>NC_092343.1:72465000-73083888 GCF_046630445.1 Rutidosis leptorrhynchoides | reverse complement strand
AACCAAAGTTTGAATATGATTATTACCTTGTATTAGAATGATAACCTACTGTAAGAAACAAAGATTTTTTTGAGGTTGGATGATCACCTTACAAGATTGGAAGTGAGCTAGCAAACTTGAAAGTATTCTTGATTTTATGTAACTAGAACTTGTAGAATTTATGAAGATCACTTAGAACTTGAAGATAGAACTTGAGAGAGATCAATTAGATGAAGAAAATTGAAGAATGAAAGTGTTTGTAGGTGTTTTTGGTCGTTGGTATATGGATTAGATATAAAGGATATGTAATTTTGTTTTCATGTAAATAAGTCATGAATGATTACTCATATTTTTGTAATTTTATGAGATATTTCATGCTAGTTGCCAAATGATGGTTCCCACATGTGTTAGGTGACTCACATGGGCTGCTAAGAGCTGATCATTGGAGTGTATATACAAATAGTACATACATCTAAAAGCTGTGTATTGTACGAGTACGAATACGGGTGCATACGAGTAGAATTGTTGATGAAACTGAACGAGGATGTAATTGTAAGCATTTTTGTTAAGTAGAAGTATTTTGATAAGTGTATTAAAGTCTTTCAAAAGTGTATAAATACATATTAAAACACTACATGTATATACATTTTAACTGAGTCGCTAAGTCATCGTTAGTCGTTACATGTAAGTGTTGTTTTGAAACCTTTAGGTTAACGATCTTGTTAAATGTTGTTAACCCAATGTTTATAATATCAAATGAGATTTTAAATTATTATATTATCATGATATTATCATGTATGAATATCTCTTAATATGATATATAAACATTAAATGTCTTTACAACGATAATCGTTACATATATGTCTCGTTTAAAAATCATTAAGTTAGTAGTCTTGTTTTTACATTTGTAGTTCATTGTTAATATACTTAATGATATGTTTACTTATCATAGTATCATGTTAACTATATATATATCCATATATATGTCATCATATAGTTTTTACAAGTTTTAACGTTCGTAAATCACCGGTCAACTTGGGTGGTCAATTGTCTATATGAAACATATTTCAATTAATCAAGTCTTAACAAGTTTGATTGCTTAACATGTTGGAAACATTTAATCATGTAAATATCAATCTCAATTAATATATATAAACATGGAAAAGTTCGGGTCACTACAGTACCTACCCGTTAAATAAATTTCGTCCCGAAATTTTAAGCTGTTGAAGGTGTTGACGAATCTTCTGGAAATAGATGCGGGTGTTTCTTCTTCATCTGATCTTCATGCTCCCAGGTGAACTCGGGTCCTCTACGAGCATTCCATCGAACCTTAACAATTGGTATCTTGTTTTGCTTAAGTCTTTTAACCTCACGATCCATTATTTCGACGGGTTCTTCGATGAATTGAAGTTTTTCGTTGATTTGGATTTCATCTAACGGAAGAGTGAGATCTTCTTTAGCAAAACATTTCTTCAAATTCGAGACGTGGAAAGTGTTATGTACAGCCGCGAGTTGTTGAGGTAACTCAAGTCGGTAAGCTACTGGTCCGACACGATCAATAATCTTGAATGGTCTAATATACCTTGGATTTAATTTCCCTCGTTTACCAAATCGAACAACGCCTTTCCAAAGTGCAACTTTAAGCATGACCATCTCTCCAATTTCAAATTCTATATCTTTTCTTTTAATGTCAGCGTAGCTCTTTTGTCGACTTTGGGCGGTTTTCAACCGTTGTTGAATTTGGATGATCTTCTCGGTAGTTTCTTGTATAATCTCCGGACCCGTAATCTGTCTATCCCCCACTTCACTCCAACAAATCGGAGACCTACACTTTCTACCATAAAGTGCTTCAAACGGCGCCATCTCAATGCTTGAATGGTAGCTGTTGTTGTAGGAAAATTCTGCTAACGGTAGATGTCGATCCCAACTGTTTCCGAAATCAATAACACATGCTCGTAGCATGTCTTCAAGCGTTTGTATCGTCCTTTCGCTCTGCCCAACAGTTTGTGGATGATAGGCAGTACTCATGTCTAGACGAGTTCCTAATGCTTGCTGTAATGTCTGCCAGAATCTTGAAATAAATCTGCCATCCCTATCAGAGATAATAGAGATTGGTATTCCATGTCTGGAGACGACTTCCTTCAAATACAGTCGTGCTAACTTCTCCATCTTGTCATCTTCTCTTATTGGCAGGAAGTGTGCTGATTTGGTGAGACGATCAACTATTACCCAAATAGTATCAAAACCACTTGCAATCCTTGGCAATTTAGTGATGAAATCCATGGTAATGTTTTCCCATTTCCATTCCGGGATTTCGGGTTGTTGAAGTAGACCTGATGGTTTCTGATGCTCAGCTTTGACCTTAGAACACGTTAAACATTCTCCTACGTATTTAGCAACATCGGCTTTCATACCCGGCCACCAAAAATGTTTCTTGAGATCCTTGTACATCTTCCCCGTTCTAGGATGTATTGATTATCTGGTTTTATGAGCTTCTCTAAGTACCATTTCTCTCATATCTCCAAATTTTGGTACCCAAATCCTTTCAGCCCTATACCGGGTTCCGTCTTCCCGAATATTAAGATGCTTCTCCGATCCTTTGGGTATTTCATCCTTTAAATTTCCCTCTTTTAAAACTCCTTGTTGCGCCTCCTTTATTTGAGTAGTAAGGTTATTATGAATCATTATATTCATAGATTTTACTCGAATGGGTTCTCTGTCCTTCCTGCTCAAGGCATCGGCTACCACATTTGCCTTCCCCGGGTGGTAACGAATCTCAAAGTCGTAATCATTCAATAATTTAATCCACCTATGCTGCCTCATATTCAGTTGTTTCTGATTAAATATGTGTTGAAGACTTTTGTGGTCGGTATATATAATACTTTTGACCCCATATAAGTAGTGCCTCCAAGTCTTTAATGCAAAAACAACCGCGCCTAATTCCAAATCATGCGTCGTATAATTTTGTTCGTAAATGTTCAATTGTCTAGACGCATAAGCAATCACCTTCGTTCGTTGCATTAATACACAACCGAGACCTTGCTTTGATGCGTCACAATAAATCACAAAATCATCATTCCCTTCAGGCAATGACAATATAGGTGCCGTAGTTAGCTTTTTCTTCAATAACTGAAACGCTTTCTCTTGTTCATCATTCCATTCAAATTTCTTCCCTTTATACGTTAATGCAGTCAAGGGTTTTGCTATACTGGAAAAGTCTTGGATGAACCTTCTGTAGTAACCAGCTAGTCCTAAAAACTGGCGTATGTGTTTCGGAGTTTTCGGGGTTTCCCACTTTTCAACAGTTTCTATCTTTGCCGGATCCACCTTAATACCTTTTTTGTTCACTATGTGACCGAGGAATTGAACTTCTTCCAACCAAAATGCACACTTTGAAAACTTAGCGTACAATTCTTCCTTCCTCAATACTTCTAACACCTTTCTCAAATGTTCACCGTGTTCTTGGTCATTCTTTGAGTAAATAAGTATGTCATCAATGAAAACAATGACAAACTTGTCAAGGTATGGTCTACACACTCGGTTCATAAGGTCCATGAACACAGCTGGTGCATTAGTTAAACCAAACGGCATGACCATAAACTCGTAATGACCATAACGTGTTCTAAAAGCAGTCTTTGGAATATCATCTTCTTTCACCCGCATTTGATGATACCCGGAACGTAAGTCAATCTTTGAATAAACAGACGAGCCTTGTAGTTGATCAAATAAGTCGTCGATTCTCGGTAGTGGGTAGCGGTTCTTGATGGTAAGTTTGTTCAACTCTCGGTAGTCGATACACAACCTGAATGTACCATCTTTCTTCTTGACAAACAAAACAGGAGCTCCCCACGGTGATGTGCTTGGTCGAATGAAACCACGCTCTAAAAGTTCTTGTAATTGGCTTTGCAGTTCTTTCATCTCGCTGGGTGCGAGTCTGTAAGGAGCACGAGCTATTGGTGCAGCTCCTGGTACAAGATCTATTTGAAATTCAACGGATCGATGTGGGGGTAATCCCGGTAATTCTTTCGGAAATACATCGGGAAATTCTTTTGCGACGGGAACATCATTGATGCTCTTTTCTTCAGTTTGTACTTTCTCGACGTGTGCTAGAATAGCATAGCAACCTTTTCTTATTAGTTTTTGTGCCTTCAAATTACTAATAAGATGTAGCTTCATGTTGCCCTTTTCTCCGTACACCATTAAGGGTTCTCCTTCTTCTCGTACAATGCGAATTGCATTTTTATAACATACGATCTCTGCTTTCACCTTCTTCAGCCAGTCCATGCCAACTATTACATCAAAACTCCCTAACTCTACTGGTATCAAATCAATCTTAAATATTTCGCTACCCAGTTTAATTTCTCTATTCCGGCATATATTATCTGCTGAAATTAATTTACCATTTGCTAATTCGAGTAAAAATTTACTATCCAACGGCGTCAATGGACAACTTAATTTAGCACAAAAATCTCTACTCATATAGCTTCTATCCGCACCCGAATCAAATAAAACGTAAGCAGATTTATTGTCAATAAGAAACGTACCCGTAACAAGCTCCGGGTCTTCCTGTTCCTCTGCTGCATTAATATTGAAAACTCTTCCGCGGCCTTGTCCATTCGTGTTCTCCTGGTTCGGGCAATTTCTAATAATGTGGCCCGGTTTTCCACATTTATAACAAACTACATTGGCATAACTTGCTCCGACACTACTTGCTCCGCCATTACTCGTTCCGACACCATTTGTTCCTTTCGTTCTATTAAATCCTAGTCCGTAGACCTCACACTTCGCCGCGCTATGACCATTTCTTTTACACTTGTTGCAAAATTTGGTGCAGAACCTCGAGTGATACTTTTCACACCTTTGGCATAGCTGCTTCTGATTGTTGTTGTTGTTGCGGTTATTATTGTTGTTGGGATGATTGTTGTAGTTGCTGTTGTTGTTGTTGTTGTTGTTGTTGTTGTTGTTGTTGTTGTTGTTGTTGTTGTTGTTGTTGTTGTTGTTGTTGTTGTTGTTGTTGTTGTTGTTGTTGTTGTTGTTGTTGTTGTTGTTGTTGTTGTTGTTGTTGTTGTTGTTGTTGTTGTTGTTGTTGTTGTTGTTGTTGTTGGGCCGTTTGTTGTAGTTGCGATTGATGTTGCGATTGTTGGGATAATTGTTGCGATTATTGTTGTAATTGCTGTTGTTGTTGTATTGGTGATTCTTATCACCGTTTTCCTCCCACTTTCTTTTGACTTGCTTCACATTGGCCTCTTCAGCAGTCTGTTCTTTAATTCTTTCTTCAATCTGGTTCACTAGTTTGTGAGCCATTCTACATGCCTGTTGTATGGAGGCGGGCTCGTGTGAACTTATATCTTCTTGGATTCTTTTCGGTAATCCTTTCACAAACGCGTCGATCTTCTCTTCCTCATCTTCGAATGCTCCCGGACACAATAGGCACAATTCTGTGAATCGTCTTTCGTACGTGGTAATATTAAATCCTTGGGTTCGTAACCCTCTAAGTTCTGTCTTGAACTTATTGACCTCGGTTCTGGGACGGTACTTCTCGTTCATCAAGTGCTTGAATGCTGACCACGGTAGTGCGTACGCATCATCTTGTCCCACTTGCTCTAGATAGGTATTCCACCATGTTAACGCAGAACCTGTGAAGGTATGCATAGCGTACTTCACTTTGTCCTCTTCAGTACACTTACTTATGGCAAACACCGATTCGACCTTCTCGGTCCACCGTTTCAATCCAATCGGTCCTTCGGTTCCATCAAATTCCAAAGGTTTGCAGACAGTGAATTCTTTGTAGGTGCATCCTACACGATTTCCTGTACTGCTAGATCCAAGGTTATTGTTGGTATGTAGCGCAGCCTGTACTGCGGCTATGTTTGAAGCTAGAAAAGTACGAAATTCCTCTTCATTCATATTCACGGTGTGTCGAGTAGTCGGTGCCATTTCCTTCAAAATAGTCAAATGGAACAAGTTAATCATACAGAATATTAAGAGTAGTTAATAGTATTTCGTAGCATAATATGAACTCATTTATAAAAGCTTTTTCTTCATATTAGCGTTTTATAAGTTTAAATTCGGGTAGTACCTACCCGTTAAGTTCATACTTAGTAGCTAATATACAATTCAACTACTACAATTCTATATGAAAAACTGATTATAATAATATTTCGCGTTCAAACTTTTACACAATATTTTACAAACTTACAATACCGCTTATTTTACATATAGCATGAAATATAGCACACAATAAATTTGATACAAGATGGTTGTGAAGATAATTCTAGCTAGTACACAAGTCGTTCAGCAAAGGCAATAAAGACACGTAATTCATACGTCCAGAAACAAGTCATGCATTCTGGTTTTACTAGGATTACTTCCCATCCTTGGTCTTGTGGAACATAACCGTTATGGCCGTTGATAAGACAGCGTGTTGTAACGTCGTCAAAGGGACGAGGGTTATGTAACATCCCGCGTTTTTCCGTTAAATTTAATTTTAACACCGTCTTTTTTTTTAAAACATAATCTTTCGTATTTAAATTAATAGTTTCCGTGAGTAACGTTCATTATATTCCCGCTATTTAATTTTGACATCACCCGTTTACTCGAGCGTTTTAAAAATATTCGTTTGGTTAATTCCCGCACCCGACTACAAACATGAGGGACTTAAGTTGACAAGTGGGCAAAGTGGTGACTAGGTCAACTAGTCAACCACTTCACCTCCTCCATCCATTTCCATCCATCTCCCTCATCTCTCTTTCTCTCTAGCAAGAACACACACACACAACACCCAATTCAATCATTCATCATCTAAATTCGATTTAGGAGGCTTACAACAAAACAAATTACATATTTGAAATCCTCTCTTCATCCTCTACAATTTGATACCAACTTCATCTCGTTTGGGTAACATTTCTAAAACTCTAGATTTCTCTAAATTCGTGTTTTTGATTTGAAATGGTGTTAGTTAGTGTCTATGGCTCAAGTCTAACATGAATATATGTTTGGTTTGCTCGATTTGTTGTTTTTGGAGTAACTAGCATGAACTTGAAATGGGTTTGCTTAATCCTTGATTTTGGATGAGTTAATGTTGTTAGATTGTTAAAGTGCATGTTTTAATTGTGTTACTAGTATCACTAGCTTCGTTTTGATGCGTAGGTTGATTAAGAAAACTTCAAAAACATGAATATTGATTTTGTGATGTTTGACTAGGGTTTGATAGTTCTTGACATGAACTTTTGATGCTTGAATGCCATGGAATGTTAATTGTTAGTGATTAGTTGTAATGTATGCTTAATTACCTTCGAAACGGCATATCGTATGTGTAAATTGGATTCCCGAAACTTAAAATGCAATTGATGAACTTGAAACTTTGAAAATGGACTTTTAAACGATCACTTGACGAGAAATCGGTTATGGAAAATGTTGTTTTTGTTTGATGAAACATGTTTAGTTGTGTTCCTTGTCAAAAGAGCTTTCCAACGGTATAAGATACGCTTCCTAATTGTTTACGGTTTGAGTTTTGCGTTTGTTTGAAATTTTACCAAGCCTTGAACAAGTGAAACAGGCCAGGGACCAGGCCACGGCCATTGTCGCGCCGCGGAGCAATTTGTCGCGCCGTGGCCCAAAGGGTGATTTTAGAACATGTTTTTCAAGCTTTCTGACCTTCAACATAGGCATTTGTCGCGCCGCGGAGCAATTTGTCGAACCGTGACAATTGCCTGTTTCATCCGAACTTCAGCAAACTTGTTTTGGCCATAACTTTTTGACCGTAACTCCGTTTTCGATGAATCAAATATCGTTGGAAATGTAATAAGATTTCCTTTCTAATGGTAAGGTTTTGAAATGTCAACTCAAACTTTATTACAATCGTTCTAACATGCTTTTATACTTGATTCTTGCATGAAACTTGACAACGTGATTCACATGCTATACTATTCGAGTCGTAACGAGCCATAGGACTAATTGAACACATTTCACCCGAACTTGTGTCGTAACCGGTTAATTGATATAACTTACTTGTTTAGGTCAAGGCTAAGCAACTTTCATGCACACGTTTACTTGTTGAAGTACTTTTATACTCGTGCACTCGAGGTGAGATCATAGTCCCACTTTTACTCTTTTTGAACTTATATTTGGGATGAGAAAACATAAACGATTCTTTTGAACTAAGTGAACACAAGAACTGGAAAACAAACATTCTACATACGAGTTTAGAACAAAAATCCTCAATTCGATTATCATTAGTTACACTTGCCGGGTGTAAGCGAGAACTTATGTTATATGGCCATATGGGTTGACAACCCTCATCTTTGACGGTTCGCTACCGTCTACGGATGAAATATATTTTCGAGAATCAGTGTTTGTTCTAGCACTAAGTGATGGGGTATACAATGGAAGGAATGTTAAGCTTTGATAATTGGGTGCTCGTGAAACAAACTTTTGGAATGTATTACTATTATTTCATTGATGCAAATCTTGTGGTTCACTTGTACTTACTTACTTAAACCTATGATTTCACCAACGTTTTCGTTGACAGATTTCTATGTTTTTCTCAGGTCATGCACGATATGTGAAACATGCTTCCGCTTACTATTTGATACTTGCATCCGATGTCGAGTATACATGCATTTCATGGAGCGTCTTTTGACTTTACTTTAAACCGTGTCGCCTAGATTTCAATCGTACTTATAACGTTGTAACTTAACTTTTGGTTGAACAATTCTTGTAAACTTTGAAACAATCTTTATTTTGAAATGAAGGCGACATATTTTGGTCAAACGTTATCTTAAAGACTTATAATCAGGTAATGGGACCCACGTAGCCGACGCCGTCACTTGACGATTTGTCGGGGTCGCTACAGTTGGTATCAGAGCCTTGGTTGTAGGGATTTAGAGTTCATTTGTGTCCACCCCGAGTCATAGGGTACATAGGTGAATCTAGACTACAACCGGCATATAGACTGAAGTAGGAATTATTTGACAAATTGTGCATTTATACTCGAACTCTTCTATCATATCTAACTCGTATTTGATCTTGATCTTACGTTGATAAATTTTGTTGATGCGCCACCTTGACTTTATGAAGTAATGTTAAATGCACATGAGAATCAGGGTAATATAATTTCCGGGATTATATTACGGTGATTCACATGGACGTTCCGACATTATGACGTAAAGAATTTAAGGCGAGTCAAGGAAAATTTTCTCTCTATCCTTATTCCATACTGTGGTTAGTATTGTTGAAAATACTAACCAACGATATTCTTGTGTCATGAAGGAACAATGGCTCACCAAGGTCAACACAACACTCCTCTAGAAACTCTTGAACAAGCTCTTCAACGAATGATAACCACCGCCGTGGGTACGGCCGTGGCCGATCACTTTTCTAACAACAACAATCATGGAGCCGGTAATTCAAGCGAAGGTTGCTCCTACAAGAACTTCATGAAGTACAACCCTCCTACTTTCGATGGAACCGGAGGACCGGTTACTCTCACCCGATGGTTTGAACAAATAGAGACCGTTTTTAACACAAGCGGCTGTCGAGACCAAGATAAGGTCAAGTTTTCCACCCTCACTTTCACCGGCATTGCTCTCTCGTGGTGGAACAAGTACGTACAATCAGTGGGTATCGATGAAGCCCTTACACTCTCTTGGGCCGAATTAAGAGAAAGAATGATCACCGAATACTTCCCGCGCGACGAGACTCGAAGGCTCGAGCAAGGGCTAAGGAATTTGAAAACGGTCGGGAATGACCTCGGAGCTTATAATCAACGGTTTACCGAACTAGTCTCAATGTGTCCGAATCTCATGGCTCCCGAATCACTAAGAGTCGAACTTTACATGGATGGCCTCCCTAAGGGCATTCAACACGGGGTAATGGCATCCCAACCCACTAACCTACAAGAAGCTTTAGCAAAGGCCCACCAAACTTTAGAAACGGTAACTGAAATGGAAGCACCGGCACCCATGATCGAGAACCAATCGAGCGGCAATAAAAGAACATGGGAAGCCTCTCAATCAAGCAACCACAACAATAACAACAACCCCGCCAAGAAGCCTTTCGCCTCCAACGACAAGAAAGGCTATACCGGAAAACTACCTTTTTGTAACGAATGCCACAAGCATCACTTTGAAGGATGTGGCAGGTTTCGCCACCGGCGCCAAAGACCCGTCGCTCGAAAGATGCCCAACGCACACAGAACGGGTGCTTGCTTCGAATGTGGCCAACCGGGTCATTTTAGGAATGTGTGCCCAAATAAGAAAATCAACCCCAACGCACGCCATTGAACTTTCAACATCGACACCTAGGATGCCCGAGACGACGATGGACTAGTCACGGGTACGTTCCTTCACAACAAACCATATATTTCATACTTATTCGATTCGGTTACCGCTAGACGTATTACAACCGAGGCTTTGACTTGTACTCTTTACATTCCACCTTTTTCCCCTAGATACTACTTAGGCAATTTAAGCGACCAATGGATAAATATTGTGAGCCTATAAATTTTATTGGAGGATATACGTTAAGAATTATGACTTGACGCCTATAGAACTAGGGAGCTCGAAACCTATTTGTTAAGGAGAAATTTTTCCCCTAAAATTATGTATAGAATATTGTGAACTAAGTAATTTTCGGTTGGAAACCGATACCCTCTTCCTCGTATCCACAATTGGGGGTTAAGGGAGACGAGTTTTCCGAACTCGCAACGTTAGTTGTAAATCTCTCTTAGTACCATTCGATTTATTTAGGACTCTGTCCGTATTCATGAACCTCCTAAACCACGTATGCAACCTTATCTAGACAAATCTGTTATCGTATTTATAGATGACATCTTAACTCATTCAAGTAAAGAAGGAAAACGAACAACATCACCATCTTAGTCTCGAACTTTTGAGAAAAGAGCAACTCTATACCAAATTCTCCGAGTGAGAATTTCTGTTAAACGAAGTCAAATTTTCTAGACCATGATGTTAATGGTCAAGGCATTACAATCAATCTCGAAATCAAGCCACACGTAATCATGAAACTCTCTCAACTCAGACTTGTATTCGTAAAATCCTAGATCTCGTCTATTTTTACCGAAGATTCATTCCTGACTTTTCTCGTGTTACACGACTTTTAAACTCGTTAACTCACTAAGGAAAACTTTAAACCTCTTCATGTCTGAGCCTTGAATGTGATTCTTCACACCAACCTTCCTAGCTAAATGCGTATAGCACTAGATGGAACTCAAACATGGAAATATTTCTACTTGAACGCCGAAAGGCATACTCTCTCGTCTCAAAAATCAACATAACTAAAATTCGTTATTTTGCACGAAGAATTCGAATACTAAATTGTGGATCCGATCAATTTTCTCGTCATCCCGTACCACACTACCTACCTCTGTTATTTCACCGTCACCGTCTGATATTACTGGGATTTAAGATAACACACAATCCAACGATACTTCACTCTTCTTTGACGTAACGCCCTTGTGTTTCTGATAATCGGTCAACTATTATTCAACCCCGAACTATACAACTACGTGTACTACCTCGTTTCTCTTTCAGACTTCAACTTTTGACAACTAGAGGCACGTTATGGCAACCTCGAGATGTAAACTCATCCTATTCTAAGTCCTCATTTCACTACTATCTTTACCGTTCGCATTTCCGTTTAAAGAAACTCCTTGTAACATTTCTCCATGGATAGAGAAACTCCTCATATTACATAAGTATTCGCCACGAGGGTGAATAGTCCTAACGAACATTTTTTTCGAACCCTAACTGACTCGTTCAAACATATCTTAAGAGATTCTATTCCAACACGGTGTATCTTTGTTAATTATCCCGTATCGAAATACTCGTTTCACTTCTAGTTTTACAAGAAGCCTCTGGACCGCGTTTAGACATGAGTACCGCATACCATCCACAACCCGACGGACCGAACAAACATGTGATTTAAACCTTGGAAACCATAATACAAGTTTGTATTACCAACTTCAAATTTACTTGAGAAAAGTATTTTCCTTTAACCGAATCCTCGTACTACAATGATTTTCATTCAAGTTTTAACGTCACTCCTTTTGAAACCACATGTGACCGGAAACGTCATTCTCCCTTGTCGAACCAAGTAAACGATGATCAATTCACCGGGGCCGAGGTTGTTCATGAGTAACCGAGAAAATTTATTCATATTCAGGTAAAACCCTACGCGACTCGTAATCACCAAGAGCTACGCCGATGTTAGACGTAAACATTTCAAATTCCACGTGGGAAACCGCGTCACGTTAAGAGTCGCACCTTGGAAAGGTGCAATCCGTTTCGGGAAACGTAGGAAGCTAAATCCGCGATATTTTGATCCTTTAAATTCTTGGGGTGTTTTGGACCCGTCGCTAGCCGTTTAGACTTTTCCGACTCATTTTGGGTCTCCGTTTATCCTACATTCGATGTATCAACTCAAAGACGTGTTTTGCGAAACGAGAACTTGTTATCTCCTTTGATGAACTCACTATCGACGATAACCCTCACTTCCTAGGAGGACCGGTTGAAACCATAAATCGTGAAGCCAAACCTTAAAACATCGTATGATTCCGACCGTCAAAATTCGTTGAAATACCCTAGAACGTACTTCTCCCTCACTCGTAGAATTGGCAACGCAAGATCTCGAGGAAGATTCAACAACTACTACTTCCAACTAAATTTCGGGACGAAATTTCTTTTGAGGTGTGGATAATGTAACATCCCGCGTTTTTCCGTTAAATTTAATTTTAACACCGTCTTTTTTTTTAAAACATAATCTTTCGTATTTAAATTAATAGTTTCCGTGAGTAACGTTCATTATATTCCCGCTATTTAATTTTGACATCACCCGTTTACTCGAGCGTTTTAAAAATATTCGTTTGGTTAATTCCCGCACCCGACTACAAACATGAGGGACTTAAGTTGACAAGTGGGCAAAGTGGTGACTAGGTCAACTAGTCAACCACTTCACCTCCTCCATCCATTTCCATCCATCTCCCTCATCTCTCTTTCTCTCTAGCAAGAACACACACACACAACACCCAATTCAATCATTCATCATCTAAATTCGATTTAGGAGGCTTACAACAAAACAAATTACATATTTGGAATCCTCTCTTCATCCTCTACAATTTGATACCAACTTCATCTCGTTTGGGTAACATTTCTAAAACTCTAGATTTCTCTAAATTCGTGTTTTTGATTTGAAATGGTGTTAGTTAGTGTCTATGGCTCAAGTCTAACATGAATATATGTTTGGTTTGCTCGATTTGTTGTTTTTGGAGTAACTAGCATGAACTTGAAATGGGTTTGCTTAATCCTTGATTTTGGATGAGTTAATGTTGTTAGATTGTTAAAGTGCATGTTTTAATTGTGTTACTAGTATCACTAGCTTCGTTTTGATGCGTAGGTTGATTAAGAAAACTTCAAAAACATGAATATTGATTTTGTGATGTTTGACTAGGGTTTGATAGTTCTTGACATGAACTTTTGATGCTTGAATGCCATGGAATGTTAATTGTTAGTGATTAGTTGTAATGTATGCTTAATTACCTTCGAAACGGCATATCGTATGTGTAAATTGGATTCCCGAAACTTAAAATGCAATTGATGAACTTGAAACTTTGAAAATGGACTTTTAAACGATCACTTGACGAGAAATCGGTTATGGAAAATGTTGTTTTTGTTTGATGAAACATGTTTAGTTGTGTTCCTTGTCAAAAGAGCTTTCCAACGGTATAAGATACGCTTCCTAATTGTTTACGGTTTGAGTTTTGCGTTTGTTTGAAATTTTACCAAGCCTTGAACAAGTGAAACAGGCCAGGGACCAGGCCACGGCCATTGTCGCGCCGCGGAGCAATTTGTCGCGCCGTGGCCCAAAGGGTGATTTTAGAACATGTTTTTCAAGCTTTCTGACCTTCAACATAGGCATTTGTCGCGCCGCGGAGCAATTTGTCGCGCCGTGACAATTGCCTGTTTCATCCGAACTTCAGCAAACTTGTTTTGGCCATAACTTTTTGACCGTAACTCCGTTTTCGATGAATCAAATATCGTTGGAAACGTAATAAGATTTCCTTTCTAATGGTAAGGTTTTGAAATGTCAACTCAAACTTTATTACAATCGTTCTAACATGCTTTTATACTTGATTCTTGCATGAAACTTGACAACGTGATTCACATGCTATACTATTCGAGTCGTAACGAGCCATAGGACTAATTGAACACATTTCACCCGACCTTGTGTCGTAACCGGTTAATTGATATAACTTACTTGTTTAGGTCAAGGCTAAGCAACTTTCATGCACACGTTTACTTGTTGAAGTACTTTTATACTCGTGCACTCGAGGTGAGATCATAGTCCCACTTTTACTCTTTTTGAACTTATATTTGGGATGAGAAAACATAAACGATTCTTTTGAACTAAGTGAACACAAGAACTGGAAAACAAACATTCTACATACGAGTTTAGAACAAAAATCCTCAATTCGATTATCATTAGTTACACTTGCCGGGTGTAAGCGAGAACTTATGTTATATGGCCATATGGGTTGACAACCCTCATCTTTGACGGTTCGCTACCGTCTACGGATGAAATATATTTTCGAGAATCAGTGTTTGTTCTAGCACTAAGTGATGGGGTATACAATGGAAGGAATGTTAAGCTTTGATAATTGGGTGCTCGTGAAACAAACTTTTGGAATGTATTACTATTATTTCATTGATGCAAATCTTGTGGTTCACTTGTACTTACTTACTTAAACCTATGATTTCACCAACGTTTTCGTTGACAGATTTCTATGTTTTTCTCAGGTCATGCACGATATGTGAAACATGCTTCCGCTTACTATTTGATACTTGCATCCGATGTCGAGTATACATGCATTTCATGGAGCGTCTTTTGACTTTACTTTAAACCGTGTCGCCTAGATTTCAATCGTACTTATAACGTTGTAACTTAACTTTTGGTTGAACAATTCTTGTAAACTTTGAAACAATCTTTATTTTGAAATGAAGGCGACATATTTTGGTCAAACGTTATCTTAAAGACTTATAATCAGGTAATGGGACCCACGTAGCCGACGCCGTCACTTGACGATTTGTCGGGGTCGCTACAGGTTACGTAATGTCCAACAGTCCCGTAACAATCTAAAAAACTCATTTCTTACCCCAATTACCGACTCCGTCACTTGTGGGAACGTTTTGTTTAATAGTTGTAGCCCAATGTTCTTGTTCTCACTTTGGTGAGAAGCGAACATTACTAATCCGTAAGCATAACATGCTTCTTTATGTTGCATGTTAGCCGCTTTTTCTAAATCACGAAGTCCAATATTCGGATATATTGAGTCAAAATAATTTCTTAACCCATTGCGTAAAATAGCATTTGGGTTCCCCGCAATATATGCGTCAAAGTAAACACATCGTAACTTACGGATTTCCCAATGTGATATCCCCCATCTTTCGAACGAAAGAATTTTATAAACCAAGGCATTCTTGGAACGTTCTTCGAATGTCTTACAAACTGATCTCGCCTTAAATAGTTGTGCCGAAGAATTCTGACCGACTCTAGACAAGATTTCATCAATCATGTCTCCGGCTAGGTCTCTTAAAATATTGGGTTGTCTATCCATTTTGTGTTTTTATACTGTAAAATAGACAAGAGTTAGATTCATAAAAAAAATACTTATTAATACAAGCAATTTTTACATATATCATAAAGCATAAGCACGCTATATTACATATATTACACCACACGAATACAACTATCTTATTCCGACTCGCTTGCTTCTTCTTCTTCTTCTTCTTCTTCGATTTTGGTTCGTTTTGCCAAGTTTCTAGGGATATATGATGTTCCCCTAATACGAGCCGTCGTTTTACACACTGGTTTAGAAAAACGTGGTGGTTTAGAGGTTCCCGGGTCATTGTTACAACTTAAGGACTTCGGGGGTTGACGATATATATAAAGTTCATCGGGGTTGGAATTAGATTTCTCTATTTTTATGCCCTTTCCCTTATTATTTTCTTTTGCCTTTTTAAATTCAGTTGGGGTAATTTCTATAACATCATCGGAATTCTCGTCGGAATCCGATTCATCGGAGAATTGGTAATCCTCCCAATATTTTGCTTCCTTGGCGGAAACACCATTGACCATAATTAACCTTGGTCGGTTGGTTGAGGATTTTCTTTTACTTAACCGTTTTATTATTTCCCCCACCGGTTCTATTTCTTCATCCGGTTCCGATTCTTCTTCCGGTTCCGATTCTTCTTCCGGTTCCGATTCTTCTTCCGGTTCCTCTTCGGGAACTTGTGAATCAGTCCACGAATCATTCCAATTTACATTTGACTCTTCATTATTATTAGGTGAGTCAATGGGACTTATTCTAGAGGTAGACATCTATCACATAATATCAAACGCGTTAAGAGATTAATATATCACATAATATTCACATGTTAAAAATATATAGTTTCCAACAAAATTTGTTAAGCAATCATTTTTCAAGTAAACACGGTCGAAGTCCAGACTCTAATGCATCCTAACAAACTCGATAAGACACACTAATGCAAAATTCTGGTTCTCTAAGACCAACGCTCGGATACCAACTGAAATGTCCCGTTCTTATTGATTAAAAACGTTCCATATTAATTGATTTCGTTGCGAGGTTTTGACCTCTATATGAGACGTTTTTCAAAGACTGCATTCATTTTAAAACAAACCATAACCTTTATTTCATCAATAAAGGTTTAAAAAGCTTTACGTAGATTATCAAATAATGATAATCTAAAATATCCTGTTTACACACGACCATTACATAATGGTTTACAATACAAATATGTTACAACAAAATAAGTTTCTTGAATGCAGTTTTTACACAATATCATACAAGCATGGACTCCAAATCTCGTCCTTATTTAAGTATGCGATAGCGGAAGCTCTTAATAATCACCTGAGAATAAACATGCTTAAAATGTCAACAAAAATGTTGGTGAGTTATAGGTTTAACCTATATATATCAAATCGTAACAATAGACCACAAGATTTCATATTTCAATACACATCCCATACATAGAGATAAAAATCATTCATATGGTGAACACCTGGTAACCGACATTAACAAGATGCATATATAAGAATATCCCCATCATTCCGGGACACCCTTCGGATATGATATAAATTTCGAAGTACTAAAGCATCCGGTACTTTGAATGGGGTTTGTTAGGCCCAATAGATCTATCTTTAGAGTTCGCGTCAATTAGGGTGTCTGTTCTCTAATTCTTAGATTACCAGACTAAAAAGGGGCATATTCGATTTCGATCATCCAACCATATAATGTAGTTTCAATTACTTGTGTCTATTTCGTAAAACAGTTATAAAAATTGCGCATGTATTCTCAGCCCAAAAATATAAAGGGTAAAAAGGAAAATGAAACTCACTTTCACAGATTTTTACTTCGTCGGGAAGTAAGACTTAGCCACTGGTTGATTCACGAACCTATAACAATAAATACATATATATCAAAGTATGTTCAAAATATATTTACAACACTTTTAATATATTTTGATGTTTTAAGTTTATTAGGTCAGCTGTCCTCGTTAGTAACCTACAACTAGTTGTCCACAGTTAGATGTACAGAAATAAATCGATAAATATTATCTTGAATCAATCCACGACCCAGTGTATACGTATCTCAGTATTGATCACAACTCAAACTATATATATTTTGGAATCAACCTCAACCCTGTATAGCTAACTCCAACATTCACATATAGAGTGTCTATGGTTGTTCCGAAATATATATAGATGTGTCGACATGATAGGTCGAAACATTGTATACGTGTCTATGGTATCTCAAGATTACATAATATACAATACAAGTTGATTAAGTTATGGTTGGAATAGATTTGTTACCAATTTTCACGTAGCTAAAATGAGAAAAATTATCCAATCTTGTTTTACCCATAACTTCTTCATTTTAAATCCGTTTTGAGTGAATCAAATTGCTATGATTTCATATTGAACTCTATTTTATGAATCCAAACAGAAAAAGTATAGATTTATAGTCGGAAAAATAAGTTACAAGTCATTTTTGTAAAGGTAGTCATTTCAGTCGAAAGAACGACGTCTAGATGACCATTTTAGAAAACATACTTCCACTTTGAGTTTAACCATAATTTTTGGATATAGTTTCATGTTCATAATAAAAATCATTTTCTCAGAATAACAACTTTTAAATCAAAGTTTATCATAGTTTTTAATTAACTAACCCAAAACAGCCCGCGGTGTTACTACGACGGCGTAAATCCGGTTTTACGGTGTTTTTCGTGTTTCCAGGTTTTAAATCATTAAGTTAGCATATCATATAGATATAGAACATGTGTTTAGTTGATTTTAAAAGTCAAGTTAGAAGGATTAACTTTTGTTTGCGAACAAGTTTAGAATTAACTAAACTATGTTCTAGTGATTACAAGTTTAAACCTTCGAATAAGATAGCTTTATATATATGAATCGAATGATGTTATGAACATCATTACTACCTTAAGTTCCTTGGATAAACCTACTGGAAAAGAGAAAAATGGATCTAGCTTCAACGGATCCTTGGATGGCTCGAAGTTCTTGAAGCAGAATCATGACACGAAAACAAGTTCAAGTAAGATCATCACTTGAAATAAGATTGTTATAGTTATAGAAATTGAACCAAAGTTTGAATATGATTATTACCTTGTATTAGAATGATAACCTACTGTAAGAAACAAAGATTTTTTTGAGGTTGGATGATCACCTTACAAGATTGGAAGTGAGCTAGCAAACTTGAAAGTATTCTTGATTTTATGTAACTAGAACTTGTAGAATTTATGAAGATCACTTAGAACTTGAAGATAGAACTTGAGAGAGATCAATTAGATGAAGAAAATTGAAGAATGAAAGTGTTTGCAGGTGTTTTTGGTCGTTGGTGTATGGATTAGATATAAAGGATATGTAATTTTGTTTTCATGTAAATAAGTCATGAATGATTACTCATATTTTTGTAATTTTATGAGATATTTCATGCTAGTTGCCAAATGATGGTTCCCACATGTGTTAGGTGACTCACATGGGCTGCTAAGAGCTGATCATTGGAGTGTATATACCAATAGTACATACATCTAAAAGCTGTGTATTGTACGAGTACGAATACGGGTGCATACGAGTAGAATTGTTGATGAAACTGAACGAGGATGTAATTGTAAGCATTTTTGTTAAGTAGAAGTATTTTGATAAGTGTATTAAAGTCTTTCAAAAGTGTATAAATACATATTAAAACACTACATGTATATACATTTTAACTGAGTCGTTAAGTCATCGTTAGTCGTTACATGTAAGTGTTGTTTTGAAACCTTTAGGTTAACGATCTTGTTAAATGTTGTTAACCCAATGTTTATAATATCAAATGAGATTTTAAATTATTATATTATCATGATATTATCATGTATGAATATCTCTTAATATGATATATATACATTAAATGTCTTTACAACGATAATCGTTACATATATGTCTCGTTTAAAAATCATTAAGTTAGTAGTCTTGTTTTTACATATGTAGTTCATTGTTAATATACTTAATGATATGTTTACTTATCATAGTATCATGTTAACTATATATATATCCATATATATGTCATCATATAGTTTTTACAAGTTTTAACGTTCGTAAATCACCGGTCAACTTGAGTGGTCAATTGTCTATATGAAACATATTTCAATTAATCAAGTCTTAACAAGTTTGATTGCTTAACATGTTGGAAACATTTAATCATGTAAATATCAATCTCAATTAATATATATAAACATGGAAAAGTTCGGGTCACTACAAATACTTTGTTTAATGAATACACCTGGTTATCGACTGCGTGTAATCCAAGGTTTTATTACTTTGTTAACAATTACACCAATTACCCTTCAATTTAATCCACCCCTGTTTTAATGAGTCCAGTGACTATTAATCCATCCCCTTATCCGGTCAAATGAACAATAATTCGTATTTATAAATATCCCGCCCACCGTACCCGATTAAGCATATGTGGTTATATATAGATACGTCAAATTGTAACCTTTATATTAAATTAACAAGGTATCATTAGTTAATATAAAGCCCATTAATAGCCCATAGTCTAATTTCCACAAGTGTCAATCTTTTGTCCAAACCCCAATTATGGTACAAAGCCCAATAACCCCGTCTTTAATATTTAGCCCAACATCACAATTACTTCGATTTAAATAAGCATAATAATAACTTAGTTACGAGACATTAATTTAAAAAGGTTGAACATAACTTACAATGAGTATTAATCGCGTAGTGTTACACGGACAGAATTTCAACTTACAAACTTAAAACATTCGCCACTATAACCTTATTATTATTAACTTAAAATTAAAATTAAAATTAAAATTAAAATTATAAATATAAATATATTGAGAGAGAGTAAGATATATGATATGGTGTGTGTAAATCGGCCAGAATTCGTTGCAATTTATAGAGCTGACCACAACTTTACTGCCATGCGATCGCATGGCCCCCTTTTACAGCTCAGGTAATTTTGTTTTCTTATTTGCCGAATGTTTTTAATATAAATATAATATATAAATAATTTATAGAATTATTTATATATTATATTATATACGTGTGCATAGTTGACTTGTAATTTTAGCTCCGTTGCGTCGCGCATTGATAGTTGGTTCATGTCCCGGTTCCGAATTTTCGAACGTCCTTGCGTACGATTTAATATCTTGTACTTTACGTTTTGCGGCTTGTACTCTTGTAATTTTGAGACATTTCTCATCAATAAATTGAACCACTTGGATTGTACTTTGTATTCTTTAGCGTTTTGGTCGTTTGCGTCTTCAAATCGTCGAATCTGTCTTTTGTATTCACTTTTTATTATTTAAACGATAATCACTTGTAAATAGAACAATTGCAACTAAAAGCTTGTCTTTCTTGAAGGATAATGCTATGAAATATATGTTCGTTTTTAGCATTATCAAATATTCCCGCACTTGAGCGTTGTTTGTTCTCAAGCAATATAGAACTTGAATATAAAAACATACTTGAATCACTTTTTTATTCTTCACACTTTGTACATCAGTGATTTTAATACGGCGGTATGAACAATGGTAGTAACGATGTGGTTTACAGTCCCACATGATTATAAAAATTTAGATCCTTTAGGAAGTTGGATCTTTATGAAAACATTTGATCTATTGAAAATTAAATCTAGCTTTTACCCTCGATAAGTTTTCCGGAATATCCCTTCACCGGTGTTTGCAAAATGTTTTTGTGGGTTTTGTGGGTTTTGTATTTGAAAATTTTAGCTCAAAACTTATGGTTTTGTGTCACCCACTTGCTAACCTTGTATTGGGAAAGCAACACGTCCAGTATACTTGCTCTGTATATTACCTTTCGGTAAACTACCGTCCGGTTGTAAAGGAAAGCGTTGAACAAGCAACTGTTAAGGCAATGTCTAATGACATGCTTTTGATTATGGTCCATATCATGTCAGATGCAATTACTATCCTTTGTAGGAGCAATAGTAAAGATCATCCTATAGTTTTTCGGTCTGGCACAAGGTCCTGTCTTCGACCATGCTATGCAACCACCATTCTTACGGTTGACACCCGATTTGGTTCAGGTGACCTAATGAATTCCGGTGAATTCTTAGGATTTTACGTTCAATGGTAATGAACGCATTAAAAATGGGTTTTCAGAAAACAAATCGGTTTGTAATTTGATCAAAATATTTTCTCGTTCAAGCTCGAGTTTAGATATCATTAAATTCCATGAGTTTTGAATTCTCAATCTTTAAGGTCAATCTCAAGGATTGAGTAATATCAGGCTTAAAAGCTGATTTTTTATCTTTAAGGAGATTATCCTTTCTGGGGATCTGATTCATTAGTCTTATAAGCTAATTTGCACGATGCTCCCCATTGTACGAGACAGATCCTCTCATGGTTAGGATAAGTCTGACCACTTGGCGACCCTGTTTGATGCTGAGGTCCGTGGATTTGCAGCTGATTTTCGAGAAAACTTTTCAAGGTTTTTTGTAGACTCTACAACTGGTCTAGACGACAACTTCCTGACCTAAATCAAGAATCGCGTGTCTTTTTCTCGGAAGACTTTACTTCCTTATAAATTCTACTTATATTACAATAAACTGGGTAAAACTGATTAATATTGTCCAAAACAAAAGTATTTTCAATTATTTGTACAAAAAATATGTGATATATGTTCTAAATAACTTGGTAAATTTTTCTCACACTTGGCTTTTATTTTTCTTTCTTTGCCTTTTTATTCTCCTCTATTCCATTTTAAATGAATTCAAGCGTTTTGGGTTGTTTCTCAATTTATGTCCTTTCCGAGGTAACAATAATTTCGGTGTTAACACCTAGTTTTATCGTTCATAAATATGTATAAACATGATTTTGAGTTCATTTAGTTAAAAAAAAAATAAAACTTTACTAGAAGTGGGTAGTCAGTACATAAGACTAGGGCTGTTCTTTATTATCAGAGAGCACTAGATTCTAATACAACTACTGCGTTACTAGTATTTTAAAGGTGGCTATTAAACCAAGTGTATAAGTAAAAAAAATTTAAGAACCTAAAGAATTTAATCCCTTCCCACACTTAAGTTCTTGCAATGCCCTCATTTGCAAGAAATTAGTAGCAATTTAAATTATTGAGGGTGATTAGCGTAGAAAAATGATTAAATTTTGCCAAAGTTTCCAAACATATTGTTGTTTGTGTTGAATGATAAATGGTGCACATCATTTGTTCATTCCTGCAGTTGTTATATCACATTTATTTTGCATCTTGTCATCAAAATTAGTTGCTTTTGCTGAACTTAATGCAAGTCTTTAAAAATGCGCTGTTTTACCCTGTTGTGTACATGAGATAAAATACATACAATACAAATATAAACATGCATGGTAATTTGAAATGGGACTTAATATCCCACTTTTAAATTACAAAAATAAAATATTAGTATACAATAATAAAAATATTAAATATTACATAAAAGTATCAAAATGTTAAATGTTTAACATAAATAGATAAAAATAATAAAAGATAAGACATCATCAATGGAACACTATTGATTTGGATAGGGGTTCCAGTTCATATCATCGCTCGGGTTACATGGTTGGTGATAGGTGTTCTGGTAGGCATGGTTGGGGTCGTACAGGTCAAAGGGTAGCTGCATGTCGGGCTGATGTGGTGGATAGTAAGCAGGTCGAGTCGGGATGTAGTTATTTGGTACCTGATATGATAGATGGCTCATGATTTGGTGCTGATGAACTTGCTAGCTATCGTGTTGGCGTCGCCTGGAAGTCTCATACGTATTTGCGGCTTGCCACTGCTCATACTGACGATGCCTATCCTCATTACTCATTTCCACCTCATCTATACGCTGGAAAACGTCAGTAAAACTATCCCTAATGACATCCCTGATGTCATCTTCTTCCTCCATCTCCTCATCCGAACCCCTCTCTACCTGTGGATGGGTGCCCTGATATGGTATTGGCATATTATGCCTCCGTTTTAGTACCTTTGCACCCTGATAAACCTGCAAGCCTATGCTCTCGGCTTGTTCCTCAACTACTATCATTGGACCCCCGTATTCCCTATCTACACCTAAGTACTCTCCAATAAGAGTAACAAAAATACTTCCTCCTATTATTCTCCCGTCCTGTATTCCTTCCACAACTTTAGACAAATAATACCCAACACAGTAAGGAATATTAACAAAGCCTCTAGTGTCTCGAATGCACTTAAGGTAAAATCGATCGTTTAGAGTCATTTTCTCCTTATTTTTACCTCTTTGTGTAATCGAGTTAGCTAAAAATCTATGTATTATACGGAGCTCTGCTTTGTTAATATCAAAATAGGAGTGTCTTTCTGCCCGTGTAAACACATTAAAATTTGACATACGCCTCCATACGTCGTTAGCGTCAAAATCTCTATCTACCCTCTTACCGTGATAAATTAAAGCTGTACAATCAGGTGATAATAATTCAGTGGGGGTGTAAATCTGTAAAGATCTAGCCATGTCTATCATAGACATCCTGTACATCCTACCTCCAAGTAAAAACCTAAGAAAACTCTTATCGTCTAACCTATCTACATACTTATTTAAAGCTATAGTACTCATTAGCTCAATACACCACTCCTTATATACAGGCCTACGAGTGGTAAATAAACGTTCTCAGTCAGTAAAAGAAGATCTGTCATACCTTTAGGTTAGATGCTGGCTAACTGAGTTAGCTAGGTGGACCCTTACCAAAGGCTCCCAATCTATTACCCTTGGTACTTCTACATTTTTGGTCCAAAGCTTAAATTTGTTACTTTGGTACGTCGGGTAATCTCTCCAACTTCTATCAAACCTTAGATTGGGGTGTAACTCCTGTTCATGAATTCTCGAGTGTTCTATTACATAGTGAAGGGAAAATACTACGTAGGCGGTAAAAAATTGTGGCTCCGGCTCAAAGTATGGCACGTGTTGATTATAATGTTGTTGTTGTTGTTCAGGTTGTGGTTCCTGATCAGGTTCTTGTTCAGGTCGTCTAGACGATGATGCACCGTCTGTATCAGTATTTCTCTGCAAAACACATTAAACATAAAATTTGTGCATCCAAATATGCATTAGTGTTAGCAAAATAACAAATTAAAACAATTACAATAACATGTTTACTCCATATTAAACTTATACTCATTTTCATATTTTTATCACTTCTATAATTTTTCAAATAAGTATATATGAAAAGGTATATAAAGTTCATAAGCATTCAACTTAAGTAACATGTTAAAATAACCATTACTAGAAATTAAACAAGTTTCAAATGGCATTTATATCAAAATAATCAAGTTCATGAATTTTAGACTTAAAAAGTCCACTTTGATGCTCAAAAATCATGTTTAGGATCAAAGTTTGGATCATTTAGCTACCTAAACATGTTATACTACTTAATTTAGCAATAATCCATTACAAAAATCGTCCATAACCTGTTTATATCAAAAAGCCCCAAATTGCTCAAGAACACAAACCCTAGATTTCTAAAAATTTTGAAGTTTAAGGCTTCAAATCATGTTAAATAGCATCAATCTAGGTTATACAAGCATAATATACTAACAATTTCACTCTAATTACACTAAAAATTATCAAAATCAAATTAGGACAAATATTTGTAATTATCACAAAATTAGGAAATTTATGAGTTTAGGGGTGGAATTTTTACCTTTTTGCTTCCCCATATGAGAAAAGACATGATTATAGCTGATTATAGAACGAAATTTGGTTGATTTTGATGTAAAATTGGTGAAATTTGAGAGTGTTTGTGTATGTTTTTGTGGGTGTATGTGTGTGAAGTGGGGAGACAGAGACCAGCGAGCTGCTCTTTTGTTTCTGTCCAGGTTTTTGCCTTGCAAATTCCATGCGATCGCATGGGGTCCAGGTATTTTTTTTTATATATAAACCTTTTACTTATAAAACAAAAATGAAATAAATTTAAAATTTTGTTTCCTTTTATATTGAGGGCGTTTCGGTACGTTGACCTAGTTCGTCCCTCGACAAAATTTTAAAAATTTGTCTTTTTAAAGCGTTGTTTTAAAAACTAGGATTTTTGGAATTTTTAATGTTTTTGGCATACTTTAGATCGATAAAATTAAAAATAATGATAATAAAATTTCTCGTCCCGCCCTTGGGTAAAGCAATTTCGGTTCAACGACCTAGTTTTCAACTTACGACGAATTTTAAAAATCAATTTTTTTTAACTTAATGAAATAAAGTACATTTTTGTTTTTAAATTTACACCAAACTTAAAATGCAAATAATTTTATATTAATAATATTTATATATATAGTAATTTTACAAACTTTCATTTAAAATATTATAATTATATATATTAATTTTAAAAACAAGGCGAAAATAAAATAAAAATCTTTTTGGTCTTTTATCCCACTTTAATCAATCAAATATTATCAAAAACATACGTCCCTCTTTTTGGGTAAAGTAATTTCGGCTAAATTACCTAGTTTTACTCCTGACGAATTTCTGAAATATTTTGGATTGATTGATTAAAGATATTTATACCTTATGAATAAACGGTAAATTTCACAGTGATGCATTAAATTTTTGTTTGATATCAATAATTTCGGTTTCGCATACCTAATTTTATTGAATATCAATTTAATACTTTATAGCGAACGATTCAGCGTTTATTATCAAAAGATTAAAAGCAATAAAATAAAAATAAAACTGTACATACTTACCTATGAGATAGAATTCTCAGAGACCTGCTTTAGCCGACTCATAGGAGAGTCGTGTGATTTGGTTTTCCATAGCTACGTAAGCGTAACCTCGATTTTTCAATAACTTTTCTTCTAAACATATGAACGGTCCTTCTCTGCATAGAGTAACAAATTCGGTATTTGAATATGTTTGATTGTTCGAACATTTACCTTCGTGTGACCATTTTCCGCATTTATGACATCTTTCAAGGTGTCGTGCTCTTCTTTTTGTTGCCGATTTTGATTTTCCTTTACCAAAATGTGTTTTATGATGATCTTTCATGAGTTCTTTCCTCACTTCGTCCATTTTACCTCTTATGAATGATACCAGTTCACTTGGGAAGATGTTATTATTACGTTTAGTAATCATAGCGTGTAGTAGTAGACCATGGTTCAGATCAAAGGAATTCTTCATCTCGTAAAACCTAAAAGAAATAAAAATTCAGAATGGAGGGAGAAGACTAGTTCTTTAGGGTCTGCTAGGGAAAGACCATTAGGATTCCATTCTTGAGAACTACACGAAAACAGAACATCTAACTCTAACAGAAATACATATTACCCTTAAAAGATTCGAATCTTCCCACACTTAGTTAGCTGTGGTGTCGAAATTGTGATTAACTTCATCTTCAACTTCCATTGGACCATGTATGTAATGTTTAACTCTATGACCATTAACTTTAAATTCAATCCCATTTGAATTTATCAACTCTATTGTTCCATATGGGAAAACTCTTTTGACTATGAATGGTCCAGACCATCTTGATTTCAATTTTCCAGGAAATAGCTTGAATTGTGAATTGAAAAGAAGAACTCTATCTCCCTCTTTAAATTCTTTTGAACTTCTGATTCTTTTATCATGCCATTTCTTTGTTCTTTCTTTATAGATTAACGAATTTTCATATGCTTCATGTCTTAATTCTTCTAATTCGTTTAATTGACTTAACCGTAGACGTCCGGCTTCATGCAAATCAAGATTACATGTCTTCAAAGCCCAAAATGCTTTGTGCTCAATTTCTACTGGAAGGTGACATGCTTTTTCGTAAACGAGTTTAAAAGGTGTGGTTCCAATTGGAGTTTTGTAGGCTGTTCTAAAAGCCCAGAGTGCATCCTCCAATTTCATGGACCATTCCTTCGGATTTGATCCTACGGTTTTCTCTAGAATACGTTTTAAAGCTCGGTTGGTATTTTCAACTTGTCCACTTGTTTGTGGATGATAAGCGGTTGAGATTTTATGAGTCACTCCATATCTTTTGAGAACTTTCTCAAGTTGATTATTACAAAAATAAGTACCCCGATCACTTATTAAAGCTTTCGGTGTTCCGAACCTAGCAAAAAGATGTTTTAAAAAGTTGACTACAACTCGTGCATCGTTAGTTGGGAGAGCTTGTGCTTCCGCCCATTTAGATACATAATCAATGGCAACGAGAATTTAGAGATTATTATGAGATTTTGGAAATGGACCCATAAAGTCAATACCCCAAACGTCAAATAATTCACATACTTGAATGACATTTGGTGGCATTTCATCACGTTGACTTATTTTTCCGGTCTTTGACAAGCATCACAGGATTTACAAAGAAGGTGTGCGTCTTTGAAAATTGTACGCCAATAGAATCCAGCGTTATAGACTTTTCTAGCTATGAGTTGAGGCCCATAATGCCCTCCTGTAGGTCCTGTGTGACAATGTTTTAAGATTTGACTAGCTTCATCTCCGAATACACATCGGCGTATTATTCCATCGGGACAACCTTTGAATAAATGTGGATCTTCCCAGAAATAGTGTTTTATATCACTAAAGAATTTCTTTCGTTTTTGGTACGACAACCCTTTTTCAAGGAATCCACAAACTAAGTAGTTTGCATAGTCTGCAAACTATGGAATTTCATTATAATCGATTTTCAAAGGATATTCATCAAGAAAGTTGTCTTGTATAGCCGATTCATTTAGAACTTCTAATTCAGGATTTTTAAGACGAGAAAGATGATCAGCTGCGAGATTTTCTGCTATCTTTTTGTCTCGAATTTCAATATCAAACTCTTGTAGGAGTAAGATCCAACGGATTAATCGTGGTTTGGCATCTTGTTTCGAAAATAGGTATCTAAGAGCAGAATGGTCGGTATAGACCACCGTTTTAGGTAGAACGAGATATGAACGAAATTTGTCAAAAGCAAAGACAATAGCAAGGAGTTCTTTTTCAGTAGTTGTGTAATTCGTTTGTGCTCCTTGTAATGTCTTACTAGCATAATAAATAGGTTGAAATCGTTTTTCAATCCTTTGTCCTAAAACCGCTCCCATTGCAAAATCACTTGCATCGCACATGAGTTCAAATGGTAGATTCCAATTTGGAGTTATCATGATCGGTGCATTAGTGAGTTTTTCATTAAGAATATTAAAAGATTTGATGCATTCATCCGAAAAGATGAATGGAGCATCCTTTTCTAGGAGTTTATTCATAGGAGTGACAATTTTAGAAAAATCTTTTATGAAACGTCGGTAAAAACCGGCATGCCCTAGAAAACTCCTAACTCCTCTAACATTGGTGGGATGTGGATGTTTAGTAATTACATCTACTTTAGCTCTATCCACTTCAATTCCTTCCTTTGAAATTTTATGACCAAGAACGATGCCTTTTCTAACCATGAAATGGCATTTCTCCCAATTAAGAACTAGAGTTGATTGCTCGCATCTAATAAGCATTCGTTCAAGATTAACTAGACATGTTTCAAAAGTATCACCGAAGACTGAAAAGTCATCCATGAAAACTTCCATGCATTCTTCTATCATGTCGTAAAAATTTGCCATCATGCACCTTTGAAAGATTGCAGGGGCGTTGCAAAGTCCAAATGGCATGCGTTTGTAAGCAAAAGTACCATAAGGGCACGTGAAGGTAGTTTTCTCTTGGTCCTCGGGTGCGATTGGAATTTGAAAATATCCGGAAAAACTGTCAAGAAAACAATAGTAACTATTTCCGGCTAATCTTTCCAACATTTGATCAATGAAAGGTAAGGGAAAGTGATCTTTTCAGGTGGCGTCATTTAATTTTCTATAATCAATACAGACACGCCATCCTGTTACAGTCCTAGTAGGAATAAGCTCATCTTTTTCATTTGTGATGACAGTCATGCCACCCTTCTTAGGTACGCATTGAATTGGGCTTACCCATGAACTATCAGAGATTGGATAATTTATACCTGCATCTAGCAGTTTAATAATTTCTTTCTTAACAACATCTTGCATATTAGGATTTAGTCTTCGTTGGCATTGCACATAGGTTTTATGGCCTTCTTCCATAAGGATTTTATGTGCGCAATACGAAGGACTTATTCCTTTAATATCATGAATCTTCCATGCAATAGCTGGTTTATGAGCTTTTAGCATAGAAATGAGTTGAGATTTTTCATTTTCCGTAAGAGAAGACGATATTATTACAGGTAATTCAGATTCACCATGTAAATAAGCGTATTCCAAATAGTTTGAAAGTGGCTTTAACTCTAATGTCGGTGGTTCTTCTATCGATGATTTGTATCGATATCTGTCTTCCTCTTTTAGCATTTGAAGTTCTTCTGTTGTTGGTTCATATTCATTAGCCATAAGTGTAGCTAACATTTTAGCTTCATCAATTGGTTTAGTTCCTTTTTCTAAAGAACATTCACCTGTTCCTTGTAATTCTGGAAATTCTTGTAACAATTCTGCATGTGAATCTATAGTTTGAATATAATAACATGTATCATCTGCAGATTGCGGTTGTTGCATGGCTCTATCAACAGAAAAGGTAACACTCTCGTCCTCTATACTTAGGGTCAGTTTCTTACCAAACATGTCTATTATTGCTTTAACCGTGTTTAAGAATGGTCTTCCTAGTATGAGAGGAACTCGAGAATCTTCTTCCATGTCCAGAATAACAAAATCTACTGGAAATACTAAAGTACCAACTTTAACTAGCATGTTTTCCATTATCCCTCTAGGATATTTTATTGATCGATCTGCTAGTTGTATGCTTATTCTTGTTGGTTTTAATTCTCCAAGGTCTAGTTTAGTGTATAATGAATACGACATTAAATTTATACTAGCACCTAAGTCTGCCAATGCTTCTATTGAACTAAGACTACCCAGAAAACATGGAATTGTGAAACTTCCTAGATCAGAGAGTTTTTCTGGTAGTTTATTCATCAGCACTGCAGAACAATTAGCATTCATTGTAACAGCGGAGAGTTCTTCTATTTTCTTTCTATTTATGATTAGATCTTTCAAGAATTTAGCATATCTTGGCATCCCTGAAATCACATTAATGAAAGGAAGATTGACATTTATTTGTTTAAACATATCTAAGAATTTGGATTGCCTGGCTTCAAGTCTTTCTTTTCTCATTTTACTCGGGTAAGGAAGTGGTGGTTGGTATGGTTTAACATAAGGTTTAGCCTTAATTGTGTTATCTTCATTAACCTTTTCAACTACCGGTTCTGATTCCTTCTCTTGTTCAGGCTGTGGTGCCTGTGTAGTAGGAATAGCGTCATCAGAAATTACAGGCATTTCAGATGGTTTTAGTGTAATACCACTTCTCTTGGTAATGGCTTTTGCTGTTTTATTCCGGGGGTTAGCATTTGTATTGCTAGGTAGACTTCCCGGTTTTCTTTCACCTATCAACCTTGCTAGGTTGCTCACTTCTTGTTCCAGATTTTGAATAGAAGCTTGTTGCTTTCTAAATGCTTGAGCATTTTGTTCATTGGTTTGTTTCTGAGATGTGAAAAACTGCGTTTGAGATTCAACTAGCTTCGACATCATGTCTTCTAAATTTGTCTTTTTATCATCGGTTTGTGGTGGTTAATTTTGAAAAATAGGTCTTTGCTGATTGTAAGTATTGTTAGATACTTGTTGATTGCTAGGACCTTCCTGGTTGTTGTATGGAACATTTCGGTTATAATTTTAATTTTGATTGTAGTTTAGTCTTGGCGGTTGATAATTACTTTGATAATTATTTCCAGGCCTTTGGTTCATGTATGAAATATTCTCTCGTTGTTCCATGGTTTGTTCAATACTGAGACAATCTTTTGTCAAATGTGGTCCTCCACACTGCTCATAACTAATTCTTATTGCGTGAATATCTTTAATCATCTTTTCCATTCTTCTTTCGAAAGCATCTAACTTTGCGGAAATGGAATCAAAGTCATGGCTAGAATCGGCTCTAGCCGCTTTAGATGATCTAATGATGTCTTTTTCTTGATGCCACTCATGTGAGTGGGAGACTGTGTTATCAATAATTTTGTAAGCTTCATTTGAGGTTTTCTTCATAATGGAATCACCAACTGCTATGTCGATGTCTTTTCGTGTAGTAATGTCGCATCCTTGGTAGAATATTTGTACTATTTGATAAGTGTCTAAACCATGTTGAGGACATCCTCTCAACAACTTTTCAAATCTTGTCCATGCCTCATATAGAGTTTCATTTGGATTTTGCGTGAACGTAACTATTTCTCCTTGAAGTCTCACAGCTTTAGATGCCGGAAAGAATTGTTTAAGAAAATTTTCAACTAAGACATCCCATGTATCAATCGCCCCTTCAGGTAACGATTCTAATCAATCTTTGGCTTCTCCCTTTAAAGTCCAGGGAAATAGCATGAGATAGATCTGTTCATCTTCAACTTCTCTGATTTTGAATAGAGTACAGATCCTATTAAAGGTACGAAGATGTTCGTTTGGATCTTCCTTCGGCGCACCACTAAATTGGCATTGATTAGTTACCATGTGTAGGATTTGTCCTTTGATTTCATAATTTGGTGCATTAATGTCTGGTTGAGTAACGACATGACCTTGGCCAGTGCGTTTAGCCCTCATTCGATCTTCCATACTTAGAGGTTCCGGATTTTCCATGATTGAATTTGTTGAATCTGAATCACTCGAGGATTCTGATTTAATGGTTTCTTCCTCGACAATCTCTGGATGAGTAATTTGTGGTTCAGGAGGAATGATTAGTGGTTCAGGATCTCTGAATTGTCCCTGAATATCCTTCGGATTCTCAATTGTGAGGTCGGGTTCAAAAAATGGATTATCATAAATTTGAATTGGAGTACTTGGTCGACTAGATGACGATTCTAAAGAAAAATCAACGGCGACAATGTTGGCTAGATGTCTTGATCGAGTTACAGGTGGTGAACGTATGAAAGGTGGTGAACGTTTTGCTCGGTGCATTCACTGAATATCCTATTAGTTATAAAAGATAAAAATTATATAAGTTATCAAATTAATAGACTTTTCTGCTTTTGCCCACGTTTCGAATAGCCAATAGATGCAGCAGGTAGCCAGGACCCTTTAAATCGGAAGCCCACAACTCGCCACTAACAAATCAAACTATTACTACGAACCAGAAAATTTTGGATGTCTATCAATTTAACCGCTTAAAATAATTTTTTCGTCGAAGTTTAAAGAAAATAAAGAAAATTCTATGTCCTAAAAACTAGAGCATAGAAATGAGAAAGAAAAAGAGTGCGTCAAAAAACGTCGAAAAATAAAAGGTCGAAAAATAATAATAAGAAAGTAAGGCGTCGAAACTTAAAAAGTCTAAAATTAAATATTAAAACTTACGTCTAAAGGTATTAAAGCTTAAAAGGAATTCTATATCCAAAATGGCAATAACTTAAAAGGCACTGAAATTTATAAAATATTAAAGCGATAAGCGACGTCGTAAAATTTTAAAGCGTCTAAATCCTATTCTAAAGAAAAAGTACTTAAAAGATTTTACGGCAAAGCTTAAAAATATAGACATATAAGTTAACTACGGCAAAATACTAAGTTACGAACTAATTACGAACTAATTACGAACGATAAATATTACGAATTACGAATTAAACGTTTAAAAAAATACAATTTATAAAAATACTAAAAAATGATAAAATTACAATTTTATAAAAATATTATTTTTATATTATTATTTATAAAAGTAATAATTTTATAAATAATAAAACTAATTTGAAACTTAAAAATACAAATTAAATAAAACTAAAAACTAATTATATTAAATATAACCCTAATTAGGTTAATAATAATAATAATAATAATTAAATTAAACTAACCCTAATCTGTACGTACCAGGTATCAGACGTGTCAGAAGCCCTCATGCGGTCGCATGAGTTTTATGCTACTGGACCATGCGATCGCATGGCTTCAGATTTCAGGCCTGTTTGTTTGGGCTGCTACAGTACTTGGCCCGAATACTTTTAATTTTTTTTTTCTGATTTTTAAATTTATATATAAAAACAATGTAATAAAAACTTATATTTAAAAAAAAATTACTTATTAGTTTTAATTTTTAACAAAAGAAAAATAAAAATATAAACTTTTTAATTTAAATAGAAATAATTTTTCTTTTATATTTTTGTATTTTAAAACTTATATAAAATTATATTTTTACAAAAATAGCTTAAAAACTAATATATTTTTTTATATATATATATATATAGCGTTTCGCTTTCGGCGTTGTTGAAGTTCCCCGGCAGCGGCGCCAAAAATACTTGATGTGTGCAGGGTAGTATACGTAATAGATTATATTTTACTACTAAATACTATTAAATACGATACAATTTTACACAAGTTATTTATTTATTTATTGAATGAGATATACCTAAACCTTGCTACAACACTTATAGGCAGTGTACCTAATCGTTGAGTAGTGTAGTTTTTAGTAAGTCCGGTTCGTTTACGCTATATTATATATATATATATATATATATATATATATATATATATATATATATATATATATATATATATATATATATATATATATATATATATATATATATATATATATTATTATAAAAAAGGGTTTTACCGTTTAATGACCGGTTTGTCGATTTTATGTCTTAAGTCGCAATTAAAACCTAATGTAAAATATTAAATATACAAATGACTTAATTTAAAGCGTAAAGTAAATGACGATAATTAAAAGTGCAATAAATTAAAGTACGATAAATAAAATGACGATAAAGAAAAGTACGATGAAATATGAAATAAAGGAATTATGCTTATTTAAACTTCCGTAATCATGATGTTTGACATGTTGATTTTAATTTATTACCATGGGTTAATTGTCCTTTGTCCTGGATTATTTGATATGTCCATCTGGTTTTGTCCATAATAGTCCATCAGTCATAATTATAAAGTGTGAGAGTCTTCGTCAAATTATCCTTATACCCGAAGTCAAATATTCCAACTAATTGGGAATTCGAACTGTAACAAGGTCTTACTTTGTTGGATGAATTCACCAGGTTATCGACTGCGTGTAATCCAAGGTTTTATTACTTTGTTAACAATTACACCAATTACCCATGAATGTAATCCACCCCTGTTTTAATGAGTCCAGTGACTATTAATCCATCCCCGTGTCCGATCAAATGAACAATAATTCGTATTTATAAATATCCCGCCCACCGTACCTGATTAAGCATATGTGGTTATATATAGATACGTCAAATTGTAACCTTTATATTAAATTAACGAGGTATCATTTAGTTAATATAAAGCCCATTAATAGCCCATAGTCTAATTTCCACAAGTGTCAATCTTTTGTCCAAACCCCAATTATGGTACAAAGCCCAATAACCCCGTCTTTAATATTTAGCCCAACATCACGATTACTTCGATTTAAATAAGCATAATAATAACTTAGCTACGAGACATTAATTTAAAAAGGTTGAACATAACTTACAATGAGTATTAATCGCGTAGTGTTACACGGACAGAATTTCGACTTACAAACTTAAAACATTCGCCACTATAACCTTATTATTATTAACTTAAAATTAAAATTAAAATTAAAATTATAAATATAAATATATTGAGAGAGAGAGTAAGATATATGATATGGTGTGTGTAAATCGGCCAGAATTCGTTGCAATTTATAGACCTGACCACAACTTTACTGCCATGCGATCGCATGGCCCCCTTTTAAAGCTCAAGTACTTTTGTTTTCTTATTTGCCAACGGTTTTTAATATAAATATAATATATAAATAATTTATAGAATTATTTATATATTATATTATATTCGTGTGCATAGTTGACTTATAATTTTAGCTCCGTTGCGTCGCGCGTTGATAGTTGGTTCATGTCCCGGTTCTGGATTTTCGAATGTCCTTGCGTACGATTTAATATCTTGTACTTTGCGTTTTGCGGCTTGTACTCTTGTAATTTTGAGACGTTTCTCTTCAATAAATTGAACCACTTGGATTGTACTTTGTATTCTTTAGCGTTTTGGTCTATTGCGTCTTTAAATCGTCGAATCTGTCTTTTGTCTTCATTTTTATTATCTAAACGATAATCACTTGTAAATAGAACAATTGCAACTAAAAGCTTGTCTTTCTTGAAGGATAATGCTATGAAATATATGTTCGTTTTTAGCATTATCAGTCACCAATGTTGGGCCATCGCCAAATTTGAGCCCAACTTCCAACAAGGTTGGGCCAACAGATGTTGGAAACGAATCCAGTAGTTCCAAGGTTCCTGAAAGTGTTAATTTTATGGGCTCAGTAAGCCATTTAAATGATCATGCCCAGAATAATTCAAATGGGCCTGATATGTCAGATGCACAAAACTATAAACTTGCTAAAAACCCTACTGGCCAGATAAACAAAAATAATGTCAGGTCGTGCAACTCTTGTGGTTCAGTCGAGGTTTTGGTATGTAATGATTGTTATTGGTCTACAATTGGTAACTGGAAGGCATCGTCTCGCATTATGAAACTTAAGAAGTTGGCGAGGGTTAGTGGTAGAAACTGTGTTGGGCGGATTAACTGTAAGAACTGTAAAAGAAAATCGGTTCCTAAAAGAAGCAAATCAGAGAGGTCTGAAAGGAATCGTGATGTAGGAATTTCAGTGGGTGGATCAATTAATGATGTTGAGCTTAAGGAGTTTGGCGAGGGTATTGGCCTTAATTGGCCGAAACCCCAGTAATTGTTATCTTCCTTTTTTGTTTGTTAATTGTTTCATAATGAAGATCCTCTCGTTAAACGTTAGGGATTTTGGGGTTGCGGGTAAGTTTAGTTGGGTTAAAGGACTATGTTTTAGTGAGAAACCGGATATTGCGGTATTTCAAGAAACAAAGTGTAAAGGCCTTAATGATATGTGGGTACACTAATTGTGGGGACATAGTGATATAGGTTATGCTCAAAAAGGCGCTATTGGGAACTCAGGTGGTTTGTTAGTTGTGTGGGATATTAATAGGTTCAAGGCTAATTGTGTGGTTGGTGGTGATTTTTTCTTAGCAATCAGGGGTAATTGGGTAGGTTTCGGGCATGACACAATTATCGTTAATGTATATGGCCCTCATTGTGATAGAGATAAAAAGAGAATGTGGGAGGCTCTTGATAATCTCATGATGAGTGTAGATTCGGCGTGGGTTTTATGTGGCGATCTCAATGAAGTTAGGAACCATTCGGATAGACTTAATTGTGTGTTTCATGAAGCTAGGGCTAGAAGATTTAACGAATTCATTGTTAGGAATAATTTAATTGAGGTGTCAATCAATGGTAGGAAATTCACAAGAATTAGTGACGACGGAACCAAATTTAGCAAGTTTTATTGGTTTCTTATTTCGAACAACTTCATCAATCTGTGGAACGATCTTTCTATTAATGTCCTTGTTTGAATGGAGTCGGATCATTGTCCCTTAATTCTTAGAGACAGGTTGACTGATTTTGGTCTAAAACCTTTCAAGATCTTTGACGAATGGTTGAACAAAGAAGGTGTAGATAAAGTGATAATCGAGGGTTGGAATAAGGAGGTACGTAGTCGTAAAAAAGATTGTATTTTCCGGGATAAATTAAAAAATGTTAAAGTTGAATTGAGAGATTAGAGTAAAAAGGAATTTGGGAACCTCGATGAGGAAATTAACAAATTAAAGAACATTACTCAAAGTTGGGAACTGAAAGCGGAAAGCGAAACCTTGTCCGAAAATGACCGTATGTGTTGGCTTGAATCCCGTAAGAATTGGATCGCGAAAGAAAAAATTAAAGTGGGAATGTTAAAACAAAAGGCCCGTATTCGGTGGGTTTTAGAGGGTGATGAAAATTCAAAGTTTTTCCATTCGACAATGCGTAGAAAATATAATAAAAATGATCTTAGAGGTCTAATGGTCAACGATACATGGTGCGAAGACCCAACTGAAATGCCCCGTTCATATCAATTATAAACGCTTCATAATAATCGGTTTCATTGCGAGGTTTTGACCTCTATATGGGACGTTTTTCAAAGACTGCATTCATTTTTAAAATAAACCATAAGCTTTATTTATATGATAAAGGTTTAATTGACATAATATAGATTATCAATCAATGATAATCTAAAACTACAAGGTTTACACACGACCATTACATAATGGTTAATAATAGGTTACAATAAAAGATGTTTCCGAATGCAGTTTTTAAACAATATCATACAAGCATGCTGACTTCAAATCTTGTCTTTATTTAGCATGCAACAGCGGAAGTCTTTTAATAATCACCTGAGAATAAACATGCTTAAAACGTCAACAAAAATGTTGGTGAGTCATAGGTTTAACCTATACCATAAATCGTAATAATAGGCCACAAGATTTCATTTTATAAACATACAGGAATTTCGTCTGTAAAAATCATTCATATGATTAATTGCCTGGTAACCAACATTAACAAGATGTCAAAGTAATATCCCCCAGTATACAGGCCGCACTCTGTATACTAATAACTCGAAGTACTAAAGCATTCCATTTTCTAGAATGGGGGTTGTTAGTGCCCATAGATCTATCTTTAGAATTCGTGCCTATTAGTGCGTACACTAATTATTAAGTTACCAAGCAAAAGAAAAATAGGGATATCCGGTATAACAAATCCATCATAGAATGTAGTTTCATTACTTGTGCCTATTTTGTAAAACATTTGTAAAACTGCATGTATTCTCATCCCAAAATATTAGATAGTAAAAATGGGACTATGACTCACTTTCACAGATTTTCAATTCGTCGAAAATCAGACTTGGCCACGGATCGATTCACGATCCTATAACAAATATATACATATATATCAAAGTAGGATAGAAATACATTCACATCATATTTTTATTTACGTGTTGACGATTTAAGTTGTTAAGTTAGTAGTCCAACGTTAGTAGTCCACAATTAGTAGTCCAATATTAGTAGTACATAAATAGATCGATATATCACCCTGAAATAATCGAGACATAGTATACACGTATTGTATAAGACTCAATCATGACCCAAGATACAGCTATTATCTTTGAATTAATGTAGACCTATTGTGTATATGGTGTCTTTCGATTTATCCGACGTATTGCGTAACTATTGTCTTAACTAATCAAGATTACATGATATTGTCTCGGACTTAACCAAGACTAGTATATTACAAGAAAATACTCATGACATGTTAGAATACATGTATAATACAAGAAAAGTTAGCTAGGATATGATTAGTATAGATTTTTGTAAAAAAATCCCGTAGTCATTTTAGCCATTTCTAACTAATATTGTTTTGCCCATAACTTCTTCATTACAAATCGGTTTTGAGTGAATCAAATTGCTATGGTTTCATAATGAACTCTAATTTTTGAAACTAAACTGAAAAAGTGGTGGTTTATAGTTGGAGTTATAGGTTATAAGTCCATATTTAAAGAGGTAGTCATTTCCGTCGAAAGAACGACATCTTGATGACCATTTTGAAAGACATACTTCTACTTTGAGTTTAGCCATAATTTTTGGATATTTTATCATGTTCATATGAAATATCATTTTCCCAAAATACAAACTTTTAAATCAAAGTATATGATAGTTTTTAATTATCCAACCCAAAACAGCCCCCGGTTTCATTATAACAGCGTATGTTCGGTTTTACGGTGTTCTTCGTGTTTCCAAGTTTTAAATCATTAAGTTAGCATATCATATAGTTATAATACATGTGTGAGGTTGTTTTTAAAAGTCAAGTTAGAAGGATTAAATTTGTTTGCAAACTAATTTAGAATTAACTAAACTTGTTTTAGTGATTATAAGTTATTTACTCCGAATAAGATATATATATATATATATATATATATATATATATATATATATATATATATACATATATATGAATCGAACAAGATTATGAACAAGGTTACTACCTCAAATCAAATGGATATGGTTGCTGGAAAAATAAGGATATAATCTTGAGCTTGAAGATGTTCTTGAAAGCTTGGAAACTTTGAAATAGAATCATGGAATGAAACAACGTTCAAGAATATTACTACTTGTTTTAAGATATTTATGTTTATAGAAATTGAACCAAAGCTTGAATATGATTCTTACCTTTGATTTAGAATAAAAACCTATTGTAATTAACAAAGGTTTCTTGATCTTGGATGATTACTTAGAATGGATTTGAAAGCTTGGAAGTAATCTTGCAAACTTGAAAGATTTCTTGAAGTGTTCTTGAATGGTTGTTTTTATGATGATTAAAGCATGTAATTGAAGCTAAAAGATGGGGAAAATGCTTGGAGATGATCAAGTATTAAGTTAGGAGTATTTTGAGAGAGAATTTGGAGTGTAAGTATGAGAAAATTGAATGGAAAATGGTGTGTATGCATGAAAACGTTTTTACTTGTTATAAAGAAAGAAAAGATTCTCAAGTTTATTTTCTTTCTAAATAATTCATGTTAGTTGACAAATGGTTGGTTCCACATGTTCCTTAATTATTTAGGGCTGCTAAGGGGCAGATTTGTATTGGTATATACCAATAGTAAATACATCTAGAAGCTGTGTATTATACGGGTACAGATACCGAACGAATACGAGTAGAATTCTTGATGAAAAGGAATGGGAATACAATTATAGTTATCTTTGTTAAGTATAAGTATTTTGATATATTGTTTCCAACATGTATATATTGTTTCGAACTCCTTAATTTAGTAGTCTCATTTTATGTATCTAACTCATTGTTAATATACTTAATGAGATACCTACTTATCATAATATCATGTTAAACATATATATGTCCATATATGTATTATCATGTCATTTACAAGTTATAACGTTATTGAATCGTCGGACAAACTGGGTGGTCAAACGTTTATGTAAAATTCGTTTCAAACATTCAAGTCTTAACAAGTTTGATTGCTTAACATGTTGGAAACATTTATTCATGTAAATATTAATCTCATATAATATATAATAATAAAAAAGTCCGGGTCATTACACCAACTACCATCAAGTCAATAGTCCAGGCCCACTTCCAAGAAAGATTTAACTCGACCCACACTAACATACGCAGGCCCAGATTCCTCTCACCAAATAACAGGCCTGACTATGATGTGAATAGGGCTTCTACTAATTAGTCCACAGCTGCTACTGGGACTGGTTCAACTGTCAACAGACCTGGGCCTTATGGGTCTGCTACTGTTACTACTAGGCTTCCATTTATGGACCCGGTTGACAACATACTGACCAGTGGGCCTGAACAATCTTCCTACGGGCCTGAGTTGAAGTCCATTTCAGCTGAAAGATCATCCTTATTAGAAGCAAAATTTACCAAAGACGAAGTGTGGGAGGCGATTAAGGGGTGTGGTAGCTCTAAGGCTCCCGGCCTGGATGGTTTCAATATGCGGTTTTTTAAGAAGTTTTGGTATGTAGATAAAGACGATTTAATGTTAGCCATTCACGAGTTTTGGAGTAAAGGTGATATTAATAACGGGTGTAACGCGTCCGTTATTACCTTGGTTCCTAAAAAACAAGATCCTTCGGTCCTTAATGACTACCGTCCTATTAGTTTTATCGGAAGCTTTTACAAAATTATTGCGAAACTTCTTTCAAATAGACTAAGGAAGGTAATCCCGACTCTCGTTGGTTTTGAACAAAGTGCGTTTAAAAAAAGGTAGGAATATCCTTGATGGGGCGTTAATTGCAAATGAATCAATCGGTTTCCTAAAGCATAAGCGTACAAAAAGTCTAATTTTTAAAGTAGATTTTGAGAAAGCATTTGATTGCTTGAGTTGGGAATTCCTAATGGAAGTAATGGAAATAATGGGGTTCGAGTCAAAGTGGAGAGGTTGGATTCGTTCTTGTCTTAAGTCGGCTTCCATTTCGGTTCTTGTTAATGGTTCCCTAACAAGTGAGTTTAAAATGGAGAGAGGTGTTAGGCAAGGTGATCCGCTATCGCCTTTCCTCTTTATTATTGCGGCAGAAGGGTTAAATGTTTTGACAAAAAAGGCGGTACATAATAAAAAATTCCTTGGTGTGGAAATCGGATCCGAAAAAAATTCCCATCTCGCATCTTCAATATGCGGATAATACTATATTCTTTGGTGAGTGGAGTATATCAAATTTGAGAAAAAATTTTAAACTCTTAAATGTTTTGAGCTCACTTCCGGGTTGAAAGTAAATTATCATAAGAGCAATCTTATCGGGATCGAGGTAGAAAATATGGCTAACATCTTTGGTTGCAACCACGGTACATTCTCTTTTACTTACCTTGGACTTCCGGTTGGGGGAAGAATGAACAAATTAGAAAGTTGGAACCAGGTCATAGATAAATTTGCGAAGAGACTCTCGGATTGGAAGGCGCGTTCGGTGTCTTATGGTAGACGCTTGACCCTTGTGAAATCGGTGTTGAATAGTCTCCTGTCATACTTCTTCTCGCTCGTCCGTGCTCCGCCATGTGTGGCTAAAAAATTCGAGTGTGTAAGGCGTAATTTTTTTTGGGGCGGGTCGGGTTCTAATTCTAAAATTTCTTGGGTTAAAATGGGACGATACCCTTCTACCTTTTGAAAAAGGAGGGTTAAATTTGGGTTCTTTAAAAAGTAAAAATTTAGCTTTGATCGGCAAGTGGTGGTGGAGGTTCAAAACTGAAACTAACTCCTTGTGGGTCAAAGTTAACTCAAGTATTTTTGGGCCATCGGGGGGTTTATCTCAAAACTATGATGTTAATGATTTTCCTTATTCATCGGTGTGGACTAACGTAATCAAAGCGGGGCAATCTCTAGAAGGTCTTGGTATTCCTTTCCCCACTTCTTTCATTCGAAAGATTGGGGACAGATTATCAACATCCTTTTGGAACGACTTTTGGGTTGGGAATTTCACTTTAAAAAACAGGTTCAAGAGGCTATTTCATCTAGAACGTGATCCATGTGCATCAGTGGGCTCGAGACTTCTTCAACAAGGTTCAGAATCATCGTTTGTTGGATGCTGGAACAGAGAACCATCGGGTAGAGCATTAAGCGAGCTGGCGGACCTTAGTCAACTGCTGCTATCGGTTTCTATCAATCCAGGGGCTGCGGACTCATAGACTTGGTGTTTAGGTACCAAAGGTTTCTTTACAACAAGTTCTCTTTCAAAACTTATCGATGAAAAAAATCCTTCGTACAAGCAACTCTTCCTAACGGGTACCTTTCGAAACAGCCTTATTCCCAAAAAGGTGGAGGTGTTTGTTTGGAGGGTTCTAAAAGGGCTAATTTCGGTTTTAGTTGAATTGGATAAAAGGGGTGTCGATCTACATTCGGTGCGTTGTCCAAATTGTGACAATGATATCGAAAGTATTTGTCACTCCCTCTTATCGTGTGAAAAAGTACGTGATGTTTGGAATAGAATTTTTGATTGGTAAAGCTTACCACGTCCTCCAAATTTGATTTTATCATCTCTTCTTGGTAATAATTCGGGGCAAAGTAGTTCGGTTTTGGGTTATCAAATATGGCAAGCGGTAATGTGGACTTGTGTGAAAAAATCGTAACGAAAAGGTCTTCAAAAACAAAGATTGGAATGTTCCGGTTGCGGTTTGCGAAATAAAAATTAAGAGTTTTGAATGGGTGGCGAAAAGGTGCAAAGAGAAGCGTATCGATTGGAATAGTTGGCTACACAATCCTTGTACTATTATTTCATAATTTGTAGTTTTTTGCGAGCTTCTTTATGAGTCTTACTAGTATATATTGTTGCGATCTTGGCATCCTAAATTGTAATGTCGCGAACTCGGTAGTTTCTGTTTTGAGCGCTACCTCCTCATTAATAAAATCATTTGTTTTTGCCTTTAAAAAAAAAACGTTAATGATGTTAACTAATTAAAATCATTTCGTGATATTTTATTTGGAAAATTTTGTCGTTCAATCACTTCTCAACAAATAATTAGTCATTATAACTCAACGTTAAAAACCGTTTAACAAAATGCAGATTCCAACATGATTTCTCATCAATAAATACATGTTATTAATTCTTGATGTTTAACCCATAAGACCATTCTCAACTGTGCCTGTAATATCACAGGCAGTTAGCACTTATTGGCCAAAAAGTAAAAACTAGATGTAATGTGGCACTGACATTTTTTAACCGTTGTGTTAGTTTTTATGTTAAATATTGAGCAGAGTGATATGGTAAAAAAAATCTGATTGAAAATGAGGTGAGAAAAATTAATTAATAAAAAAATTTATATATTAAATAAATTTAAAAATTATGTCATTGGACTGTTGCAAAACTCACGCACATCAAACAATCCGTCACATAAGTGACTAACGGATCTAACTGACGCCCCATTAGGGGCCGTCAGTTATCGTCACTTTTCTCCACATCATATGACGGATGGAACTAACACCCTGTTAGGAATGAGTTCATGTTGGTTTATATTTTCAAAGGGATAGCCATGCAAAAGTTCAAAGAATATAATTCTATCACTTCATTTGACCGGGTAATGGGTAATGATGGATTATCATTTTCTATATTGTTTCAGAGATGATGAAATGAAATGAAATTATAACATGTTAATAAATTGAATACGGTTCTTTTCAATTATTGATTGTGACCCAAGCTTGTAATATTCCATTTCCATCAAATTCTACCCTACAATAATAAGGTCCCTAATTAGAAAAAATATATTTCTCCATCGATCTCAAATTAATTTTTTCAGATAAAAAACACAATTTAAAATATAAAAGTAAAAAATTAATTTAGAACATTTTAAAATAAAATACTAGACAATTAATTATGAACAGAGGAGTAGAAATCACTAATATTCTTACTTTTTTAACAAACTGATTAAAATTACAATTAAAATTAAAATATAATAAACATGTAAAAAAAGGCTATATATTTTTTAAAGGTGTTCCAAATATATGAAAAGTCTATATATATTGAGGCGAGATACAAACTTTTGAAAAAGTTCACATATTATGAGGTTTGTAATGTAGCAACAATTATTAAAAATTGCTAATTATAACCCTAAGAATTATAGTTAAGCCCTAATATATTCAATATTTCAAAATTGATAAAACTAAAGAAAATGTTAATTATAGTTTTCAAGGCAATAGTTAAGCTTTCCATGTTTGATATTATTTCATATATGAAACTCCCAATTTTAGTTAAACTATCTACATGATTCTAATTATAGAAAGTAAGTTATTGTAACAAAAAAAACAAAAAAAAAGTCCTTCGTAATTAATTAGTTGCGTTCAATACTTAAAAAAATTAATCTTCTATAGTTTCTATTATATTGCTAAAATGATGATATCTTTATTATGCTAATTCCTTTGTTAAGAAAAAATCAAAAAGAAAAAGAAAAAAATCTAAACATGGTGGGTGATGTCATTAATCTAAATAATTTTGAATTAAAATTAAATTTAATTAATTAATTATTATTATTAAATCTTATTAATAATTATTTTAATTATTAAAATTAAATAGTTTTAAATTATTTTAATTAATTATTTTGAATTGAGTACGAAAAGATATAAAAGTTAGGCAGAGGAAATCAATTCTACATTTATATTTTGATTTACATTTTTAAAATAAAATGACAACCAATATTATCCATTATGATTAAATGTGGATTGTTAAATATGCATTTTAGGTGTTTGATGAAATGCTTAGCTGGCGAGTTTCTTAGTCGGACTATGTGGTTTCACGGGTCATAAAACTAAATAATTTTAGCATTTACGTTCACTTAAAACCTATCATTAAACTGTTTCGTTTAAACAAACTCGTGGTTCCACGGGTCATTTCACTAGTATTTAAACATTATTCTAAAGGTTATGGTTAACATTGTTATTTTTTCTTTTGATAAACTCATTGAATGAATAATTAATCACTAAGAAAATTACAATTGTGTATAAGGTTCCGCATGGTTAGCATTGTCCTAGAATTAAATATCGAGTATAAATATTCTTTTTTAATACTTATTTTTTATTTTTTAATTAAAATTTTGATAAGAATGATTTTATATAGTAATTTTGAGTTATAAAAAATAATTTAAATATGATAGGTTTTAGCTATAGCCTTTAAAATTATGATTAGTATTAAGTATTATTATTCAAAAGCTGCTACTGTTAAAATCTAAAGGTGTATTGATTTTGTAAGGCTGACTCACAAACGATGTAACTGTTAACAAAATTAATCTTTTGAACTTAATTACAAAAAAACGTAGTATGGATTTTAAAATATTTTTATTTTTATCAAAAGTTGAAATTTTTGTAAGATAATATAAAGCATGCACGTAATCCATTAATCTCCTTTATAGCTCTTTATTATATCCAGTAAATAATAAAATAGATATTTTTTATATTTTGTAAGTGAGTGGAATAAAATTATTATCATCATTCATCATATTCCGTATTTAATTTAATTTAATCTAACTATAAGTATATAAATACATACATGAAAAAGTAAAAGGGTGAATGAAGAGAACGATAGGAGTGAAGCTTCCTCTCAGCCTTTGTTAGAGAGTGGGACCCACATGATTGTTTGCTTCCATATAATCCGGTGGACCAGATGCTACCGCCGCTGCAGACTGGACCAACCATCTCCACTACATTGTGTCTTCAATTTCCGCCGTACCGGAATATTGATTCGCCGTCATCATCTTTATTTATACTTTATAGACAGATTTTATTTGACGTGGCTACCCAACAATATTTTTTGTTTACATTAAACTAAATAAATAAATAAAATACTTAAGAAAAATAACGTGGAGAACATTATGAAAGCAAAATTGAAACGAATTGGTTTAGAGATGTTAATCATCGAAATTATCTATAAATATATGTTTAACTAACCTTTTAAAGTGAAGTAATTATAATTACAACTATAAAAATCTTGTGTTGTACTTCATGTGGCAGTAGTGGTCTGTCTCTCTTAGCGAAAAGTCAGAGTTGACTCTTGTGGGGTACATCATTGCACACAAGGTTGTTTATTTACCCTTGAATTTTACCCAAAGGTACTTTTCGCACATCAAGTTGCGGGGACAGCAGTTGGGAGCGGGTTATGCAACTGTAGGAGATGAACGAGTGGGTGGTTAACTCCCCTGAGTGATCCAGTACCGTTGTTAAAAAAAATTATAATTATGTCACTCCCTATCGTAACTAAACTATTCATCCTCTTAATCTTCCACATGAGCGTCACATCAACACCAATATCCTACATTAACTCATAACTAAACACTCCATATCATGGCTAAAACAATACTCCTCTTAATGTACAACGTACAAGCAATAAAACATCATGTACAACAATAAAAAGTCAATGAGACTCACAATTCCTATAACTAACCTAAACACTTTCGATAAATTGATGGTAAGCGCGGGTAACTAGCTCGTGCCTATTATTAGTTACGGGTAATGACGGGTAATGAGTAGTTAATGAGTTGTAAGGAGTGGTCTAACAACTATCAAATCAAAAACTTGAAGATATTTAACCTACATTATCATGTGAAGCTAAAGCCGCCTCCCACTTCATTCATGCCTTCTTTTTTAACTATTGACTCTCTGCCAAAAAAAAATTAGATCGAATGGATTCAAGCATTATAAAGACGGCCGTCAGACATTTAAAAATAGATAGAGGATAAATAACGAGATTTCCCAAAAGACTTAAATTGATTATAGTATGCCGCAGTTCAACTCGTGAACTGCTTTTACTATTTGGTTGGATGCGTGGAATGCAAATTAGGATTGTATGCTAAAGACGTTGGTCATCATTCTCACAGCTCTTTGGCTCATTTAGGGTCTCAAAAACTGTGTTGACTTCAATAACACTTTAGTTAATATGAGTACTTTATTTGATTTAAAATTATGGTTTTTTTTTAATTGGCTCAAGAATATAAATAACATAATTTGTAATTGGAATCTATGACTTTTTAGCCTTTTGTAATTTTCTAGCTCCTCGCTAAAAAATGTCAGCACGAATTTTGGTGAGTTATATGTTTAAACGAGATCCGAAGAGGGCCACTCGATGCGGCAGGGCCTTTCGGATTGTATATTCACATTTAAGGTATCGTTATGTATTTACATAAGGAAAAACGACTCATGTGTTAAGCCCCGCTTTAGATGACGGTGTGCTTAGCGTTTTTTAAAAAGTGTCCGTTTCGAACGTAGCTAGTTTCGTTTTGTTCGTAAAATTATTTCGGGTTTAATGGTGATGGCGGTGGAAAATAATTCGTGCGCGGATAGTAAGATAAGGTCCGTTGAAGTTTTTGGTGGAGTTTTTTTTGTTTGTTTTTCAAATAAAAAATTAAATTTACATTTTATACCCCTGAATGAGGGGGCAGAAATGAAAATTTTGTTGTTGTCTGTAACGACCCGACTTTTTCGACTTGCTTTTGTGCTTTGTGCTTTCACTAAACTGCGTATTTGTGCGTACTGAGCTATATTATACTCTGGGATCTTACTACATGTGGATTACTTTCGTTTATATGTTTAAACGTGCCTTTAAGTACGTAGTGTAATGACCCGTCCTAATCCATCCGGACGAAGTCCATATCGATTATAAACAATTCTCAACAGTTGATTACATCGCGAGGTACTTGACCTCTATATGATACATTTTACAAACATTGCATTCGTTTTTAAAAGACAAACTTTCATTTACATCGACAGTTGACAGACATGCATACCATTTCATAATATATCCAAATATAATTAACTTAATAATAATCTTGATGAACTCGATGATTCGAATGCAACGTCATTGGAAATATGCCATGAATGACTCCAAGTAATATCTATAAAATGAGCACATGCACAGCGGAAGATTTCTTTCGTACCTGAGAATAAACATGCTTTCAAGTGTCAACCAAAAGGTTGGTGAGTTCATTAGTTTAACATAAATCATCATTTCATAATTTTAATAGACCACAAGATTTCATATTTCCATTTCTCATAAGCATACGTCCCATGCATAGAGACAAAAATATCATTCATATGGATTGAACACCTGGTAACCGACATTCACAATTTGCATATAAGAATATCCCCATCATTCCGGGATCCTCCTTCGGACATGATATAAATTTCGAAGTACTAAAGCATCCGGTACTTTGGATGGGGCTTGTTGAGCCCGATAGATCTATCTTTAGAGTTCACGTCAATTAGGGTGTCTGTTCCCTAATTCTTAAATTACCAGACTTAATAAAAAGGGGCATATTCAATTTCGACCATTCAACCATATAATGTAGTTTCGATTACTTGTGTCTATTTCGTAAAACATTTATAAAAGCGCATGCATTCTCAGTCCCAAAAATATATATTGCAAAAGCATTTAAAAAGGGAGTGATGAAACTCACGCATATAAATATTGTAAAACAGTTAATAAAGCATTTGCATGTATTCTCAGCCCAAAAATGTAAAGAGTAAAAGGGGATCATTGAAACTCACGCATATAAATATTGTATAACAGTTAATAAAGATTTGTATGTATTCTCAGGCCAAAAATGTAAAGAGTAAAAAGGGCGAATGAAACTCACCTAATGTATTTTGTAGTAAAAAATACATATGACGACATTAAACAACTGAACAATGCAGGGTTGGCCTCTGATTCACGAACCTATATTAATTGTATATCTATTAAATCATATAATCGTAAACGAACAAAAATATATGTATATTATTATTAATGATATAATTCTTATATTAATAACTTATAGGTTTCATTATTTAATTAAATATATTCATTCTATATATTTTAAGTAATTAAAGATATAGTTAAGTTATGTGTATTAACTATATTTTTATATAATGATCCCATATTTATTAATTTAACAATATTACTATATTAAAGATAATAATAATAATGATAGTAATAATGGTAGTAATAATAAAGATGTTAATTTTGAAAATGATAATTTTAATAAAGGTAATAACTTTAATAATAATAATAATTTTACTAATGATGTTTTTAGTAATAAAGATAAAATGATAGTTTTACAAATAAAAATCTCATAACAATGATAATATTAGTAGTTTCTAATAAATTGAATAAATTAATAATACTAGTAATAATTAATAGTTAATACTTAATGACTAAGTTATTACTAATGATAAACCTCATAATAATACACTTGTTAGTAATAATAATAATAAGCTTAAAATGATACTAATACTAAAAATATCGCTATTAATACTTAATGGGGGTTACTTAATAACAAATTGATAATAATATTAGTCATAGTACATATGTTTATATGATAATTATAATAATAATAATAATGATAATAATAATAATAATAATAATAATACTTATCATAATAAATACATAATAATGATATTAATAATAATAATAATAATGGAAATGAAAATTAAAGTATATACCCCTTAAAAGCCATCCTAAAAAGAATTGTCACGTAGGAGACTCGAACCCATGACCTCTTGGACACTCGACAACACTCTCAAACCAATGCACCGTTTCTGTTTTTCTGTTTATATCTCAGACCCACAAGTAATTAACCCGTCTAAATTTTCTGTTTATGTTTTCTTCATCTCCTTCATCCTTTAATACGATCAGTAATCCAAATCTTTAAATCAATGATTTGATTATGTGAATTTAGGCTTATTGAACGAAACTAAAACTACTTGTAACATATCTGAATTTAATTTAATAACAGAAAAGAAATTTTTGGGCTATAACAGACTTTGAATAATACGTATGAACTCCAACATCAATTTCGTATTTTTAGATTGTTTCAGACTAAACCTATAACATGAAAAAGTTTCTAAATCATTGTTAAAAACTTTCTGAATGATCAATTTGACGGGAAACACTAAAACGAATTCAAATTTTTGAATGAACACCTCGTTTTGACTTTTGAAATTATAAGTTGACTTCCAAAATTCGAGAGTGTTATGAGGAATTGAGCTTTGATAAAATACAGAAAGTTTGAAGAAGAGATTCCTAACAACTCCTCATTTACACATTTTCGAATTTGATATGAAAATCGAGTTTTTAATTATTTGGGTCAAGAACAGGGTAGGCGACAAGGTGTTCTTCAGGTTTCGTTTTAATTCGATAATTTATGAGCTGTAACAGGTATATATGAAATGTTAATTGATAGTATAAGTCTTCTGTTGTCATGTACCCTGAATGTGATTGATTGTTACAGTGATTAAGGTCGACATTTTCCTTGCCAGGTACAGAAAATAAATATAAAAAAATAAAAAAGAAAGGCTGATTGATAAACAGATGGTACGATCGTTTAACAGCTTGTGAGACATAGACAAAATCGATTAAAGTATGAGAGTGAGGTGAAACAGATTTTGGTTTATTCAAATATATATATATACTTTATATTTTAATTATTTGATATATGTTATTAATAAAAAATACATAAAATGCAAGTAATAATTATCTTTGTAATATAAATACTGATTTTTATTATATATAACAGCATATAATGGTCTATGCATATATATATATATATATATATATATATATATATATATATATATATATATATATATATATATATATACCGTTTATCTATCTAACTGTAATTATATCAGTATATGCATTTTTATATATATGTAAATCTGTATTTTATATATTTATAAGTATTTATATAAATCTGCTTATATATTTGATTATAATTCATAAACTTTAATAATTATAAAATTATTAATAATAAGATACTAATTATTAATAAAGAAATATCGAAGTTCTAATAATAATAATAAAAATAATAAAATAATAATATCAATAATAATAATTGTATTAATATTTATAAATAGTAATAATATTAAGAATCATAAATTTATAATAAGTTTGCTAATAACAATCATAATAGAACGATAAAAATAATATGTTTATTAATACTAAAAAAAATAATATTACTTTTTATAATATTGTTGATAATAATAATATTAAAAATTTTGATAATATATTATCTTATATCTAATTTCATGTATATCTATATATCTGTATATTAAGTATATAAAGAATCATAATAACATTAATTATACAAATTTTAATATCTAACTTTAATGAATCAGATAATAGTAATAATAGTAATATTACTAATGATAGTAATAATAATAATATTTGTATATGTCAAGTTTCATATATACCATATTTATATATACATATCTATTTACAAATTATGGTTCGTGAATCGTCGGGAATAATCAATGGTCAAATGATTTCATTAAACAGTTCAAAATTTTTGAGATTCAACCTACCAGACTTTGCTTATTGTGTCGAAATCAAATAAGATTTAAGTTTAAATTTGGTCGGAAATTCCCGGGTCATCACAGTACCTACCCGTTAAAGAAATTTCGTCCCGAAATTTGAGTGAGGTCGTCATGGCTAACAATAAATATGTTTTCCGAACGAATATGAGTTTGATAAATAGAGTTTTATCATTATTGAATAATTTGGATAAAACGATTCGATTACTCGAAGAGCACGAATGAAGCTATCACAAAAGATTGAAATGAGAAACAAAAATTTGTTTTTAACTTTTGACGTAGTCAGTTTTGAATTCCGGAATTCAAGGGATTTACAGAAAATCTTTGAAATCTAAAAGATTTGATTCTGCGGCGAATAAGGAAATTAAAATCTTTCTAATTAAATGCGGTGATCTGCTTCGATTACTCTGTCTGATAATTCCACTATAAATGAACTTCTTCCGTTCCATTATTCTCACCATTCCCATACTCTCTTCCTTAGTTCATACATCCAAAAGATTGTGGAAATGCTTAATCCAGTTCTAATCCTTATCCTTATCCTCACTATCGTAACAATCATTCTCCTTTTCCAACTTCCACCCGAGGAATCTGCTTACTTCTACTTTGCTCTTGGGATTATAGTGATTTTAATTCTCCCGTGTCTTTATGTTGCGATAAACATTGATATACACGGTTTGTAAATTATGCGTTGTTATCGGACTTTATACCTCTCCTTATATTTCAATGTCCCCCTTTCTGTTTCCTATAATCATTGTCATCCTACAGTTAATACTTCCTCCTATTTGTTGCGATTTATATTCCAATTTCTATTTCAGAGCTTTGTCCCTTCGTTTCTTCTTCTGGCGATTTGGCATCTCTTGTAATGGTCCAGAATTCGCAGATATAAGTTTCAGAATGAACATTATTAATGTTCTAAATAAGAAGGAACGTAATAGCACAATTTGATTTGTTAAATTACCAGATTCACTGAGAATAGAACTATCAAGAATATACTTTCTTGATATGTTTAGAAGTTAAGCTGAATGACAGAGTTATGGAACATGGCACATGATGACGTTATGATCTGTGAATCATCATGTCCCTTTAGAAACTCAGCATGACTTACTGTAATATAATCACGTTGATCAAGTGTCATTATATTATACTGCTTCATGCATCAGTTCCCAACATTACTCCAATTACATTCATATTTTTAAGCTCGAAAGTTTACAGAATATAGAAACTAACAGTTTCTATATGATGTAACACTGATATCAGGAAGAGATTAATGATTTCAGATAAGAATAGTTATGAAAATATCTTCAGAAATATGGAGGATATTTATAACGAAAGATACGATGATATCTTGGAATTTCTAATATCGATGGATGATGAAGAAGATTTATCCGTAAGGGTTTAGATTCGGAAGCAAGGTATTTGCTAAAGACTTCATCAGAAATAGAATCATTTGGATTCTTTGAAGTCAAACTTATTCTTTGTGATTTGTCCACGGCTTCCTTCATAGTTTCGCATAATCCACTTTTCAGTACTAAATTTCTATTGAATGTTTTCAATATAACGATACACAGGAAGCACGAGGAGGTATATAATTTCGGACGAGAATATTTATGAACATATCCTCAGAAATATCGAAGATATTGATGATGATATTTTGAAATTTCTAAGTTCGATGGTTGATGGAGAAAGATTTTCCGCAAGATTTTAACATGACTTCGGAGCAATATATTCTCTAAAGATTTCAACGGATCCAAAATTACCTGAATCCTTTGAATATAGGGTTTGGTCCTTGTATTTGTTCTTGGTCTTCTTCATGGGTAGCTTAATCTATTTTTCAATACCCAATTTTTCTATCGAGCGTTCCTAACACTCCTTTCTTTATCATCAAACTTTTGGTCGTTTAGACCATCTACTATTTTTCTGTTTCCTCTGCATTTAATGCTATGATATCTGAATCATCGGTTATTAATCCGAGGTGGTTTCAGGAGAATTGTGTTTTTAGATGATTAAACGCTGATGGTAATATGGTGGAATACGAAAGGTTCCCTGGTAATAATAAAAGAGCACGCGTATATATCAATATTATAATAAGGTTATTTCGAACGAAAAGTCGAAGTTGACTTGCTGGAGCTGTGACAAAATTGACTAATTTTGAAAAGGAATTGCAAAGTTATTTTTGGTAATAACAATGCCAAAAAATTTAACACAGATACGTGTTTAACGTTTACTCAGGTTCCGAGTGTTTTCAGGTGCATAACTATATGCATTAACCTTTTCTTCCGTAGATGAAGTGCGGTTGGTTCATCCTCTCGATTGAGGTGTTTTCAATAATCATAAAAGGTTTGAAAATAGACTGGAATTGTCAAGATACAAATGAGGTTTAAGATGAAATCAAGTGGCAACTTGAAGAATTATTTAGTTTCATATGTTATAATCAGTATTTTAATTCATTTTGATTGTCCAATATTATTCGTCCACAGTTAACAGTTCAATAGTTTATATACAGTTTAATATATAATATTCGAAGTAATTAATACGTGTCGTGACCCGTATACGTCTCAGACTCGATCACAAGTCAAAGTATATATATTATTGTAGAATCAACCTCAACCCTGTATAGAGAACTCGATCATTACTGCATATAGAGTATCTATGGTGATTCCAAATAATATATATAGATGCGTCGATATGATATGTCAAAACCTTGTATACGTGTCCCGATATTTAAAGTGCGTAAAATAAATAACAGAAATTAAATAACGATAAATAAAGTGCGTAAAGTAAATAACAGAAATTAAATGACGATAAATAAAATTGCGAGAATGTAAATTGCGATAAAATAAATTGCGATAAACAAAATGTAATCAGTTAGCTAGGAACAGTTAGCTAGGATTTTGTTAGCGTGGATTCTTAATAGAATTTCATATTGTTAATTAATCTGTTTCTAATCAATTTTTATTGTGTCCATTATTTCTTCGTTATGCCACTTGATGGATTCTGATAGATCAAAATCCAAATATGTAATTGGATGAATATGGTTATTCTGTGGTGAATGGATTTGTATATCGGTGGATGTAAGTAGGATAGTATATGACTTGTTGAAATAGATTTGAAGAACGTACAATGTAACTTATTAATGTGAAATTTAAATAGTCCTCGGGTATTACCTACCCGTTAAAATATTTTCACCATTAACAGTTTGTACAAGAGAATTTTTAATTACAATCTTTATGAAAACATATATACATATATATTTTCTTCAGATTTATTCATGGATTTAATGAGTTAATATGATATTAAACTCATTTGCTTTTTGGTTGGAACTAGAATAAATAATCTCTAAAACTTTAGAGATTACATATTCGCCATGTCGAATGAAGATAAATGAGGTAGAGCGATACGTAGAACGAAGATCATACCCAAAGTACATATGATGATATTGAAGCATGGATTGTTGATGGTACTGGTGCTGTTATTGATTGTACTGTTGGTGCCGGTGATGTTGCTGAAGCTGGTACATTTTGCACCATATTCTCCGAATAGATTTTTCGAGCGCGAAGTTCGTTGACTTATTACTCCAGGATGATTGTCGGTCGGAACGAGCAGATGAATAAGGTTCAGAATTGTGGATAGAATATAATCTTGTTGAGTTACCCTAGAAATGAGACTGAAAATGGTGTCTCGAACAGGTTCGCCGATAAACGCTTCAGGTTCTTTGTCAAGAGGTGAATTCGGTTGGTGGAAGAGATCGCCTTCTTCGCGTCTCCATTGTTTAAGTCGACTACGAACTCATCAAATGAATTAGGGATGACTGATTGGTTGATTCATTCCGGTGACGTTGATAGGTGAAACTCCATATCGGAATAGCTGTCGGAATCCGAGGAATTCGAACTGGTTGAGGGATTCCTCTCGTACGATCAGATGAAGGATTTTTGATAAGAAATAGATTATAGGACGTAGATTAGTACCCTGCAATACATAATTTACATATGCATATATAATACTAAAATCCCATAAGTTACGGAGGAATCAACGGAAGTTGTCAGGCAAAGTTACGGTAACAGATACGCTAAGATATGAATTTTATCTATACACTATTCATGCAGTCAATGCAGTAAAACGTGTCTAGACTAAGAATGATAAGCAAGTGATTCCCTAAGAAAGATAAGCAGGAAATTTTTGACACTAAATGATAAGCAAAACTTTTGACATGCAGACACGGTCGGAGTCCAGACTCACTAATGCATCCTAACGACTTATCAGTTAAACACACTAATGCAGACCTGGTTCGCTAAGACCACCGCTCTGATACCAACTGTAATGACCCGTCCTAATCCATCCGGACGAAGTCCATATCGATTATAAACAATTCTCAACAGTTGATTACATCGCGAGGTACTTGACCTCTATATGATACATTTTACAAACATTGCATTCGTTTTTAAAAGACAAACTTTCATTTACATCGACAGTTGATAGACATGCATACCATTTCATAATATATCCAAATATAATTAAGTTAATAATAATCTTGATGAACTCGATGATTCGAATGCAACGTCATTGGAAATATGCCATGAATGACTCCAAGTAATATCTATAAAATGAGCACATGCACAGCGGAAGATTTCTTTCGTACCTGAGAATAAACATGCTTTCAAGTGTCAACCAAAAGGTTGGTGAGTTCATTAGGTTAACATAAATCATCATTTCATAATTTTAATAGACCACAAGATTTCATATTTTCATTTCTCATAAGCATACGTCCCATGCATAGAGACAAAAATATCATTCATATGGATTGAACACCTGGTAACCGACATTCACAATTTGCATATAAGAATATCCCCATCATTCCGGGATCCTCCTTCGGACATGATATAAATTTCGAAGTACTAAAGCATCCGGTACTTTGGATGGGGCTTGTTGAGCCCGATAGATCTATCTTTAGAGTTCGCGTCAATTAGGGTGTCTGTTCCCTAATTCTTAGATTACCAGACTTAATAAAAAGGGGCATATTCAATTTCGACCATTCAACCATATAATGTAGTTTCGATTACTTGTGTCTATTTCGTAAAACATTTATAAAAGCGCATGCATTCTCAGTCCCCAAAATATATATTGCAAAAGCATTTAAAAAGGGAGTGATGAAACTCACGCATATAAATATTGTAAAACAGTTAATAAAGCATTTGCATGTATTCTCAGCCCAAAAATGTAAAGAGTAAAAGGGGATCATTGAAACTCACGCATATAAATATTGTATAACAGTTAATAAAGATTTGCATGTATTCTCAGGCCAAAAATGTAAAGAGTAAAAAGGGCGAATGAAACTCACCTAATGTATTTTGTAGTAAAAAATACATATGACGACATTAAACAACTGAACAATGCAGGGTTGGCCTCTGATTCACGAACCTATATTAATTGTATATCTATTAAATCATATAATCGTAAACGAACAAAAATATATGTATATTATTATTAATGATATAATTCTTATATTAATAACTTATAGGTTTCATTATTTAATTAAATATATTCATTCTATATATTTTAAGTAATTAAAGATATAGTTAAGTTATGTGTATTAACTATATTTTTATATAATGATCCCATATTTATTAATTTAACAATATTACTATATTAAAGATAATAATAATAATGATAGTAATAATGGTAGTAATAATAAAGATGTTAATTTTGAAAATGATAATTTTAATAAAGGTAATAACTTTAATAATAATAATAATTTTACTAATGATGTTTTTAGTAATAAAGATAAAATGATAGTTTTACAAATAAAAATCTCATAACAATGATAATATTAGTAGTTTCTAATAAATTGAATAAATTAATAATACTAGTAATAATTAATAGTTAATACTTAATGACTAAGTTATTACTAATGATAAACCTCATAATAATACACTTGTTAGTAATAACAATAATAAGCTTAAAATGATACTAATACTAAAAATATCGTTATTAATACTTAATGGGGGTTACTTAATAACAAATTGATAATAATATTAGTCATAGTACATATGTTTATATGATAATTATAATAATAATAATAATAATGATAATAATAATAATAATAATAATAATACTTATCATAATAAATACATAATAATGATATTAATAATAATAATAATGGAAATGAAAATTAAAGTATATACCCCTTAAAAGCCATCCTAAAAAGAATTGTCACGTAGGAGACTCGAACCCATGACCTCTTGGACACTCGACAACACTCTCAAACCAATGCACCGTTTCTGTTTTTCTGTTTATATCTCAGACCCACAAGTAATTAATCCGTCTAAATTTTCTGTTTATGTTTTCTTCATCTCCTTCATCCTATAATACGATCAGTAATCCAAATCTTTAAATCAATGATTTGATTATGTGAATTTAGGCTTATTGAATGAAACCAAAACTACTTGTAACATATCTGAATTTAATTTAATAACAGAAAAGAAATTTTTGGGCTATAACAGACTTTGAATAATACGTATGAACTCCAACATCAATTTCGTATTTTTAGATTGTTTCAGACTAAACCTATAACATGAAAAAGTTTCTAAATCGTTGTTAAAAACTTTCTGAATGATCAATTTTACGGGAAACACTAAAACGAATTCAAATTTTTGAATGAACACCTCGTTTTGACTTTTGAAATTATAAGTTGACTTCCAAAATTCGAGAGTGTTATGAGGAATTGAGCTTTGATAAAATACAGAAAGTTTGAAGAAGAGATTCCTAACAACTCCTCAATTTACACATTTTCAAATTTGATATGAAAATCGAGTTTTTAATTATTTGGGTCAAGAACAGGGTAGGCGACAAGGTGTTCTTCAGGTTTCGTTTTAATTCGATAATTTATGAGCTGTAACAGGTATATATGAAATGTTAATTGATAGTATAAGTCTTCTGTTGTCATGTACCCTGAATGTGATTGATTGTTACAGTGATTAAGGTCGACATTTTCCTTGCCAGGTACAGAAAATAAATAAAAAAAAAATAAAAAAGAAAGGCTGATTGATAAACAGATGGTACGATCGTTTAACAGCTTGTGAGACATAGACAAAATCGATTAAAGTATGAGAGTGAGGTGAAACAGATTTTGGTTTATTCAAATATATATATATACTTTATATTTTAATTATTTGATATATGTTATTAATAAGAAATACATAAAATGCAAGTAATAATTATCTTTGTAATATAAATACTGATTTTTATTATATATAACAGCATATAATGGTCTATGCATATATATATATATATATATATATATATATATATATATATATATATATATATATATATATATATATATATATATATATATATATATATACCGTTTATCTATCTAACTGTAATTATATCAGTATATGCATTTTTATATATATGTAAATCTGTATTTTATATATTTATAAGTATTTATATAAATCTGCTTATATATTTGATTATAATTCATAAACTTTAATAATTATAAAATTATTAATAATAAGATACTAATTATTAATAAAGAAATATCGAAGTTCTAATAATAATAATAATAAAAATAATAAAATAATATTATCAATAATAATAATTGTATTAATATTTATAAATAGTAATAATATTAAGAATCATAAATTTATAATAAGTTTGCTAATAACAATCATAATAAAACGATAAAAATAATATGTTTATTAATACTAAAAAAAATAATATTACTTTTTATAATATTGTTGATAATAATAATATTAAAAATTTTGATAATATATTATCTTATATCTAATTTCCTGTATATCTATATATCTGTATATTAAGTATATAAAGAATCATAATAACATTAATTATACAAATTTTAATATCTAACTTTAATGAATCAGATAATAGTAATAATAGTAATATTACTAATGATAGTAATAATAATAATATTTGTATATGTCAAGTTTCATATATACCATATTTATATATACATATCTATTTACAAATTATGGTTCGTGAATCGTCAGGAATAATCAATGGTCAAATGATTTCATTAAACAGTTCAAAAATTTTGAGATTCAACCTACCAGACTTTGCTTATTGTGTCAAAATCAAATAAGATTTAAGTTTAAATTTGGTCGAAAATTCCCGGGTCATCACACGTAGGGTACTTAACTTGATCCTCGAAAGCCTTTATGACCGTTAGTGTCACTTGACGTTTAGAACGAACTGCGTACTGTGTACACGTTTAACTTTGGTCATAATCGGAATATTATGGCTACGAAATACTAATTGTTAATTTATAATAACAATTACTTGGGTTTTTGAATGCTTAATTACGCTTAGTAATTTACTAGAGCACACTAGTTAGTTTTGTTGAACTTTCTACCTTGTTGGACTTTAGCCCACCCTACACTAGCTAGTGGACTATTTAATTAGCTCAATTATTATTAGTTAGTGACCCATATTAATGTAAGACAAATGCTCATTTATTAGAGGGAACATACTAGCATTTTTGTTAACCATTATCCTTAATGTTGCATGGGATCCTAACATAAGCACCAACTTTAGACAACCATTAACTAAAAAGCAAAAAGATGTCCCCCTTGTCCCCCCACCAAACCCACAGCCACCATCCCCTCCCCATACCCTCACCTCCTATAAATACCAAGCTTATCCAATTCATTTCACACTTGATTTCATTTACAATTTACACACAATTACTCTCTAATTCTCTCTCTAATCTTTCTCACTCTAAAAAGTGTAAGTTTTAAACTTTCTTCTTCTTCTTCTTCCCTTCTCATTCACGACATCATCATCATCATTGGATCTAGCTCTTTAGCTTTTAGATCTTGTTATATCTTGTAGATTCAAACATGGATTTGAATCCTTCAAGAACATGGAAGATTCAAGCTTTCTAGCTTTGAATCTTCACTTATTTTGTAGATCTAAATCTTGTAGCTTTTAATCTCCTTATTTTGTTGTAAAGATTCAAACTTGTGTTTGTAATCTTCATGTAACTTGAAGATCTAGCTTCATGCTTCATGGATCTTCAAGAACAACCAAGATTCAAGCTTTCTAGCTTTGAATCTTCATTTCTTTTGTTGGATCTAGGTTTTCTAACTTATAATCTCATTATTTTATTATAAAGATCAAAACTTGTGTTTATGATATTCATGTAACTTGAAGATCCAAGCTTTATGCTTCAAGATCTTCAAGAACACCAAAGATTCAAGCTTTCTAGCTTTGTAATCTCATAACATATGTGAAAAGGATCCAAGCTCTCTAGCTTAGGGTTCCATTACTTTGTTTGATCAAATTTTTGTTCATACTTGTTTGATTGATGGAAAGTTTGTAGCTTTAGTTGTAAATAGAACTTATATTTGTGTTAAGACTAAGAATATGATGTAACCTTGGTTCATCATCCTTTTAAAACTCTTAAGTGAGTTGTATTCTTACTTGGTCTTAACATATTTTGTGTTGATGGTTGACTCTTGGTCAAAGTGATGCTAACACATCAATAAGTTGTACACTTGAAGCTTACACGCATCAAGGATGAGAACCGTGATGAGCATCAAGCACCAAGAATCTCACCGAAGCATTTGTTTGCTGTTTTTCAGGGTCTGATCAGACTCCTGGCCTTCCGGAAAACTGATTTTCAGATAGTTCGTTTCGAGTAGATGACTTTTCATTTAGGTCTCGACTTAATCCGATATACGGTTTAGGATTTATAGCCTTCCGAAAGTCACTACGCCTTTGTAATGTTGTGCTGAAATTTCTGACCTACTCGCACTAAAACCGTCGCCACGGTCAAATGAAGATGTTTTAGGTTCTGAAAATTGGTCAGAGGTTAGAGGACTCACATACGGAGCCATGGCCACTGACTACGCGTCTTTTCGATATGTATAGAGGTCGTAACAGCTGTCCGAATGAGCCTTTTGTTTCGATCTCTATTCTTGTTAAACTTACCTTAGTTTTGATGAATGATGATGATAATGATGATGACACTTAAACTTAATTCATGCATTTAAACTTATGGGGACAACATACTGATCTAGTGACCTTTGACTTAGGTTGACGACCTTTTGGACCAACTTACTACCTGCATACGTTTCATATCGACTTTTACAGCTTATTCACTGTGAGTCATAGCATCCCTTACTACTATTTACTATTTTTGGGACTGAGAATACATGCGCTTTTTACGTTTTACATACTAGACACGAGTACTTAAACTTTATATATGTGTGGGTTACAAAACGGCACAAAGATTCCCCTTAGCTCGGTAATGTTTAATCATTGGTTTCCTAACCGTGAACGCGAATCTTAGATATGGATCCATAGGGTTTGACAACACCACTATAACTAGTTGCGCTAGCAGACAACGGGTGTTTAATACTTTGAGGACAAACGCACTCGGCCAGTGCACTTTTAGGGGGTGATATACATACGTTAAGTCTAGTTACCGGGTGCCCACGGTTAACATATACTTTTCATACTGATTTAAACTGCTGATTGAAGCACTGAAATCTCGTGGTCTACATTACTTTACTGATTACAAACTATAGCTCACCAACATTCGTGTTGACGTTTAAGCGTGTATTTCTCAGGTGCCTAGACGATGTTGCTTCCGCTGTTAGAATTGCTGTCTTGGTGTTATAGACTTGCTGTTATGGACCTGCTGTGTTAGATTTCCGCTGCATTACTTAGAGATGTCTCAATCATGGAACTTTTCTTTTGCATTCGTAACTTATGTTATTTTCAAAATAATGACTTTGTAACAACATTCGTGTCACGTTATCTTTTGTAAAACGCTATCTTTTTATGTATGCAAAACTGGTTTTCAAACAGCATGTAGTGTTTGACCTTGTAATGATCCTGTTGTTGATGAACCGTACACGATGGTTTTGTACGGGGCGTCACATTGTCGTTTGGTAACCTCCAGATGGTCTAAACGACCAATTTCTTCGAGTCTTTTAGTAGTATATGGTTAATATTGTGAACAATAAATAAAGTAGACTATAAGATTTCATCTTAAAAAGAGTATATAAAAATAAAATTAGATTCTACAACAATAAGCACCGGGTAATCAAGCTTAACGCAAATGATAAGTTACCTTGTGAAATAAAATACACAGATACATATGTACCACTCGAAGTACTATACATCCGTTAACCGTACGGAGTTGTCAAACTCTATAGATCTATATACAGGACTCGCGTTCACCAGTTCAAAAACCAGTAGCTAACTGTTACCAAACTAAGGGATTTGCGTATGAAATTCAAAGTAGAATAAGTAAGTGCTTGTGTCTATTGCGTAAAAATTCAAAATGCATTTATTCTCATTCCAAAAGATTTAAAATTTTAAAAAGAGGAACTACAACTCAACTTGAGTACACAACATGTAAATCACACAAATGCGGTAGCTAACAGAACCACAATTAACCAAACTACTCAACCTAGATATACGAGTTGGTCAATAAATGTATAATAAAACTAGGTTGGGTCAATCACAATCAACGATTCTATGCTTGAGTCTGACATAAATGTTTTTGAGAAAATCCCAAAATTAATAGTGTTTCAAATAACAATTATATATTATGTGTTTTGCCTAATGTCTAATAAAATCTTTTGACTCAAGAAGTTAACTAAAACTTACAAAAAGTCAACTAATTATATGACCACACATAATTAAAATTCACAAGTTAACTTATTAAACACATTTCAGCAAGTTATAGTGTGTAGTAGTGTCACTACATGTCTTAAACCGAACAACACTACTTAACACTACTCAAAGTACTATATAAACCTTATACTTTTGATCAAAGACTTGAAATATCATGTATTTTGACTCCACAAATCGTTTGAGCCAAAGGTGTCACCAATTGGTGTGGTAAAAATCAAATTCCAAAGACTACCCATTTCGACTCGCTTTAACAACACTATTTATAGGAAAAAGTATAAGAAGATAACTACAACTCCAAATAGCACAATTTCAGTTGGAGTAGTTTGATTTTTAAGTGAATTATATGTACAAACATAATCAGGCCTTGTTCAAATATCAATATCTGTAAACACAAAATGTTCGCAGCGTCACCTGTTAAAAATCAATATTACTGTAGTAACTTTTACATTTTCTAGAAAAATCACCAAAAGTCCAATTGAGTTCGGAAAAGCTTTGTTTTTAAGTCGAGAACCTACAATAAAATTTGAAGACCTAACACAACTCAATAATATCGTAGTAACAGTAAACGCACTCGACTGTCATGTCAGTTTTTAACAGCACTTTTATAAAACTTTTACGATCATATCTTTCATACTAGTTCAACGAAAAATCATGCATCATACATGGAAAATTATCTACTCGACAGGAACAATTCAATTCCCATGTTATATCAACTAAATAACATCATCTACTCATCCAAATCAGTAGATATAAATACAAATGTTAAACAAAATAACACAACGTTAATCAAATCGACACAAACGCGTATATGTAGTCATCAACTTGAGCACTCTACGTGATTATTACATAAATAAAGATCAAAAACACAGAATATAAAATTCGAGTTTAGAGTTCTTACAATTAAATATAAAATTGAACCTATAAACTCGATTAGGAGAACAGTAACAGTAATAATCTATAATCAAGTTTTGATTTTGATGAGTAATTGATGGTGAATATGATCGATGGTGATGGTGGTAGTCGTGGGTTTTGGAGCGGCCAAGAGAGAAAACCAGAGAAAAAGATGCAGGTAATATGGAATTGATTAAACCTAATCCTAAATTAACTAGGGAACTAATTTACGAAACACTCCATGGACATCTATGGCCGATCGGCCCACAAGGAGAAGTGGAACACATAAATTTTTAATTTACAATTAGGACACAAACATTAAAAGTCTAGCAATTAACGGATACGTATACAAATAAATCACTAACGGTCGTCAAGTGTAACCTATAAAATTAAGAATAAAAATTCTAAACATCATAATAGACCACAAATAAAATTCTTACATGCATATGTTATCTTAATCAAAACAAGACATAAAAGTCACATACAGTTGTTAAATAATTAACGAAAAAGTTAATAGAAAAAATAGGGTTATTACACTTCTAATAAACTGATCATATACAATATTATCCCTTTAATCTTGTCACTTAGGGATGGCAATGGGCGAGAAAAAACCCTTGACCTGCGGGTACCCTGTAACACCCCAGGTAAAACGTTCCCCGTAGTATGATATTGTCCGCTTTGCAGAGATAGGGACGTACCCTTGTCTCCCCCGTAGGTTGCGCACGGATTTTTCTTGGCGACCAAACACGACGAGCACTTTCCCAGGAGGTCACCCATCCTGGTAGTGTTCTCGCCTGAGCACGCTTAACTGCAGAGTTCTCATGGGATCTGCTGCGCTTGTGGTCCCAAAACGCGTCATGCTAGGAAAGGTCTCCACACCCTTATAAGGCATGCTTCGTTTCCCTCTCCAACCGATGTGGGACGGATGTAACACGGATGTTACAATCCTCCCCCCTAATGGGACACAGCGTCCTCGCTGTGCACGTTTGGTTCGGGGCCTGGCTCTGATACCATTCTATAACACCCCAGGTAAAACGTTCCCCGTAGCATGATATTATCCGCTTTGCAGAGATAGGGACGTACCCTTGTCTCCCCCCGTAGGTTGCGCACGGATTTTTCTTGGCGACCAAACACGACGAGCACTTTCCCAGGAGGTCACCCATCCTGGTAGTGCTCTCACCTGAGCACGCTTAACTGCAGAGTTCTCATGGGATCTGCTGCGCTTGTGGTCCCAAAACGCGTCATGCTAGGAAAGGTCTCCACACCCTTATAAGGCATGCTTCGTTCCCCTCTCCAACCGATGTGGGACGGATGTAACACGGATGTTACAATATCATAACAATCATTTCAATATTTTAATAGACCACAAGATTTACGTTTATAAATATATGTACACTCGTAAGTGTATAAAACCGTTCTGCTTATGTTGAGGCCTCAGTAACCAACCTTAACAATAATATAATAAGTCATCTTCGCAAAGATGGATATGTACACTCGCAAGTGTATAAATAATCCTCGAAGTACTAAACATCCGCCCACTAGTTCTTATGTCTAGTGCAGCCTACAGGATGGGGGTGTTAAACCCGATAGATCTATCTTTAGGATTCGCGCTTACATGCTCCTATAACATGTAACTAAATTAAATAGCACATCAATCCGCAGAATATCATTTTAAATCACTTGTCTCTATTTCGTAAAGCATTTATAAAATATCGCATGTATTCTCAGCCCAAAAAATGTAAATTGCAAAGCAATTAAAAAAAGGGGGCAAATGAAACTCACCATACTGTATTTTGTAGTAAAAATACATATGACGTCATTTAACAAGTGTAGGGTTGACCTCGGATTCACGAACCTATACCAATTATATATATTAAAACATATAATCACGTAATTCCATGTAACACTTATATATATATATATATATATATATATATATATATATATATATATATATATATATATATATATATATATATATATATATTAAGCTTTGTAGTTTTATAATATTCATACTAAATTCTAATTAAAATATATATACTTTATTTATGTATTAAATTTTTAATTGTATAATTATTTTGTAAAATGATTAATATTTATACATATAGTTATATTGATAATATATTCATTTTCTATATTTGAAATAATTAATTAATATATATTATTAATGTTAATTTAAAAGGTAACTCATTAATGTTATTATATATTAAATTTTTACTGTAATATTTTATTACTAAAAATCATAAAAATAATGATAGTGTTGATAAAAATAATAATTTTAATAAAAATAGTAATTTTAATAATAATGATAAAAATGATATTAGTAATAAGGATGTTAATAACCTTAATAATCATATTGATAACTTTTATAATAATAATAACAATAATAATTATAATAAGTAAAACTACCTCACGAAAAAGTTCCAAAAAGAAAATAACTGCTTTTGACAGGGCTCGAACCCACAACCTCTCGCTTAAACATCCACCCTCTTTACCATTAATCTGTCATTGCATTTGTGTTATAAACCCCGATTAAATCTTATATATCTCATTTTTTAACAGTTTTCCTTCTCCTTAATTTCTTTACTACACTATTGGGTCACGACCCAATAACCCTACGGCCCAACATCCCTTTGTCCACGGCCCAATATACAATTACATGACCCAAATTTTTTTACAACCCAAATGGTTTACGGTTTTTTTTTTTTTTAAAAAAATGCACCGAATCCTAACAAGTGGGGTTTGTAGGGTTTGATAGAAAGATAAAAGGGAAACAGCTGGATCAATCATCATCATCAATCGTTTTCATCGTTTAACTTCTTCACAACTTCATTATTTTCAATAAATCGTCATCGTTCAATTTGTTTTGAATTGGGTTTGGGTTCCGGTGACAGGAACAGAAGAAGAAAAAAAAACGTGCAGTTGCAGTAGGTACAAGTAAAGGCAAGAATGAAAGAGTTCGAGAGACGGTTCTAGGTGTTCACGGCTGCAAAAAAAATATGTATATATTATTTTCTTGATCAGCCGGACAAGAAATAGAAACGAGGGTAGTAGCAGCAGGTATTTGCAGTCATGGGTTGTGATGGTGATGAGGTTTGTGATTGGAGATGATGGTGGTGATCATGAAGTATCAGAAAATTGTGGTGATCGATGGTTGTTTTGGTGGTGGGGTTCTCGGTTAATAGTAAACGAAACAGGAAAACACAGTAGAAAAGGTTTGATGTTCTTGGTGGGTTTGAATGGCGAAATAAATAGGAGACAGAAGCAGCTGCAGTTCATATGTTTTTGAGGTTGCAAATGGTTGTATGGTGGCCATGGTTCGAATGCTAACAGGAACAAAATGGTAACAATTGAATGACAATGATGGGTGGTGTTTAATGAAGTTTGATGGGTTCATGATCATGATTTGGAGAGAGAAATAGAGAGAGTTGGTGATTATGCGATGGTGTGTAACGGTGATGGGTGTTTGCAATGGTGGTTCAAGGTAGCTATATGGTGGTTTGAGACTATAGTTCACGGTGGAGGTAATGGTGACTTGATGGGTGTTGTATGCATATATCTAAATTTATTTTTGTTGTAAGTATGTATGCTTTTGATATATATAATTGGGTGGAGAAATAATCAAAACAATCAACCACAGTAATATACAATAGTACAATGCAAAAAAGTCAATAATTAAACAGTGAGTCACAGTGAGCATCAGATATTTCGAGACTAATTGATGGAGCCATAAAACAATATATCCAGTAAATTAATAGCCATTTGTTTGTCTTATACATCTTATTCATGAAAGGTTGATTTAAAAAAAAAAAATGTTATCAAAGTTATAAATTACCTAAAGTAATGCCTGCGGGATGTTGCTTTCCAAATTAAAAAGGAAATTTAAATATGACTAAATAAGCCATGCATTCATTAACAATTGCAATTATAATTATATACGTGGTACATCATTACTTTATTTTATTAATAAACTAACAGTCACAAATTATCCCCTTTAATTGGAAAGGAAAATGAAATGATCAACAATAATACTTCTAGTCCTAAAATGTCATTTAATCTATGAGTACCGACACTTTTCTCGGGTTAATATATCATACTCCGTTGTTTACTCAGTGACGAATTAAAAGTCTTCAGAAGAAAATAATTATCTTTATTTATTTCACTCATTATGGTATAAAATGCAATCATTAATTTGTTAAGTAAAAATTACATCATAAATTATATTTCAAGATATATATATATATATATATATATATATATATATATATATATATATGACCTCTATATGATACGTTTTACAAACATTGCATTCGTTTTTAAAAGACAAACTTTCTTTACATCAAAAATTGACGGCATGCATACCATTTCATATTACATCCAACTATAATTGACTTAATATTAATCTTGATGAACTCAACGACTCGAATGCAACGTCTTTCAAAGTATGTCTTGAATGACTCCAAGTAATATCCTTAAAATGAGCTAATGCACAGCGGAAGATTTCTTTAATACCTGAGAATAAACATGCTTTAAAGTGTCAACCAAAAGGTTGGTGAGTTCATTAGTTTATCATAATCCATCATTTCTGTAATAGTAATAGACCACAAGATTTTAGTTTCTATAAATATCCGTACACTCGCAAGTGTATAAAAGTATTCTATAAGTTGTAGGCACCCGGTAACAAGCCTTAACGTTCATGTTTTACCCTCTGAAGTACACCAGATCAGGTGTGTTTAAAATAACCTCGAAGTACTAAAGCATCCCATAGTCAGGATAGGGTTTGTCAGACCCAATAGATCTATCTTTAGGATTCGCGCCTACCGTACATAGACAAGTAGTTTAATGTTACCAAGCTAAGGGTATATTTCTGGTTTAAACCCACATAGAATTAGTTTTAGTACTTGTGTCTATTTCGTAAAACATTTATAAATCAGCGCATGTATTCTCAGCCCAAAAATATATATAAAAGGGAGCAAATGAAACTCACAATACTGTATTTCGTAGCAATTATGTATATGACGGCACTGAACAAGTGCAGGGTTTGTCTCGGATTCACGAACCTATATTAAGTATATATATTTAAATGTTGGTCAATATCTGTCTAACAATTTAGGTCAAGTCGTAGTGTATCACAATCCTAATGCTCGAGACCGACATGCAAAAGTCAACAAAAGTCAACTTGACCCAAAATGACTTTCAAAATCTATACATGTTTATTATATAACTTATATATAGTAGTTTTATATATTTAAATATATTTATCAGATCTTATTATACTAAATAATACAAGTCATTTATTAATAAATAAAAATTTATATTAAAATTCATATATGATAAAAATATACTTTTATATATCTCAAGTAATAAAATTTATAAAATTCACTTAATATCATAAAAATATAGTGGTATGTATTATTAATGTAATTACATTACGTGTGGTAAAAATATCTTTGTACGCATATTTATTTGATAAAATAATATTGATAATAATAATAATGATAAAAATAATAAAATGATAGTTTCAATAAAAATATTAATTTTTAGTAATAAAGATAATTTTAGTAATAACATCAACTGATAACAGTTATAATAATCGTTTTAATAATAATATTAAAATTAATGATAATTCAGTTGACCATATCTTTTAATCCGTTCATCGAAACCACACGATTTCTAAATGAAAAGTTATTAATTTTTTTCTTCAGCTTTTCAACGACATGCATATCATATAACTTATCTCAGTAGCATATGTATCAAATTCGTGATTTATCATAAACTATTTAACGACGAAACTAAGCATACAAACATGCATAATCATATATACTCGAGCACTAGTCAGGGATACACTATTAATATATAAAAGATAAGATATGAATGCTCACGTATCAATATTGTGATTCAATATTGCAGGAAAGTACGTAGACGCAACGAAAATGATAAACGTTAGGTTGACCTCACGAGCAATACCCTCGATCAATACCCATAACCTTCATAGCTATAACCCATAATTTCCTTAGCTATATCCCATTTGAAAAATTATTTTGAAATCGTCTGAATATAACTCCGTCGTAGTATTTTATGTATACTAATAATATCTTGAAATAGTACTAAGTAAATATATATATATATATATATATATATATATATATATATATATATATATATATATATATATATATATATATATATATATATATATATATATATATATATATATATATATATATATATATATAATTCGATTGAGAGAGTTTAGAGAAATATATTTTCAAGTTTCTATGAAATAATGAAACCTATTGAATTCCATTTATAATAGATTTTTGAATTATTAAAGTGAATTATTAAAGTATGAATTATTAAAGTGAATTATTAAAGTATAAATTATTAAAGTGAATTATTAAAGTATGAATTATTAAAGTGAATTATTAAAGTATGAATTATTAAAGTGAATTATTAAAGTATGAATTATTAAAGTGAATTATTAAAGTATGAATTATTAAAGTGAAAATAAAGTAAAAGTAAAGTAAGGTAAAGTTAAAGTATAGTAAAAGTATAAAACTATGTACGTATAATACACGTATAAAAATATATAATATTAATTTAAATCGTTATATATATTTAATAAAATAAAATATAAATATCGTTATCTTTATCATACTGGTTAAGTAATGAGTTGTCAAAAAGAATAGATTTCTTAAATCACAGTGAACCTCATAACATAGGCCCGTAATCATATCATAATGTATCTGATAATTCAATCATTTGATATTATCTCTAAATTCTGTCGATAAATATATCGAAACAAATATGTTCATGTAAAGTATCATATATCTAATACTTTGTTAATGTTTTCAGTTAATATTATATATTATATATACATATCTATATACACATAATTGTTCGTGAATCGTCGAACACGTCAAAGGGTAATTGATTACATGAATGTAGTTCCAAACTTTTTAAGATTCAACATTACAAATTCTGCTTATCGTGTCGGAAACATATAAATGTTAAGTTTAAATTTGGTCGAAAATTTCCGGGTCGTCACAGTACCTACCCGTTAAAGAAATTTCGTCCCGAAATTTGATCGAGGTCGTCATGGCTAACTATAAAAATGTTTTCATGATGAATATGAGTTGATAAATAGAGTTTTATCATCATTGAGTAATATAGATAAAATAATTTGATTACGCGAAGAGTATAAGTGAAGCTATCGCAAGAGAGTGAAATGAGTAAAAGTATATTCGTTTTAACCGATGACGTAGTTATGATTGATTTTCGGAATTCATGGGATTTAAAGAAAATCTTTGCAATAAGATTTGGTTCTTCGGCGATTAAGGAAATCAGGATCTTCTTTGATTAAATGCGATAATCTGTCTCGATTTCTCTGTCTGATATTTTACTATAATTCCACCCCCTTCGTTTCTTTATTTCCACATCTCACACCTTCTAGTCTTTCTCCCCAATTTATACTTTAAAGCATTCGTTAATATGCTTCATCCAGTATTGATTCTTGATATACTCTTAACTTTCATATATGTCATTCTTCTTTTTCATCTACCACCGGAGGAAGTTATTTTCTTCTACCATTACCTTGGGGTTATTGTGTTTTTCATTCTCCCGTGTCTTTATATTGCTATACGCACTGATATACACGGTTTGTAATATCGGGGTTGTTATCGGGCTTTATATTCTCCATTATATTTCGGAGCTTCATGCTTTCATTTTCTCTTTCCGACCTTAAGTCAAGCGGATAATGGTCCAGAATTCGTAGATATGAATTTTTGGATGAACATAGTTAATGTTCCAAGAAGAAAATCGTAATGGCACGATCTTGATTTGGAAAATTACCAGAATATCCAAAAATATAGAGCTATCAAGATGATATGTTCTTAATATGTTTGGAAATTGGGTAGAATGTAAGAGTCGTGTAAACAGTACATGATGACGGTATGTTCTGTGAATCATCACGTTCCATTAGAAACTCAGCATGACTTACTGTAATATAATCACGTTGATCAAGTGTCATTATATTATACTAACTCATGCTTCAGTTCCCAACACTACTTCAAAAACATTCCTATTTTAAATTCAAATTTTTTTTTTTAGAATTTAGAAACTAACACAGTTTCTTTTTATGTTGTAACGCAGATATTGCGAAGAGATAAAAGATTTCAGATAAGAATAGTTGTGAAAATATCTTCAGGAATATCGAAGGTATTATAATAAAAGATACGATAATATGGATGATGAAGAAGATTTGTCTGTGAAGGTTTAGAATAAGAAGTAAGTTGTTTGCTAACGATTTCAGTAGACACTGAATCATTTGGATCCTTTAAAGGCAGGTTTAGTCTTTGTGATTTGTCCACAGCCTCCTTCATGGTCTGCTCAATCCGTTTTCCAGTTTCAAACCTTCTCTTTTTCTCAGCTTTACCACCATACTATTCTTTATCATCAAACTTTTGACTGTTAAAGTCGTTTACAGTTTTTGCTGCTTCATCAGCATTTTTTCATTTTCGGAGAACTAGTTCATGGTTTGGGATATTTTTCAGAAAATTCACATTCGAAGTATGTACGTCTAGGAGATAGACGTTATATGTATAACTTTTGACGTAAAATTGTAGCGAAATTTAAAATACTGATTGCTAATTCACAGTAGTTGGCGTGACAATTATTGTTACAGGATGTAGGTGAGTACATGATGGGGTTTTAATGAATAAGTATAGTGGCTTTTCGGAGAGGCTTAAGTCGAAGGTTAATGAAGTTGTTGATAAGTTTACTGCTAATGTGGCGAGATATGAAAGGTTCCCCGGTAACAATGATGAAGGGGTAATTGTTATAATAAGGCTTAAGAAGTGTCTTGCAAAGGAAGACCTCACCATTCCTCTTGAAGAAATCCAAGTCGACGAGAAACTACAATTCATAGAAGAACCAATCGAAATCATGGACCGTGAAGTTAAACAACTCAAACAGAGCAACATACCAATCATTAAGGTTCGTTAGAATGCTCGAAGAGGTCCCGAGTTTACTTGGGAACGAGAGGATCAGATGAAACAAAAGTACCCGCATTTATTTCCCGAGAACGCAAAATAGGTACAACTTTAAAATTTCGGGACGAAATATATTTAACGGGTAGGTACTGTAACGACCCGAATTTTTCCGATCATTTTATACTTATGAGATTAATATTTACATAAATTAAACCTTACCAACATGATAAGCAATCCAAATTGTTGAGACTTGTGTTTTTGAAAAGAGTTTTACACAACGATTGACCGTCCAATTTGACCGATGATATCACGAACTATATAACATACGATAATTATACGTTTGTGTATATATATGTATTTATATATATTTAACATGGTCTAAGGATGGTTTAACATCTCATTGTGTACTAATGACAATGAGTTATAAGTATATTTTGAAACTACTAACTTAAGTTTTCAAAACGATAACTATACGTAACATTCTTTGATATATGTACTTATAACCTATAATGCTTATACATGTATCGTATATATAATGTATTTAATCACTTTTTAAGGACTTAAATATATAAAACAATATAAGTATATTCACAAAAGATAGCTATATTTGAATTCTTGTTCCGTTTCCTCAAAATTTCTACATGTATACCTAGAGTATATGTACTCGTATCATACCTAGCTCCTATATGTATTTACTATTAGTATATACACATTACAATCACTTTATTAGCAGCCATGAGTCAGCTAATTTTGGATCTTAGCATGCATGATTAATCAATTTGGCATATTACAAGACTTTTGCACAATATTACAAATTTATACATCTTTTCACCACCATTTATACTCCATTCCAATTTCATTTTTACTACACATTTTCTCTAACCAAAAACACACTCTTAGGAACCTTAAGTTTTCTTCACAATCTCAGCAAATAACCATGAAGATCTAGCTTCAAAAACAAGCCTTAATCATCATAATAAATTCCTTACAAGAAAACTTCAATAATCCTTTCAAAAATACAAGTTTACTTCCAACCTTTTGATCCAACTCCACCACTCTTTTGGTTCTAGGATTTTACTCATCTTTTACAGCAACTTTGTCCAAGTAACTTGAGGTAGTAACCTTGTTCATAACCTTATTCGATTCATATTTATATAGCTATCTTATTTTGTGTTGTAAAATTTTAACAACAAGAACATAGTTTGAATGATTTCAAACTTGTTTGCAAACTAAATAGATCCTTCTAACTTAACTTTTAAAACACTTCAAGACATGTAATATATCATAATGATATGCTAACTTAACAAGATATAACTTGGTTTTACAAAGAACATCTTAAAAACTGAATCTACGTCGTCGGAGTGCAACCGGGGGCTGTTTTGGGTTGGATAATTAAAAACCATCTTAAGCTTTGAATTGGAAGTTTATGTTCTGGAAAAATGATATTTCTTATGAATATGTTAACACATAAAAATTTCATGGTTTAACTCAAAGTGTAAGTATTTTTAGAAAAATGATCATTAAATGTTGTTTTTATGATGAAAAATGATCACTTTCATAAGTTTCACCAAAGTTTGACCTATAACCTGTGATTTCGAATACAACCTAAGGTATTTTCAGTTCATATTCTTAAAATTTGACTCAATCCAAGGAAGTGGCAAGTTGAACCAACAAAAACGGAGTTGTAATGAAGAAACTACGACTAAAACAAGATCGGGTATCCGAAGCTAGTTTAGCTACGAAAATATTTGGAGAAAAATTAAATTAATCATATATTTCTAATTAATATTATATTTCATATATATTTACTTATGATTTGATTTTATATATTTCAGGACCACCCGTAAACAACACGAGAAGATTAATCATAAGACCTCACGATCGTACGCAACACGTCATTTGACAACACGGTACTTTATGTACGCAACACGTCACTTGACAACATGGTACCATGGGTCGAGATTAATTCTAATCAATACGAATACGATGGGGTCTTTATTTATTTTATTTAAGCAACTAATTGTGGACCACTAACATCGGACTGCTAACTACGGACTAAGAAAATATTAAAAGTATATATATATATATATATATATATATATATATATATATATATATATATATATATATATATATATATATATATATAACAATTACTTAAAAAGAAAATATGTTGATATATTATATATATGGTTAGGTTCGTGATATCTATCGGAGACCAAGTCGTGATAAATACCTTCAAGGCAAAAGTGAGTATATAGTCCCACTTTTAAACTCTAAATATTTCGGGATGAGAATACATGCATTTTATGATTTACGTTATGGACACAAGTGATTAAAAATATATATTCTACGTTGAGTTGTAGCACTGGCATACTTCCCTGTAACTTGGTAACTATTATTTACATGAGGTATTGTAAACGCGAATCCTGTTGATAGATCTATCGGGCCTGACAACCCCAACCGGACTGGACGACCAGTATTCAACGGTTGCACAGTACTTCGTTTCGGTGACTACACTTGGTACGGTGTAGTAAGATTTCATAATAAAGGGAATATGCGACGTTGATTAAATGTTAAGTATGGTTATCAAGTGCTCAACAACTTAGAATATTTTTATTAAAACGTTTATATATGAAATCTTGTGGTCTATATTTATAACGCTGCCGGCATTAAACCTATATCTCACCAACTTTATGTTGACGTTTTAAGCATGTTTATTCTCAAGTGATAACTAAAAGCTTCCGCTGCAACGTGTTGAATTTAAGCAAGATCTTGAGTATGCATATTTGTGTCAAAAATAAAACTGCATATCGGAGGATTTGTAATGTAAAATATGTTGGAAGTCGTATTGTTATTATCACATGTAAAGTTTGTAAGTCTAAGATTATCGATAAACGATAATCATTATTAAGTTGTTTAAACCTTGTATTTGTAATAAAAGCTATGGTTTGTATTGTAAAAACGAATGCAGTTTTTGAAAAATGTCGCATATAGAGGTCAATACCTCGCGATGAAATCATATGTTATTGTAATCGTCCTTATGGTACCATGTTGTCAAGTGACGTGTTGCGTACATAAAGTACCGTGTTGTCAAATGACGTGTTGCGTACAATCATGAGGTCTTATGATTAATCTTCTCGTGTTGTTTACGGGTGGTCCTAAAATATATAAAATCAAATCATAAGTAAATATTTATGAAATATCATATTAATTAGAAATATATGATTAATTTAATTTTTCTCCAAATATTTTCGTAGCTAAACTAGCTTCGGATACCCGATCTTGTTTTAGTCGTAGTTTCTTCATTACAACTCCGTTTTTGTTGGTTCAACTTGCCACTTCCTTGGATCGAGTCAAATTTTAAGAATATGAACTGAAAATACCTTAGATTGTATTCGAAATCACAGGTTATAGGTTAAACTTTGGTGAAACTTATGAAAGTGATCATTTTTCATCATAAAAACAACATTTAATGATCATTTTTCTAAAAATACTTACACTTTGAGTTAAACCATGAAATTTTTATGTGTTAACATATTCATAAGAAATATCATTTTTCCAGAACATGAACTTTCAAATCAAAGCTTAAGATGGTTTTTAATTATCCAACCCAAAACAGCCCCCGGTTGCACTCCGACGACGTAGATTCAGTTTTTAAGATGTTCTTTGTAAAACCAAGTTATATCTTGTTAAGTTAGCATATCATTATGATATATTACAGGTCTTGAAGTGTTTTAAAAGTTAAGTTAGAAGAATCTATTTAGTTTGCAAACAAGTTTGAAATCATTCAAACTATGTTCTTGTTGTTAAAATTTTACAACACAAAATAAGATAGCTATATAAATATGAATTGAATAAGGTTATGAACAAGGTTACTACCTCAAGTTACTTGGACAAAGTTTCTGTAAAATATGAGTAAAATCCTAGAACCAAAAGAGTGGTGGAGTTGGATCAAAAGGTTGGAAGTAAACTTGTATTTTTGGAAGGATTATTGAAGTTTTCTTGTAAGGAATTTATTATGATGATTAAGGCTTGTTTTTGAAGCTAGATCTTCATGGTTATTTGCTGAGATTGTGAAGAAAACTTAAGGTTCCTAAGAGTGTGTTTTTGGTTAGAGAAAATGTGTAGTAAAAATGAAATTGGAATGGAGTATAAATGGTGGTGAAAAGATGCATAAATTTGTAATATTGTGCAAAAGTCTTGTAATATGCCAAATTGATTAATCATGCATGCTAAGATCCAAAATTAGCTGACTCATGGCTACTAATAAAGTGATTGTAATGTGTATATACTAATAGTAAATACATATAGGAGCTAGGTATGATACGAGTACATATACTCTAGGTATACATGTAGAAATTTTGAGGAAACGGAACAAGAATTCAAATATAGCTATATTTTGTGAATATACTTATATTGTTTTATGTATTTAAGTCCTTAAAAAGTGATTAAATACATTATATATACGATACATGTATAAGCATTATAGGTTATAAGTATATATATCAAAGAATGTTATGTATAGTTATCGTTTTGAAAACTTAAGTTAGTAGTTTCAAAATATACTTATAACTCATTGTCATTAGTACACAATGAGATGTTAAACCATCCTTAGTCCATGTTAAATATATATAAATACACATATATACACAAACGTATAATTATCGTATGTTATATAGTTCGTGATATCATCGGTCAAATTGGACGGTCAATCGTTGTGTAAAACTCTTTTCAAAAACACAAGTCTCAACAATTTGGATTGCTTATCATGTTGGTAAGGTTTAATTTATGTAAATATTAATCTCATAAGTATAAAATGATCGGAAAAATCCGGGTCGTTACAGTACCTACCCGTTAAATAAATTTCGTCCCGAAATTTTAAAGTTGTACCTATTTTGCGTTCTCGGGAAACAAATGCGGGTACTTTTGTTTCATCTGATCCTCTCATTCCCAAGTAAACTCGGGACCTCTTCGAGCATTCCAACGAACCTTAACGATTGGTATGTTGCTCTGCTCGAGTTGTTTAACTTCACGGTCCATGATTTCGATTGGTTCTTCTATGAATTGTAGTTTCTCGTCGACTTGGATTTCTTCAAGAGGAATGGTGAGGTCTTCCTTTGCAAGACACTTCTTAAGGTTTGAAACATGAAATGTATTATGTACTCCGGCGAGTTATTGCGGTAACTCGAGTCGATAAGCTACCGGTCCAATGCTTTCGATGATCTTGAACGGGCCTACATACCTTGGGTTCAGTTTACCCCTTTTACCGAAACGTATTACACCTTTCCAAGGTGACACCTTTAACATAACCATGTCACCGATCTGAAACTCTAATGGTTTCCTTCGGACATCGGCGTAGCTCTTTTGGCGACTACGGGCTGTTTTCAATCTCTCCTTGATTTGTACTATCTTCTCAGTCGTTTCGTGTATGATCTCGGGACCAGTTAATTGTCGATCTCCAACTTCATTCCAACAGATAGGGGATCTACACTTCCTTCCATACAATGCTTCGAATGGTGCAGCTTTAATGCTCGCATGATAACTGTTATTATACGAGAATTCTGCTAATGGTAGATATTTATCCCATCCGTTTCCAAAATCGATCACACATGCCCTGAGCATGTCTTCAAGAGTCTGAATCGTTCTTTCACTCTGCCTGTCAGTTTGTGGATGATATGCGGTGCTCATATCCAAACGAGTTCCCAGTGCCTCCTGTAGTGATTGCCAAAACTTTGATGTAAATCTACTATCACGATCGGATATAATGGAAATGGGTATTCCATGCCTTGAAACAATTTCCTTTATGTATAATCGTAATAGTTTCTCCATTCTATCCATTTCCTTTATAAGCAAGAAATGTGTAGATTTGGTGAGACGATCAACTATTACCCAAATGGTGTCATAACCCCAGGCAGTCTTAGGTAACTTTGTGATGAAATCCATGGTAATACCGTCCCATTTCCATTTTGGGATTTCTGGTTGTTGAAGTAACCCTGACGGCTTCTGGTGTTCTGCTTTGACTTTGGAACAAGTTAAACATTCCCCAACATATGTTGCAACATCTGTCTTTAAATTAGGCCACCAATAATGCGTCTTAAGATCTTGATACATCTTTCCAACTCCAGGATGTATCGAGTATCTTGTCTTATGTGCCTCATTCAATATCAACTTCCTTAATCCACCCAACTTCGGTACCCAAATACGGTTTGAAAAATATCGAATTCCGTCTTCCCGTATAACGAGTTGCTTCTCATACTTCTTCATTATTTCATTTCCTATGTTTTCTTTAGTAAGAGCTTCTCGTTGAGCCTCTTTCATTTGTGAGTTGAGATTCATGCGAATTTTTATGTTCATCGCTCGTACTCGAATTGGTTCCCGTTCCTTTCTGCTTAGAGCGTCGGCCACTACATTCGCTTTCCCGGGATGATAGCGAATCTCACAATCATAGTCGTTTATCAGCTCGACCCACCTACGTTGCCTCATGTTCAGCTGTTTCTGATCGAAGATATGTTGAAGGCTTTTATGATCGGTAAACACAGTGCATTTAACCCCATATAAGTAGTGTCTCCATATCTTCAATGCAAACACTACTGCTCCCAATTCTAAATCATGTGTCGTATAATTCCGCTCGTGAATCTTCAATTGACGAGATGCGTATGCAATAACTTTCTTTCGTTGCATAAGGACGCAACCAAAAACTTGTCGCGAAGCGTCACAATATATCTCAAAATCATCGTTCCCTTCAGGTAACGATAAAATAGGTGCCGTAGTCAACTTCTTCTTCAGTAATTGAAATGCACTCTCCTGCTCAGAGGTCCATTCGTACTTCTTCCCTTTTTGCGTTAACGCTGTTAATGGTTTAGCTATTCGGGAAAAATCTTGAATAAAACTTCTATAATAACCAGCTAAACCCAAAAATTGGTGTATCTGCGTTGGTGTCTTAGGAGTCTCCCATTTTTCAATAGCCTCAATTTTAGCTGGATCAACCTGAATTCCTTTGCTACTAACAACGTGGCCAAGAAATTGCACTTCTTTCAACCAAAATGCACACTTAGAAAATTTGGCGTAAAACTGTTCTTTTCTTAACAATTCTAATACCAACCTTAAATGTTGTTCATGCTCTTGCTCACTCTTAGAATAGATAAGAATATCGTTAATGAAAACGATAACAAACTTATCTAAATACGGACTACAAACTCGATTCATGAGGTCCATGAATACAGCTGGCGCATTAGTCAACCCAAACGGCATAACCAAAAATTCGTAATGACCATAACGTGTCCGAAAAGCAGTTTTCGGAATATCTTCTTCTTTGACACGTAATTGATGATAGCCCGATCTTAAGTCGATTTTCGAGTACACACATGATCCTTGCAGTTGATCAAATAAGTCGTCAATTCTCGGTAGTGGATACCGATTCTTGATAGTTAACTTATTTAATTCACGATAATCTATACACATTCGGAAAGATCCGTCTTTCTTCTTGACGAATAAAATCGGAGCTCCCCACAGTGAAGTGCTCGGTCGTATGAATCCACGGTCCAGTAATTCTTTTAACTGACTCTGAAGTTCTTTTAACTCGGACGGTGCAAGTCTATATGGAGCACGGGCAACCAGTGCAGCTCCTAGTACAAGATCTATTTGAAATTCTACAGATCTAAATGGAGGTAATCCCGGCAACTCTTTCGGAAACACTTCAGGAAAATCTCTTGCCACAGGCACGTCATTGATGCTCTTCACTTTTTCCTTCGTTTCGACTTTATTAACATGTGCTATGATAGCATAACACCCTTTCTTCAAGCACTTTTGAGCTTTCAAACAACTAATGAGTTTTAGCTTTGAGTTACCTTTCTCTCCATAAATCATTACTGGCATTTTATCCTTACGAGGAATGGGAATTGCCTTCTTGGTGCACACAACTTCAGCTCCTATTTTAGACATCCAGTCCATGCCGACTATTACATCAAAACTTCCTAATTCTACGGGTATCAAATCAATCTTAAATGTTTCTCCGGCTAAATTTATTTTACAATCACGGCAAATTTTATCGGCTTTAATTAGTTTACCATTAGCTAACTCAATCATGTACTTAGCATCTAGAGGTAATGATGAACAATTCAATTTAGCGTGAAAGTCTCTACACACGTAACTTCTATCGGCACCAGTATCAAATATAATAGATGCAGATAAGTTATTAATGGTAAACGTACCCGTAACAAGCTCCGGGTCTTCGCAAGCCTCTCTAGCATTAATAACAAATGCTCTTCCACGTGCAGATCCGTTATTCTTCTCTGGATTTGGGCACTGACTCTTATAATGACCCTGTTTCCCACACCCATAACAAGTAACAGTGGCCAAGGCAGTTCTATTTGCATTGGTGGCAGGAGTCTTGGTACCGTTTGTATTTGTAGCGGGAACCCTACAATCTTCAGCAAGATGACCTTTTCGATTACAATTGTTGCACACCACATTACAATAACCAGAGTGATGTTTGTGGCATCTGTTACATAAAGGATTTCGTCCCTTGTAACCTGAGTTCGAACCGCTACCCGCACCTTGCGTGGTTTCTTGTTTCTTGTTGGATTGTTGATGATTACCTTCCCACTTTTTTTTGTTTCCCGATGTCTTGACATCGGTGTTCTTATCTAGAATAATCTGGTCCATCAACTCATTCGCCATGGTGATAGCTTCATGAATAGTCTTGGGTTTGGATGCTGTAACATTTGCCTTGACCTTTTTAGGCAAACCGTCTTTGTACAGTTCAATCTTTCGTTCTTCGGTTGGTACCAATTCGGGACATAGCAAAGCTAATTCCATGAATCGCTAATTGTAGTTGGTGAGTTCTGTACCAACAACTTTCAGGCTTCGTAATTCAGTTTCCAACTTCCTAACCTCGTTCCTTGGACAATATTCGTTGATTAGCATTGTTTTGAATTCTTCCCAGGGAGTATCATAAGCTACATCTCCTCCTACGGCCTTCACATAGTTTTTCCACCACGTGAGTGCACTATCTTGTAAGGTACACGATGCATACTTGGTCATGTCCTTCTTAATACAACCACTGATTTTAAACACAGACTCAATCTTTTCGATCCACCGGGTTAAACCGACCGGTCCTTCTGTTCCACTGAATGATGAGGGCTTGCAACCTTGAAAAGTTTTGTAAGTGCATCCCACACGAGGATTTGGGTTAACTGCAGCACCTCTTGCAGCCTCGACCCATAACATTCTATCATTCACTCGCTGATTGATGAGTTCCTGGATTTCTTATTCCGTCATTCGGTTCAATCGCGCCATAATCTTCAATAAAAATGGAAAAAAATAATTATTCACATGGAATATTATAGATGTAGTATATATTTACAGTACATCGTAGCTTATTAATAATATGAACCAGTTATTATTATAAAAGCCTTTACTTCTTATTAGCGTTTTATAATTATACCTAGGGTAGTACCTACCCATTAAAGTTCATACTTAATAGCTTAGTACGAAAATCAATTACTATCACCCAAATAATACTCAATCATGGAAAAATATATTACAAGGACAAATACAAGGACCAAACCCTATATTCAAAGAATCCAGGTAATTCTGGATCCGATGAAATCCTTAGAGAATATCTTACTCCGAAGTCATGTTAAAAATCGTGCGGGAAATTTTTCTTCATCAACTTGCGAACTTAGAAATTCCAAAATATCATCATAAATATCTTCGATATTTCTGAGGATATTTTCATAAATATTCTTGTCCGAAATTATCTACCTCTTAGTATTTTCTGCATTCCAATATATTGGAAACTTCTGTAAAATCTAAGTATAAATTATGAATGAATTGTAGAGAAGTGTTGGGAATTGAAGCATGGGTTAGTATAATATAATGACGCCCGGCCAACGTGATTATATTACAGTAAGTCATGCTAAGTTTCTAATGGAACGTGATGACTCACAGATTATAACGTCATCATGTACTATGTTACACAACTCTTACATTCTATTTAATCTATAAACATATCAAGAACAAATTTTCTTGATAGTTGATGATGTAGCGTGAGGGTACGAAATAGTATTATTTTTAATACAAAATACTACAAAATATGACACAAGTTTTATTAATTTACGGATGGGATATACCTAAACCTTGCTACAACACTATAGGCAGTGTACCTAATCGTAGAGTAGTGTAGTTTTTAGTAAGTCCGGTTCGTTCCACAGGGAGCTGGTGATACTTACTATATTTTTAACTATATTTATACAAAATATATATAATTATATAAGTAGTAATATTATTATAAAAGGGGGGTTTTACCGTTTAATGACCGGTTTGTCGATTCTATATTTTAAGCGTAAAGATAAATGACGATAATTAAAGTGCGTAAAATAATGACAATAAATAAAATGACAGTAAATAAAATTGTGAGTAATAAAATGACAGTAAATAAAGATACGATGAGAAATATAATAAAAGAATTATGCTTATTTAAACTTCCGTAATCATGATGTTTGACGTGTTGATTTTAATTTATTACCATGGGTTAATTGTCCTTTGTCCTGGTTTATTTGATACGTCTATCTGGTTTTTGTCCATAATAGTCCATCGGTCATAAAAATAAAGTGCGAGTATCCTCGTCAAATTACCCTTATACCCGAAGTCAAATATTCCAACTGATTAAGGATTTAAACTGTGACGCAGCTATCACTTCTGTCAACAATTACACCAGTTATCACTGTATGTAATCCACCCCTGTTTTAATTAGTTTATGAATATTAATTCATCCACTTGATCAGAATGAATAATCAATTACCCAACCCAATTGATTAATTAAATGATTATAACAGATTCCATATGAACATCACTAAATAGGACAACCATAATCATTATTAATTATTAGGTTAATTAATTTGAAGATAGGTTCGACAGACTCCAATGAGTTGTCACTCAATTAGACAATACCCCCCATCTATTAATAGTCAATAGTTCAATTTCCACAAGTGTCGGTCTTTTGCCCAAACCTTAATTATGGTCCAAAGTTCAATAACCCCTTCTTAATATTTTAGCCCAACATCACGATTACTTTGGCTCAATTAAGCATAATAATAACTTAGTTACGATACATTAATGTAAAAAGGTTGAACATAACTTACAATGATTAAAAATAGCGTAGCGTTACACGGACAGAATTTCGACTTACACACTCAAACGATCTCTATCATAAATCTTATTATTATCATAATTTAAAATTAAAATTAAGATTATTGTTATATCTTATTAAGTTAACATTATGATAGAGATATAGAATATAGATATTGATAATTGATATTGATAAATAAGAAAAAGATAGAAAAAGGTGTGCTTTTACATTACGATTACAAAGCCTTTTATAGGCGAATTTAGAAATTGAATTTTCACTTATGACCCCTGAACTATGCTCAATTAACAACTTTTTATTATTTAATATTATTCTTATTATGAATTATTTAAATATTATATTTTATTCTTGTGCATAGTTGACTCGTAATTTTTACACCGTTGCGTCGAGCGTTGAGAGTTGACTCTGGTCCCGGTTCCGGATTTTCGAACGTCCTTGCGTACAATTTTATATTTTGTACTTTGCGTTTTGTAACTTGTACTCTTGTCATTTTTAGACGTTCTTCATCAATAATTTGAACCTTTTTAATTGTATCTTGTACATTTGAGCTTTTTGGACGTTTTGGTCTTTCAAATCTTTGTTTTTGTCTTTAAATCTTCATTTTCGAGCGATTTGCGTCTTTCGTCTTCGCACTTATTTATTTAACTATTACAACTAAAAATAAGGAAATTACATTTAAAAACTTTACATATTGGAACGATATTGCTACTAAATATATGTTCATTTGGAGCACTATCAAATATCCCCACACTTGAGCGTTGCTTGTCCTCAAGCAATACAGAACTTGAAATAAAAACATACATGAATCACTTTTTTATTCATCACACTTTGTACATCAGTGATTTTGATATAGCGGTATAAACAATGATAGTAACGATATGGTTAAAGGTGGGTGTGTCATCCACAGTTGCCTTGGGTTTAGGACAACGACACTTGCAATCAAATAGCCGATTTACTTTCGGTTTCCAAAGCAAAGTGCACATTTGAAAGGCGATTTACAGTCCCACATGACTATAAAAATTTAGATCCTTTAAGGAAATTGGATCTTTATGAAAACATTTGATCTTTTGAAAATTCAAGCTAGATTTTACCCTAGACAAGTTTTCTGATTTGATCCATCATCGGTGTTACAAAATATATTTGTGGATCAATATTTTGGCTAAAACTTTTAGGTTCGTGTAATCCACTGCTATCCCGGTATCGGAAAGTACACATCCAGTTTACTTGTTCCGTATATTATCTTTCGGTAAACTACCGTCCGGTTGTAAAGGAAAGCGATGAACAAGAAACTGTTAAGGCAATGTCCCGTGACATGCAGATGATTATGGTCTTTTAACGTGTCGGATGCTAGAACTATCCTTGGTAGGAGCGATAGTAAAGATCATCCTATGATTTTTCGGTCTGGCACAAGGTCCTGTCTCTGACCATGCTATGCAACCACCGTTCTTACGGTTGACACCCGATTTGGTTCAGGTGACCTAATGAATTCTGATGAATTCTCAGGATTTTACGTTCAATGGTAATGAACGCATTGAAAATGGTTTTTCAGAAAACAAATCGGTTTGTATTTTTGATCAAAATATTTTCTCGTTCATGCTCGAGTTTAGATATCATCGAATTCCATGAGTTTGAATTCTCAATCTTTAAGGTCAATCTCAAGGATTGAGTAATATCAGTCTTAAAAGCTGATTTTTAATCTTTAAGGAGATTATCCTTTCTGGGGATCTGATTCATTAGTCTTATCAAGCTAATTTGCACGGTGCCTCCCCATTGTACGAGATAAATCCTTCTCATGGTTAGGATAAATCTGACCACTTGGCGACCCTGTTTGATGCTGAGGTCCGTGGATTTCCTGCTGATTTTAGAGATGACTTTTCTAGATTTTTCGTCAACCTACAGCTGGTCTGGACGACAACTTCTTGACCTAAATCAAGAAGCGCGTGTCTTTTTCGGAAGACTTTACTTCCTTTTAATGATGGAATTGATTCATCATGTAGATCCATCTTTCTTTCAAATATATTACAGTAAACCGGGTAAAACTGATTAGTATCATCCAAAACAAAAGTACCTGCAATAATCTTGTACAAAGATATGTGATAGATAATTTTTAATTGAATAACTTGGTACATTCTCCCCACACTTAGTTTCTTTCTTTGCCTTTTTATTCTCCTTTATTCCATTTTAAATGAATTCAAGCATTTTAGGTTGTTTCTCAATTTATGTCCTTTCCGAGGTAACGATAATTTCGGCATTAACACCTAGTTTTATCGTTCATAAATATGTATAAACATGATTTTGAATTCATTTAGTTAAAAAATTTTAAAATTTTCATAATATTTAGAAAATAAGCCAAGTATAAACCCGAGAGAATTTATAACCCTTCCCCACACTTGAGATCATGCAATGCCCTCATTTGCATGAAATCAGACTATAATTATTAATTCATGAGGGTGATTAGTGTAGAAAAGTGATTAAAAATACCCAGTTTGTAATTACAAAGCTCGTCGAATGATAGATGGCGCGCCTCATCGTTCATTCCTTCATTTATTATATCACATTTGTTGTTTTGCATCTTGTCGTCAAAATCAGTACCTTTTGCTGAACTTAATGTTAGTCTTTGAAAGTGCGTTGTTTTACCCTGTTGTTTACATGATAAAATACGAACATATATACATATTTTTAAAGTTGGGTATATTACCCCACGTTCAAAAATTTATAAAATCAAATATATTTTTTTTTGGCATACTTTAAATCAATAAAATTAAAAATAATGATGAAAAAATTTTTCGCCCCGCCCTCGGGTAAAGTAATTTCGGCTCAACGGCCTAGTCTTCAACTCACGACGAATTTTAGAAATCATTTTTTTTCAACTGAATAAAATAAAGTAAATTTTTGTTTTTAAATTCACACAAAACTTAAAAAGAAAACATATTAATTTCATATAAAACCTAAAAAACAAAAAAAATTCAGAATGGGGGGAGAAAACTAGTTCTTTAGTGTCTGCTAGCGGAAAAGACCAATCGAATTCCATTCTCGGAACTACACGAGAACAGAACAACTAACTCTAGATAACATTTTCTTAGAACATTTGAATCTCCCCACACTTAGGTAGCTGTGGTGTCGAAATTGTGATTAGCTTCATCGTCAATTTCTCTTGGTCCATAATCAACTTGCATATCTGTGACTTTTTCTTTAAGCCATTGGTCGGATTCATGTGTTATATCCACAATTTCAACTAGCTTTGCCTTTTCTTTAGGCGACAGATTGGATACTAATCGGTTACATAACTTAAAGTTCCCCTTGGTTCTAGCATCGCGAATCCGTTTAATAAGTTTCTTCATTGAACTATTAATAACGGGATCATTTAATTTCGTATCAACAACGGGGTTCTTTATTATCAGGTCATCATTAGGTGTTACTTCATTTTCCCCACACTTAGGTGTTCTATTATTGTTAAGCATTACCGTTGGATTTGGTAAAACAACATGGTTCTTACCAATCGTTTTTGTCGGTTTAACGGTTTTGGTTTGTGAATATTTAGACTTTCGAATCATAAAGGTGATCGATTTCTCATCATTACTAAGTGTCATTCTACCTTTTCTTACATCAAATAACGCCCCGGTGGACGCTAAGAATGGTCGACCTAAAATTAGAGGAACGTTTGAGTCCTCTTCTATGTCAATGACAATGAATTCGACTAGAAAGGTTAAATTGCCTACTTGAACGGGTAGGTTGTCAACAATTCCAACTGGGTGTTTAATGGTTTGATCAAAGAGTCGAACACTCATATCCGTTGGACTTAACTTACCTACTCCTAATCTCTTATATAATGAAAGAGGCATAACACTTACACTTGCACCTAAATCTGCTAGCGCACCATACATGACACAATCACTAAGTAGACAAGGAACAATAAATTCACCCGGATCACCTACCCTAGGTGGAGGTTTTGGTGGAACTGTATTCACCGGGTTTACTTCTACGGCTTTTGTTTCTTGTACTTTCTTATTCTTTTTCTTCTTCTTCTTTCCAGAAGTATCACAATCTTTATTACTTATTACTTGCTCATACTCAACTCCTTTTCTTGGAAACGGGATGGGTGGTTTGTATGGTGCCACCATTGGCTTTACATACTCGGGTGGTGGTGGTGTAACTTCTTCATTGTTACTCACATCTAAAATCTTCCCATCTTCTGGAGCTGGTTTTTCAGAATTTGTTGACACCATATTAACATTCTCTTTCCGAGGATTTACTTCAGTATTACTCGGTAGCTTTCCTTGTTCCCTCTCACTCATCATGCTAGCAAGAGTACCTACGTGTTTTTCTAGATTCAAAATGGAAGCTTGTTGAGTTCTTAATGACTGATCAAACCTCTCGTTCGTTTGGGTTTGAGATGTAATGAATTGTGTTTGAGATTCAATCAGCTTTGCCATCATTTCTTCTAGATTTGGCTTTTTCTCTTCGGGTTGTTGTGGTGGTTTATACAAGCTAGGTCTTTGTTGATTGAAAGTGTTGTTTTGAGTCGGTTGGTTATTCGGACCTTGTTGGTTATACCAGTTATTTTCGGGTCCTTTTGGATTGTAAAGAATGTTTTGATTTCGATTTAAGTTTAGCCTTGGCGGTTGATAATTATTTTGATAATTATTTCCAGGCCTTTGGTTCATATAGGAAACATTCTCTCGTTGTTCCAATGTTGGTTCAATGTGACAATCTTTCAATAAGTGTGGTCCACCGCATAGCTCACAACTGATTCGTATTGCGTGAATATCTTTATTCATCTTTTCCATTCGTCTTTCGAAAGCATCTATTTTTGCTGAAACGGAATCAAAGTCATGGCTAGAATTGGCTCTAGCCACTTTAGATGAACGAAAAATATCTTTTTCTTGGTGCCACTCATGCGAGTGGGAGGCTGTGTTATCAATAATTTTGTAAGCTTCAGTTGCGGTTTTCTTCATAATGGAACCACCAGCTGTTATGTCGATGTCTTTTCGTGTAGCAACGTTGACACCTTGGTAGAATATTTGTACTATTTGGTAAGTGTCTAAACCGTGTTGAGGACATCCTCTCAACATCCTTCCGAATCTTGTCCACGCCTCATATAATGTTTCATTTGGCTTTTGCGCGAACGTAACAATTTCTCCTTGAAGTCTCACGGCTTTAGATGCCGGAAAGAATTGTTTAAGAAATTTTTCAACTAAAACATCCCATGTGTCAATCGCCCCTTCAGGTAACGATTCTAACCAATCTTTGGCTTCTCCCTTTAAAGTCCAGGGAAACAACATGAGATAGATCTGCTCATCTTCCACTTCTCGGATTTTGAATAGTGTACAAATTCTTTTAAACGTACGAAGGTGTTCGTTAGGATCTTCATTCGGTGCACCACTGAATTGGCATTGGTTAGTTACCATGTGTAGAATTTGTCCTTTGATTTCATAATCTGGCGCATTCACTTCTGGCTTAATAATGGCGTGACCTTGGCCCGTGCGTGTGGCTCTCATTCGATCTTCCATACTTAGAGGTTCCGTTACTTCCATAATTGAATTTGTTGAATACGAATCACTAGAGGATTCTGATTTAATGGTTTGTGGCTCAGGAGGAATAATTAGTGGTTCAGGATCTTGGAATTGTCCTTGAATATGCTCCGGGTTCTTAATTGTGAAGTCGGGTTCAAAAGATGGATTATCGGAAATTTGAGTTGGAGTTCTTGTTCGACTAGATGACGATTCTAAAGAAAAATCAACGGCGACAATATTGGCTAGATGTCTTGATCGATATATAAGTTGTCCAATTAATAGACTTTTCTGATTTTGCCCACGTTTCGAATAGCCAAAAGATGCAGCAGAGGGGCAGGATTCGTTTGGTCTCAATATAATTGAGGACTGTTTGGCTCCAATAACCCGGTCCACGTACAAATCCAACTATTACTACGAACCAGAAAATTTTGATGTCTATCAATTTAACCACTTAAAATAAATTTTTGTAATTTTAAGAAATTTAGAGAAGAAGTAGAAAAAATTCTAAGTCCTAAAAACTAGAATGGCGAGAAATAAGAAAGAAAAAGATTGCGCGTCGAAAAAAGTCGAAAAATAAAAAAGTCGAAAAATAGGCGTCGAAAAATAAAAATAAGAAAGTAGTGCGAAATACGGCGTCGTAAAATTCTAAAGCACCTAAAACTTAATCTAAGGAATAAGCACTTAAGGGATTTTACGGCAAAGCCTAAAAATTCTAGAAGTAAAAATAACTATGGCAAAACTAAACTTAATACTAAAAGTTGCGACTATAGTCTAAAAATCTAAAGGTAATAAAACTAAAAAAAACAATTTTTTTTTATAGACAAAATCTTAAAAAATATATATATTTTTTTTTAATAATTTTTTTTTTTTTTACGTTTTTTTTTACGTTTTTTTTTTACGTTTTTTTTTTTTTAAAAACGAATTTTTTTTTCTAAAAAAAACGTTTTTTTTTTTTTTTACAATTTTTTTTTTTTTTTTTTTAAAATGATTTTTTTTTACAAATTAATACTTTTTTTTATAATTATTATTTTTTTTTCAAAACTTTTTTTTTAATTCATTTACTATTCATGAATAGTAAATGAAAAGAAATTAATTAATTTACTATTTACATGAAAGCGACATGATAGAAATTATTAATTACAATTTACATAATATACCCCTGAAGTATTTAATAAATACGACTTTTTAAAACTTTTACGATTCAAAATATATTCTAAAATATTATTATATTATTATATTCTATTTCAATATTATTATATTATTATATTCTATTTCAATATTATTATATTATTATATTTTATTTCAATATTATTATAATTAAAAATATAGCGTTTTAGCGCTCCCCGGCAGCGGCGCCAAAAACTTGATGATGTAGCGTGAGGGTACGAAATAGTATTATTTTTAATACAAAATACTACAAAATATGACACAAGTTTTATTAATTTACGGATGGGATATACCTAAACCTTGCTACAACACTATAGGCAGTGTACCTAATCGTAGAGTAGTGTAGTTTTTAGTAAGTCCGGTTCGTTTCACAGGGAGCTGGTGATACTTACTATATTTTTAACTATATTTATACAAAATATATATAATTATATAAGTAGTAATATTATTATAAAAGGGGGGTTTTACCGTTTAATGACCGGTTTGTCGATTCTATATTTTAAGCGTAAAGATAAATGACGATAATTAAAGTGCGTAAAATAATGACAATAAATAAAATGACAGTAAATAAAATTGCGAGTAATAAAATGACAGTAAATAAAGATACGATGAGAAATATAATAAAAGAATTATGCTTATTTAAACTTCCGTAATCATGATGTTTGACGTGTTGATTTTAATTTATTACCATGGGTTAATTGTCCTTTGTCCTGGTTTATTTGATACGTCTATCTGGTTTTTGTCCATAATAGTCCATCGGTCATAAAAATAAAGTGCGAGTATCCTCGTCAAATTACCCTTATACCCGAAGTCAAATATTCCAACTGATTAAGGATTTAAACTGTGACGCAGCTATCACTTCTGTCAACAATTACACCAGTTATCACTGTATGTAATCCACCCCTGTTTTAATTAGTTTATGAATATTAATTCATCCACTTGATCAGAATGAATAATCAATTACCCAACCCAATTGATTAATTAAATGATTATAACAGATTCCATATGAACATCACTAAATAGGACAACCATAATCATTATTAATTATTAGGTTAATTAATTTGAAGATAGGTTCGACAGACTCCAATGAGTTGTCACTCAATTAGACAATACCCCCCATCTATTAATAGTCAATAGTTCAATTTCCACAAGTGTCGGTCTTTTGCCCAAACCTTAATTATGGTCCAAAGTTCAATAACCCCTTCTTAATATTTTAGCCCAACATCACGATTACTTTGGCTCAATTAAGCATAATAATAACTTAGTTACGATACATTAATGTAAAAAGGTTGAACATAACTTACAATGATTAAAAATAGCGTAGCGTTACACGGACAGAATTTCGACTTACACACTCAAACGATCTCTATCATAAATCTTATTATTATCATAATTTAAAATTAAAATTAAGATTATTGTTATATCTTATTAAGTTAACATTATGATAGAGATATAGAATATAGATATTGATAATTGATATTGATAAATAAGAAAAAGATAGAAAAAGGTGTGCTTTTACATTACGATTACAAAGCCTTTTATAGGCGAATTTAGAAATTGAATTTTCACTTATGACCCCTGAACTATGCTCAATTAACAACTTTTTATTATTTAATATTATTCTTATTATGAATTATTTAAATATTATATTTTATTCTTGTGCATAGTTGACTCGTAATTTTTACACCGTTGCGTCGAGCGTTGAGAGTTGACTCTGGTCCCGGTTCCGGATTTTCGAACGTCCTTGCGTACAATTTTATATTTTGTACTTTGCGTTTTGTAACTTGTACTCTTGTCATTTTTAGACGTTCTTCATCAATAATTTGAACCTTTTTAATTGTATCTTGTACATTTGAGCTTTTTGGACGTTTTGGTCTTTCAAATCTTTGTTTTTGTCTTTAAATCTTCATTTTCGAGCGATTTGCGTCTTTCGTCTTCGCACTTATTTATTTAACTATTACAACTAAAAATAAGGAAATTACATTTAAAAACTTTACATATTGGAACGATATTGCTACTAAATATATGTTCATTTGGAGCACTATCAATAGTTCTATCTTTTCTCTTGAATTCTGGCAATTTAACCAATCAATATCGTGCTATTACAATCTCTCTCTTGAAACATTAGTCATGTTTATTCGAAACTTCATACCTACGAATTCTGGACCATTATTCGCTTGACCTAAAGTCAGGAAGAGAAAATAAAAGGATGGAACTCCAAAATATAAAGGAAACGAAGGGAGTAGATTTATAGTGAAATATCCGACAGAACAATCAATACAGATTATCGCATTTAACCAAAGAAGATCTTAATTTCCTTATTCACTGAAGAGTCAAATATTTTAGATTTCGAAGATTTTCTTTTAAATCCCTTGAATTCCGAAAATCAACTATAACTACGTCAAAATTCAAGACGGATCTCTATTTCTTCATTTCACCATTTTATGATAGCTTCACTCGTACTCTTCGAGTAATCAAATTATCTTATTCATTATACTCAATGGTAATAAAACTCTATTAATCGACTCATATTCATCATGAAAACATTTTTATTGTTAGCCATGGCGACCTCGATCAAATTTCGGGACGAAATTTCTTTAACGGGTAGGTACTGTGACGACCCGAAAATTTCCGACCAAATTTAAACTTAATCTTTATATGATTTCGACACGATAAGCGAAGTCCGTTATGTTGCATCTCAAAATTTTTTGGAACTGTTTCATAAATTCATTAGACCTTCGACTGTTCCCGACGATTCACGAACAATTGTTTGTAAATATATATAGATAGAAATGTATAAATATAAAATTATATAATACAATTAAATCATTTGAATTAAAATGAATCTATATATACATGTATGTGATTTCTATATATAGTTAATATTATATGTATATTGTAATATATATATAATATATGAATATTAAATATTCAATATAGGTTATTATATAAGTTTCAAATGTTACATAATTAATAATATGTAATATTTAATATTAATATATTAAATTACAAGTAAAATATAAATGTTATACTTATTACTTTCATTATTATTGTTAACATCAATATTATTAATATGATTATTATCATATTTAGTATTATTATTATTAATAGACAATAATACAATTTATTAATATTATAATTAATAATATTATTATAATCATTATTTGTATTACTCTTATTATTATTAGTATTTGTATTATCATTATTAAAATTATCAATATTATTCATAAACTAAATTAATACGAAATAATAAGAATCAAAATCAGTTATATCATTATCAAACTGTGTTTGATTTGTAATTACTATTTCTGATTATTGACATTAAAATCAACGCAAACAAATTCAGTTATCAATCTCCTATCTACTTTTCATTTTTTTTCTTCGTCTTCTGTATCTGATTGATTTTATCGACCTTAATAACCCGACCATTGAAACAACCATTTTTGTTTTATTGTGTTAACCATCGAGCAACAACAACAACCCATTTATATTCTCTTTCCCCACCACAACAATCACCACACGTTACTTACTACAACTACTTCAAATTGCTTCTGCCTCTGTTTAGTGGTTGAACCAAGATGAAGATCAAACACCATATTATACCAAACATGAAACTGGGGGAGCTGTTGTACTATTCGGTTTCGACCTATGAACCGAGACAACCACCATCACCTCGCCTCTATCAACCCAACATTACAACCTTAATAACCTCACCACCATAATCACGTTCATATTTTCCATTACAAAAAAAATCGAATCAACCATTGAACTCATTTAACTACGCTGCTGAATACTTCTGTTTTTCTGTGTCAAACACCACCGTAAGCCATCATCACCACTACCACTATTGATCAAAAAAAAATCATGAATCACCACCACAAGCTACTACTGCGACTAATTGTCTGTTTTAAACACCAACGAACCACCACCTACAACTCCTCTCTCTCTTCCCTCTCTCTTGTTCGTCTGTTCCAGCCTACCACAACCCACGTAAAATTGCTGCGTGTATTCACCTCTACTCCTGTTACAAATTCAATCTATACCTGCAACTCGATTATAACTGCTGCTGCTAATGATTCTATTTCCAATCACCTTATTTGAAACCACAATAAACCTCACCGTCACAGGTATATTGTTGCATATATTCATGTTAAAAATGAAAATATTGATTATGATGGAGAGGATAGAGACGTTGGACTGTAACTAAAGATAATGATTATAATTATGCTAGAAGATAACACCAATAGCTGTAAAGCGAAACCTGTCGAGTTTTATGGATAAAAGGACATCTTACGGCTGTATGCCACTAGAATAAAGAACCAATACTTTTACAACCTAGTGGACTAGTAGGACATATGGACTCCTATAAGATTTGGTTCGTTTCATATTTTTTTTATGGGCTGTTAATTGGACTGCATAACCTTTTGGGATGCCATGTTCCCATTTTCTAATTTGGTCGTGGCAATTGATTTATCACTTGGGCCGAGACCCAGTTAGACTTCGATTGAGCTGAAAATATTGGTGGTAGCATGTGATGTTATGGTTATATTATGATAACATTAGGAATGATGAAGACTTTGATCATTAGCAAGGATACAGTGATGATATATGGATAATGAATCAAAAACCTTTAAAGTTATATGGACTAAAATATTATTGGGCTTAAACAATTTAGTTTAGGCCGTTTATGTTATGGGCCGAGATCTAGTGGGTATTCGGTTGAGCTAAAAATGATAACATAAATGACTTAGGAAAAGGATGATGATGAATACAATATAACGATTATAAACGAGATCGTGATGATTGTGATGATCATGATTCGTTAATGTTATATGAAATAACGATAATAATAAATATGGTTAAGATGATCAGGATGTGATAGATGACGATATAGATGACGGTTTAGATGATGAAGATAATGGTTTTGTAAGGATATATTTGGGTTAGCGGGACGTCGCGGGTTCAAACCCGGACTTGGGCATTTTCTTTAGGGTTACTCCTTTGAGGTAGTCACTTATCTATTCATTTATTTATTAATATTATTATCTTATTATTATTACCTTATTATTATTATTATTATTATTATTATTATTATGAATATCGTTATTAGCAGTATTATTATTTTTATAATTATTAATACTTGTATTCATCTTCATCAAAAATATCATTTTATAAAAATTATCATTATAACTATTATTATTATTATTATTATTATTATTATTATTATTATTATTATTATTATTATTATTATTACTATTATTATTATTATTATTATTATTATTATTATTATTATTATTATTATTATTATTATTATTATTATTATAGGATGAAACAATTTTTTTTTATTTATTATTATCAACATTATTTTATCAAATAACTATTAGTTATATAAAATTATATTTATTACATATAACATAACTATATTAATATTTTTATAATAAATATTGATAAATGTAATTTATTAGATTTTTAATGAAATACGTAATAAAAGATAACAATTAAATCACTATTAATATGGAGATTTGTTTGATTTCAATTATATGTGGTAATATATATAATTAATATAGGTTCGTTAATCCGAGGCCAAACCTACACTTGTTCAATGTCGTCACATGTATTTTTACTACAAAATACAGTATGGTGAGTTTCATTTGCTCCCTTTTTAATTGCTTTTGCAATATATATTTTTGGGCTGAGAATACATGCGCTGTTTTATAAATGTTTTATGAAATAGGCACAAGTACTAAAACTAATTCTATGTGGGTTTAAACCAGAAATATACCCTTAGCTTGGTAACATTAAACTACTTGTCTATGTACGGTAGGCGCGAATCCTAAAGATAGATCTATTGCACCTGACAAACTCCATCCTGACTATGGGATGCTTTAGTACTTCGAGGTTATTTTAAATACACCTGCTGGTGTACTTCAGAGGGTAAAATATGAATGTTAAGGCTTGTTACCGGGTGCTTACAGCTTATAGAGTACTTTTATACACTTGCGAGTGTACATATATTTATAAACGGAAAATCTTGTGGTCTATTAATATACTGAAATGATTGTAATGATAAACCTATGAACTCACCAAGCTTTTGGTTGACACTTTTAAGCATGTTTTTTCTCATGTACGAATTAAGTCTTCCGCTGTGCATTTGCTCATTTTAAAGACATTATTTGGAGTCGATCATCGCAATGGGACCAGATGTTGGTGACTTCATCCAGATGGATTAGGACGGGTCACTACAGGTGATACCACTTGTAACGACTCGCCAAAATTGCTATTGACGCGGCACGTTATCTACGGTCCCACAGCGAGGTTTTGCCCTCTATATGATACGTTTTGATAAACATTGCATTCATTTTTAATGACATACTTTCTATACATAGAAAGTTTACCAAAAATGTAGACATTTCTCAAATATATATGTCAACTTATACAAAATAACTAAATTGTCAAATTATTTAATAATAGATAATAACAATAATTTTTGAATGCAATGTCTTTTTGAAAATATGGCATGAAAGACTCCATGCAACACCTTGAGCAGATAACAAGCAGACAGCGGAAGCACTTTAACACCTGAGAATAAACATGCTAAAAGTGTCAACACAAAGGTTGGTGAGTTCATAGTTTAATATTGCGCATAATCTGTATATAAAGGTGGATCACAAGATTTCAGTTATTTCATCCAAAACGTTTATTAAAATATTCTACGAAATTGAGCACTCTGGTAACTAAACTTTAACGTCTATATAATAAGTACCCCTGTTTTAACATACATGCAACCATCATGTACAATACACGCAATCCAACGTGTACTAAACTCAAATAGTATACGTCTATTTTATAGTTCAGGCTAGGGTTTCTATGCCTGGAACAGACGGGGATGTCAAGCCCTATGGATCCATATATAACTACTCGCGCCCACCAGTTCTTATAACCGGCAGTTACTAGTTACCAAAGCTAAGGGATTTTCGGTTCAAACTCAGTGTAGAATTTAGTATGTACTTGTATCCATTGCGTTTAAAATAGAGTGCATGTATTCTCAGCCCAAAAATATAGATTGCAAAAGCAATTAAAAAGGGAGCAAATGAAACTCACCTGATAACTTCTGAAATAAATCACAGAGATGTGATCGAATATCGGAATGCAAGTAACTGTAAACCTCAACCTAGGGAACATATGTTGGTAAATAAGTGTCTAATAAGCTAGGTCGGTCCATAGGGTAAGTATAGTCCTATTGCTCAAGTCCGACTCATAAATTTAGCAAAAGTCAACAAAAGTCAACGCAAGTCAAAGTAAGTCAAACATAAGTCAAATGCAAGTCAAACACAGTCAACATGGTTAACACAAGTCAACAATCTCATAATATTACACAAGTTGGTCAAATAGTCAAACATAGGTCAAACTTAAATTATTCATTTTTACTTAGAAAAAATATTATTTACATATATGTATTTTTAGGTATTTTGTAGATGATTTCGGGTCCCACTAAATTCGATATCATACCTTAGGTCGTTACCATTGGAAAGTATGTCATCCCACCTTTCTATAAAAAGTTTATTTGACAAAAATGGAGTTACGGTTTGAAAGTTATGGCATCGCGAAAACAGCCTCCCGAAACATAAACTGCTGATAAAATGTTCTAAATCAGCAACAATTACCCATTTTCACGCTTATTTTAAACCTGTTTAGCCTCAACAAAATCATACATATAATATATCGTTTTAAAGCTTGTCGTAAATACTTTCAATACCAAATAAAAGTTTTTATCCAAACTTAACGGAGTTCAAATTACAAGTCCACAAAGTAGGCCCAAGAGTCATTTTTGACACTTAACCAAGACTAAAAGTCAGCCCCAACATCTTGTTTTCATGATCGTTTTAAACTAGTTTTGACTCGACAAAATTATACATATCTTATATCATTTTGAAGCATCTCATATCTAATTTCTGACCCAAATAATAGCTTTCACCATAACTTAATCATTTACAATTTACGAGCCTATAAAGTGAGCACGAGAGTCATCTTAACACTTTCACTAAAATAATAAAAAAAATTTCCATTGGCAACTCAAATTTCAAACTATAATACTTGAGCATGTAAAAATCATGTCATAAGTTTAAAAATGATATTTTAGACGTGTTATATACCTTTGATCCTCAAAATTTCGCATATTGGTCAAAGTAGACACGTATGACCCAAATGGGTCATAAATACCCATTTTGACCAAAACATGCCAAAACTCATTTTTAAAACATTACAATCTTCAAACTTACTTAAATTGATATATCAGACGTGTCCAAGTTGACCGATTCCCATTTTGACATTTTTAGGCTCAAACGGGTCAAGTGTCCAAACGGGCGGTTTAAATTACATAGTTTATACTTATACAAAATTACCACTTTAGAACACACCACACTATATGAAATAGTTAATATAAGTGTATTAAGTTTATAACAAAAATTCTCAAGTATCTAATATTGGTCATTATTTTTATAACACGAAATACCTGCAAAAACACAAGTTTAAAACGCGGTTTACAGCAGCAACTTCTGTGATTTCTAGAAAAATCATCGCAACTCCAAATCAGTCACCGCCAATTGAAGATGCGGCGTTTTTAAGTGAAGAATCTACAGAAAAATTCCCATAACCTGGTACGACCCAGATCAGACCCAGTTACAGAAAACGTTAACAGTGGTTCGTGCAGTTTTCAGAATTCAAACAGCATTTTTATTAAAATGTACCAAACTTTGAACGAGCGTATAGGGTTCAAGAAAAATCGAAATTACCCAATTCTTGAGTCTAAATTCAATAGCTTTTCGACGTCTACAATCCTATCAACCCAGGTTTTTAATTACACCTCGTTAACCATGTCAAAAACGTACTTTTTCAGCCTATCCGAAAGGTACCTTATTCTAATCCTAACTTTTGACTCACAAATCGAATCCGTGCGATATCTAAATGAAAACTTAATAATTTTTTAAGCTCTTTTCAAATATCATCATGTCAAGAACAGATTGTAAACTCAAATTTTCCAGAATCTCAATTTCAAAAACGAATTTTCAAACCGAATTCAATTAATCATAACTTTTGATCTAGAAATCGAATTCATGCAATATCTATATGAAAAATTAACTATTTTTCAAGAGCTATTCAATTATATTACTTTTATATACTGATTATAACATATTCATATCAGTATCATACAATATAAAAACGGGATTTAACAATAATTCAACAAACGATCATATTATCGACTAAAATCAAGCATACAAACATGGACTTGAGCACTAGACACTATATCCACCCTAATATGTAACAAAAACATGAAAACCCAAAATTTAGAGTTTTTGAAACTTATTCTAATCAAGAAATTATTGGTATAGATGTGTAGACCTCTTCGAGAGGAATCCGAATATGTAAACAATTTTATGATCAATCGATTTCTTGAAGGTGTTCTTGAGGATGAAAGATTGATGATGATGATGAATAGTAATGGGTGTTCTAAAGGAGGAAGAATGTGTGTACATGTGTGTCTGATGAAATGAATTTGGATCGGGTATATAATTAGATTAGGTAAGTCACGGGTTTTAATTAGGTAGTCACGGGTTATACTATATAGTCACGGATTATAATTAAATTTTTATCCGCTAGCTAAAATCCAATGTATTTTATCTTAATATGATTCAAGAATTGGTTAATTTTATATTTATAAAAATTATATATATCTATATTGTTTGAAATCTTTTAAACTCTTGACGTCATACCTAGTTTGTGTGTTTCATAAAATACTTATTTATTATATTTTACATTAAATAAATATTTGTCCTTTATTGAAACATGAATGTTTAAACTAATTTTTCTCAAGTTTAATTTAAGAATATCCTAATTAATTAAAATGATTTCTAAAACTTAATTATTATATAAATTATTATATAAAATATGTATTCATACGTTTCGTTGTCTGAAAAGACATTTTTCCTGGTTTCACTAACCGTAGTGTTTTAAAAAAATATATTAAAAAGTAGTATAAAAATTTCTTACAACCTGGATCTAAATTGTAACTAGAACTAGATACAAATCTAGTGATGTTAAAATTCAATTTAATCATTTATTATATATTTTTATTTATCAATTTATTATATATATATATATATATATATATAAAAGTATTTATATATCTTTTATAAGTTAGTAGTTTCAATTTTTAACTTTATTATTACTAATCTTCAAAAATTTTTAGTGATAAATTAACACATATCAAAAGTAGTCTGTTCTTAAATATATATAAAAAAATTAGCTTGGAAAAATCATTGAATTTAATAAATGGTTGTTAAGTTTTTAACGGAAAAAGTCGGGTTATTACATTACCTGCTCGTTAAAGAAAATTTCGTCCCAAAATTTTGTGTGGTGCGATTAAACGGCGTTTAAAAACAAGTGAGGATAGAAATGTTTGTATTGACGTAGAAAGATCGAGCATCTTGTAGTTAAGTATGGAAGTTGGGTAAAACGGGATCATATTCCTTTGATGACGTATACCTTTGAATAAACTGCTCGGAGTGCAAGTATGATATGACAAAGATGAGAAGAAAATTACGTGTGATTCAAATGATGTCACATATAGAGTATCAGTATATTCAGATGTCAGTAGAGAAAATAAAGGGATCATGTAACATGGTACATGGTGAAGGTAAGGTTGATCAAGTTTTACCCCCATCACGTTCCATTAGAACTTCCGCATTACTTACTGTAATATAATAACGTCGATCAACTGTCATTATATTACACTAACTCATGCTTCCATTACAACACTACTCCAAAATATTTATGGATATAAAACAAGTGTCGTTTTCCAGAATTTATAAATCAAAATAATTTCAAAAATGGGTGTTCTAAAAATAGTACGAGAATATAATATTTATTAATAATATTGAAAGGGTAATGACGTAAGAATGTCTTTGAAACTATTGAGAATCTTCGTGAGTCGGAAAAGACTTCTTCCGAATCACAATTCGAGATGTTCGGAATTTCTGAATCGAAGCACATAAGCACATAACACAAATGATATCTATAAAGTTATATAAGTAATAACTCACGTAGGAATGTCGGGAATTTCAAAAGTCCTGAATGACGCTTACTGGATTTTCAATAACCGGGGTGTTGAAAATGAACTCGCTTGAGCATGAGAAGGCTTGTAATCAAAAGGAGAAATACTTTCTCACCGATAGTAATAATAATATTATATTAATGTCAGAATATGCACATAATCACATATAAGTATAACGACACGGTTCTAAACTAGATCACTAATGTATCCTAACGGTCTAGGTTAGACACATTAATGCACCTAATTCCCTAGAACCAACGCTCTGATACCACTTGTAACGACTCGTCAAAATTGCTATTGACGTGGCACGTTATCTACGGTCCCACAGCGAGGTTTTGCCCTCTATATGATACGTTTTGATAAACATTGCATTCATTTTTAATGACATACTTTCTATACATAGAAAGTATGTCATTAAAAATGAATGCAATGTTTATCAAAACGTATCATATAGAGGGCAAAATCTCGCTGTGGGACCGTAGATAACGTGCCGCGTCAATAGCAATTTTGGCGAGTCGTTACAAGACCAACTGAAAAGAACCCGTTCATATATATTATAAACGATTCACAATAGTTGATTACATCGCGAGGTATTTGACCTCTATATGATACGTTTTACAAACATTGCATTCGTTTTTAAAAGACAAACTTTCTTTACATCAAAAATTGACGGCATGCATACCATTTCATATTACATCCAACTATAATTGACTTAATATTAATCTTGATGAACTCAACGACTCGAATGCAACGTCTTTCAAAGTATGTCTTGAATGACTCCAAGTAATATCCTTAAAATGAGCTAATGCACAGCGGAAGATTTCTTTAATACCTGAGAATAAACATGCTTTAAAGTGTCAACCAAAAGGTTGGTGAGTTCATTAGTTTATCATAATCCATCATTTCTGTAATAGTAATAGACCACATGATTTCAGTTTCTATAAATATCCGTACACTCGCAAGTGTATAAAAGTATTCTATAAGTTGTAAGCACCCGGTAACAAGCCTTAACGTTCATGTTTTACCCTCTGAAGTACACCAGATCAGGTGTGTTTAAAATAACCTCGAAGTACTAAAGCATCCAATAGTCAGGATGGGGTTTGTCAGACCCAATAGATCTATCTTTAGGATTCGCGCCTACCGTACATAGACAAGTAGTTTAATGTTACCAAGCTAAGCGTATATTTCTGGTTTAAACCCACATAGAATTAGTTTTAGTACTTGTGCCTATTTCGTAAAACATTTATAAATCAGCGCATGTATTCTCAGCCCAAAAATATATATAAAAAGGGAGCAAATGAAACTCACAATACTGTATTTCGTAGCAATTATGTATATGACGGCACTGAACAAGTGCAGGGTTTGTCTCGGATTCACGAACCTATATTAAGTATATATATTTAAATGTTGGTCAATATCTGTCTAACAATTTAGGTCAAGTCGTAGTGTATCACAATCCTAATGCTCGAGACCGACATGCAAAAGTCAACAAAAGTCAACTTGACCCAAAATGACTTTCAAAATCTATACATGTTTATTATATAACTTATATATAGTAGTTTTATATATTTAAATATATTTATCAGATCTTATTATACTAAATAATACAAGTCATTTATTAATAAATAAAAATTTATATTAAAATTCATATATGATAAAAATATACTTTTATATATCTCAAGTAATAAAATTTATAAAATTCACTTAATATCATAAAAATATAGTGGTATGTATTATTAATGTAATTACATTACGTGTGGTAAAAATATCTTTGTACGCATATTTATTTGATAAAATAATATTGATAATAATAATAATGATAAAAATAATAAAATGATAGTTTCAATAAAAATATTAATTTTTAGTAATAAAGATAATTTTAGTAATAACATCAACTGATAACAGTTATAATAATCATTTTAATAATAATATTAAAATTAATGATAATTCAGTTGATCGTATCTTTTAATCCGTTCATCGAAACCACACGATTTCTAAATGAAAAGTTATTAATTTTTTTCTTCAGCTTTTCAACGACATGCATATCATATAACTTATCTCAGTAGCATATGTATCAAATTCGTGATTTATCATAAACTATTTAACGACGAAACTAAGCACACAAACATGCATAATCATATATACTCGAGCACTAGTCAGGGATACACTATTAATATATAAAAGATAAGATATGAATGCTCACGTATCAATATTGTGATTCAATATTGCAGGAAAGTACGTAGACGCAACGAAAATGATAAACGTTAGGTTGACCTCACGAGCAATACCCTCGATCAATACCCATAACCTTCATAGCTATAACCCATAATTTCCTTAGCTATATCCCATTTGAATACTTATTTTGAAATCGTCTGAATATAACTCCGTCTTAGTATTTTATGTATACTAATAATATCTTGAAATAGTACTAAGTAATATATATATATATATATATATATATATATATATATATATATATATATGTAATTCGATTGAGAGAGTTTAGAGAAATATATTTTCAAGTTTCTATGAAATAATGAAACCTATTGAATTCTATTTATAATAGATTTTTGAATTATTAAAGTGAATTATTAAAGTATGAATTATTAAAGTGAATTATTAAAGTATGAATTATTAAAGTGAATTATTAAAGTATGAATTATTAAAGTTAAAGTAAAGTAAAAGTAAAGTAAAGGTAAAGTTAAAGTATAGTAAAAGTATAAAACTATGTACGTATAATACGCGTATAAAAATATATAATATTAATTTAAATCGTTATATATATTTAATAAAATAAAATAAAATATAAATATCGTTATCTTTATCATACTGGTTAAGTAATGAGTTGTCAAAAAGAATAGATTTCTTAAATCACAGTGGACCTCATAACATAGGCCCATAATCATATCATAATGTATCTGATAATTCAATCATTTGATATTATCTCTTAATTCTGTCGATAAATATATCGAAACAAATATGGTCATGTAAAGTATCATGTATCTAATACTTTGTTAATGTTTTCAGTTAATATTATATATTATATATACATATCTATATACACATAATTGTTCGTGAATCGTCGAACACGGTCAAAGGGTAATTGATTACATGAATGTAGTTCCAAACTTTTTAAGATTCAACATTACAAATTCTGCTTATCGTGTCGGAAACATATAAAGGTTAAGTTTAAATTTGGTCGGAAATTTCCGGATCGTCACAGTACCTACCCGTTAAAGAAATTTCGTCCCGAAATTTGATCGAGGTCGTCATGGCTAACTATAAAAATGTTTTCATGATGAATATGAGTTGATAAATTGAGTTTTATCATCATTGTGTAATATAGATAAAATAATTTGATTACGCGAAGAGTATAAGTGAAGCTATCGCAAGAGAGTGAAATGAGTAAACGTATATTCGTTTTAACCGATGACGTAGTTATGATTGATTTTCGGAATTCATGGGATTTAAAGAAAATCTTTGCAATAAGATTTGGTTCTTCGGCGATTAAGGAAATCAGGATCTTCTTTGATTAAATGCGATAATCTGTCTCGATTTCTCTGTCTGATATTTTACTATAATTCCACCCCCTTCGTTTCTTTATTTCCACATCTCACACCTTCTAGTCTTTCTCCCCAATTCATACTTTAAAGCATTCGTTAATATGCTTCATCCAGTATTGATTCTTGATATACTCTTAACTTTCATATATGTCATTCTTCTTTTTCATCTACCACCGGAGGAAGTTATTTTCTTCTACCATTACCTTGGGGTTATTGTGTTTTTCATTCTCCCGTGTCTTTATATTGCTATACGCATTGATATACACGGTTTGTAATTTCGGGGTTGTTATCGGGCTTTATATTCTCCATTATATTTCGGAGCTTCATGCTTTCGTTTTCTCTTTCCGACCTTAAGTCAAACGGATAATGGTCCAGAATTCGTAGATATGAATTTTTGGATGAACATAGTTAATGTTCCAAGAAGAAAATCGTAATGGCACGATCTTGATTTGGCAAATTACCAGAATATCCGAAAATATAGAGCTATCAAGATGATATGTTCTTAATATGTTTGGAAATTGGGTAGAATGTAAGAGTCGTGTAAACAGTACATGATGACGGTATGTTCTGTGAATCATCACGTTCCATTAGAAACTCAGCATGACTTACTGTAATATAATCACGTTGATCAAGTGTCATTATATTATACTAACTCATGCTTCAGTTCCCAACACTACTTCAAAAACATTCCTATTTTAAATTCAAATTTTTTTTTTTAGAATTTAGAAACTAACACAGTTTCTTTTTATGTTGTAACGCAGATATTGCGAAGAGATAAAAGATTTCAGATAAGAATAGTTGTGAAAATATCTTCAGGAATATCGAAGGTATTATAATAAAAGATACGATAATATGGATGATGAAGAAGATTTGTCTGTGAAGGTTTAGAATAAGAAGTAAGTTGTTTGCTAACGATTTCAGTAGACACTGAATCATTTGGATCCTTTGAAGGCAGGTTTAGTCTTTGTGATTTTTCCACAGCCTCCTTCATGGTCTGCTCAATCCGTTTTCCAGTTTCAAACCTTCTCTTTTTCTCAGCTTTACCACCATACTATTCTTTATCATCAAACTTTTGACTGTTAAAGTCATTTACAGTTTTTGCTGCTTCATCAGCATTTTTCCAATTTCGGAGAACTAGTTCATGGTTTGGGATGTTTTTCAGAAAATTCACATTCGAAGTATGTAAGTCTAGGAGATAGACATTATATGTATAACTTTTGACGTAAAATTGTCGCGAAATTCAAAATACTGATTGCTAATTGTCAGTAGTTGGTGTGACAATTATTGTTACAGGATGTAGGTGAGTACATGATGGGGTTTTAATGAATAAGTATAGTGGCTTTTCGGAGAGGCTTAAGTCGAAGGTTAATGAAGTTGTTGATAAGTTTACGGCTAATGTGGCGAGATATGAAAGGTTCCCCGGTAACAATGATGAAGGGGTAATTGTTATAATAAGGTTTATTCGTATAAACAAATGAAGGTGATTTGCTGGAGCTGTGACAAAACTGTCTATTTTGGAAAGAGATTGAAAAATTATATTTGGTAATAAATATCAAAGGATCTGACATGGATACGTGTTAAACTATAACTTTGGTTTCGAGAGCTTTTCAGATGCATGACAGTGGGTAATATGTGGTTGGATCATCATCTCGCATGTCTTTAGGAATTTCGAAGTGTTTGAACACATATTGTAATTGTTAATATACATATGATGTTCTAAGATTTTGAATGATACAAATATTTTTGTGAGTTCCATGAATAGAAATGAGGTTCTAGGACAGTTTTGAAGTCAAAGTATAGTTTTGAAAGATGTAGGAATCTAAGAGTGACGATTTCGATTATATCTTGAATCGAATTCTGAGATTTCAAAATCAGAATATGTAATTAGATTTTGAATGAGTATGGTTGTTTTGATTTTTATAAAAGAATGTATATTGTTGTGAAAGTAGGCAGTATAATGGATGATTTGCTGAATCAGATTCGAAGAATGTAACATATTAATTGTGAATTTATATATCTCTCGGGTATTACCTACCCGTTAAAAAAAATTCACAATTAATATTTTGTACAAAAGAATTTTATTACAGTCTTTATGGAAACATATATGTGTATATTTCTTCAGATGTAATATTGATTTAATGAGTTAATATTAAATTAAACTCATTTGATTTATGGTTAAGGCGAGGATAGATAATTTCTAAACTTTAGAAATTACATAATCGCCGTAGAATGTTTCCCCAATGAAGTTATGAATCAAAACTTCATCGTTGTGGTATTCCTTGGTATCTACATGGCGTATGACGTCGATGCTCGTGGGACAGATTGTGAAGTTGAGGTTTGCGATGCAGTTGTTGTTGGTGGTGGTAATGGTACTGTTGATGTTGTTGATGGTGGTACTGGTTATGCTGTTGGTGCTGCTGCTGGTGTTTGTAACCTTTGCACCATATTCTCCAAAGCCACTACCCGAGCGCGAAGCTCGTTGACTTCTTCTATTACACCGGGGTAATTATCGGTTCGGACAAGCGGATAAATAAGATCTAGAATTTGGTGTAGTATACAATCATGACGAGATACTCTGGAAATGAGAGAGAAAATGGTGTAACATGATCTACTCGTATAAACCTTTAATGAATATATATATTTCTCTAAGGATTTCATTTTTACTACACATTTTCTCTAACCAAAAACACACTCTTAGGAACCTTAAGTGTTCTTCACAATCTCAGCAAATAACCATGAAGATCTAGCTTCAAAAACAAGCCTTAATCATCATAATAAATTCCTTACAAGAAAACTTCAATAATCCTTCCAAAAATACAAGTTTACTTCCAACCTTTTGATCCAACTCCACCACTTTTTTGGTTCTAGGATTTTACTCATCTTTTACAGCAACTTTGTCCAAGTAACTTGAGGTAGTAACCTTGTTCATAACCTTATTCGATTCATATTTATATAGCTATCTTATTTTGTGTTGTAAAATTTTAACAACAAGAACATAGTTTGAATGATTTCAAATTTGTTCGCAAACTAAATAGATCCTTCTAACTTGACTTTTAAAACACTTCAAGACCTGTAATATATCATAATGATATGCTAACTTAACAAGATATAACTTGGTTTTACAAAGAACACCTTAAAACTGAATCTATCCGCGATGGGCGGGTAAAATCATTAAGTCTTACCCATGGGCACGGGTACGCGTAAAAATTTATACACGTCGACGAGTTGCGGGCAGGTCGCGGGTATAAACTACCCGTCGCGGGTAAAACCCGACCCGTGAATACATGAGACTTTTTTTAATTTACCCACGAATTAATACTTACAATTATTAAATTTAAAAGCTAGTTTACTAGTATTTTAATAAAGATTAAAAATATAATATTATATACAAGTAAAAAACTTAATTTTCACGTCATTAAACATATAGCTTGTACATATGGTTTTATAATTAATAAAATTATTTGGAATTTCTAATAAAAAGTTATTTATTATTATTACCCGCGGGTTACTCGCGGGTCACGGGCATGGGCGAAAATTTTTTATCCGTGGGAGGGTAACGGGTCTCAACGTGCAAAAAAGAAACCCGACGTGCGGGTTACAAGTATATAGAACTCGTGCCCAGTGGCGAGTGTAGGTATAGTCGGACGGGGTCCCGTGACACCACTATTTTTCCGAAATTTATCAAAATATATTTTTTTTTTGTATAGGACACCACTAAATATAATAATGGGACCCCATAAATTTTTAGAGATTATAGTTTCATAGTTTTGATTTCTAAAGTGTTTGAAATTAGCTCACTTACGATTTTATAGTATGAGTCATATATTATATGTAAAAATAAACAAATATTTGTCCAATTTCAATTCTAATTCTGTTTTACTTCATTCTACATCACAATTCCTTTTGGTTCTATGTTCAATCTTTCATCTTAGGGATGTCAACGGATTGGATATGGATTGGGTGTGAGCGTGGGGCCATATTTATTTAGTTATTGTTCATTCATATTCAGAGTCATATTCATATTCATTTAACTTTAGTTCATACGTCTCTATATATATATTCTGTGGATTAAGCTGGTTAATGGATATCCATTGAATATCTAAGAAATCTGATAATATTTTCAAATATATAATGAAAACAAAACGTAATATAGCATGACATAATTTAGAATTATTTCACCGGAATGTGTAATGTTCGTCTAAGAATAAAAAAAATTTGTTAAATTTACTATCAAGGATATAATATGACAAATTATGTGTAATTTTTTTGTTGAGATATATATGTTTTATTGTGAGTACTCATTCTGAATTCATTATATAGTTGTAAGTAAGATGAATGTGTAATGATAAATATATATGTGATAGTTATTGTATATGAATCTATAATCTCATCACTAATAACTAGCTAACTTAATCTTTTTAAAAGTCAAGGAAAACTGTAATTTTACAACTATTGTTTATGTTATGCGGTTTATATTGATAACAGGTTGTAAAATTGAAATTTAAAAGTGCTATAGAATAGCAAATTAAAATTGCTACTGTAAAATTACTACTCTATAGGCCATTGGCTACAATACTATTGTATTATTGCTACTATATAGGTCATTGCTACTTTAAAATTGCTAATGTGAAATTGGTAATGTATATGTCATTAGTTGCTACTACATATGAACAAATTATTCAATTTTATGTTTGTGTTTTGGGCACGACCCGACCCGACCTGAATTGACCCGACACGTTTAATATTTTGTGCAAGTTATCAAATAAATTTTTAGGACCTCATTGAATTTTGATCCTAAAATCGCCACTGCTCGTGCCCATTAAAACTCGTGTCCGTTACCCGCGGGCGCCATTGAAAATTTAAATTAGTAAAAACAAATCTCACTTGAGCATGCTAATATGAATCTTAGTAGTTAAAGATTGTACTTGAAATTAACAAGTAACAAGTGGTCAACGCAATCCGCCGTGTACGAGAAGTTTATTTGTTTTACATAATTATATGTTTTCAATTATAAAAATATTTTTACATTAACGAGTCTAACATAACAAAAAAGACAATAATATGTTTCAATAAACTAAGAACCTCTTACAATTGTACACAATATTCATAGCACTTTTTGTTTGTTTTTTTGATTATATAGTAATTAATTACATATAATATATATATAATGTGGGTAGAGTAATATAAAAAGAAGATGTTAAAATAGGATTTTTAAAAAGTAAAGAAAAGACATTTATGTTAGTATGAAAAGCATTAAAAGAACATATATGTAAACAACCTACATAAAGTTATCATAATTATTTTATTTATTTGTTTATTTTGTGACAAAATAAACACAAATTCATATAGAAACAAAAATAATTTTCAAAATAAAACGTCTGAACCAAAAGATACATACAAACAACCGATGTGGATCATACCTAGAAAGCGGCTAAATCAATTTAAACTATCTATAACCGAGTCTCACGTAGCGGAACCGAACCGATAACTACAACGCTATAATATAACAATACACAAGCAAAAGCTTAGAAGACTCATAAACGCTATAAACGAGTTAAAACCAACTAACAATCTAAGTGACTCACCCTTTTCAGTCTAGCATTTATAATTTCCTTACGGATATTTTTACCGGAACGATTATCAATCATAAAAGAAAGAAAGTTCGAGGATCCATTACCAACTAAAGTCTCGTCGAGGGAGGAGTCAAACCACGATCCACTAGATTTGGAAAAAAGCCTTTATTAGACGATTCGGTGTCAGACCCAACTAAAGTTGCCCAAGAAGAAGTTCCCACTCTACGATCTTCAAGGCCATTGAAGTTCCCACGCACATCTTTGAACAAACTTTGGATCGTATCACTAAAGTCAACATCATCAACGTTGTCGTGCAAAGACCTCTTACCCGACTTGCCCCTCGATGTAGCTTTAATATTCGAAAATGGCTCTAAACCCCCAACACCCATGCCTTTACCTCTATTTAAAAGATGTCAAGCACGGTGATAACCTTCACACGAATTATCAAAACAAGCAAAATAATTTCTATCGATACTTAGGTTGAAAACCGACACGTTTTTTCTTTTAGTCCGAATAGAAAAAACATCAACCTCGGACTTGTTTATCTTTGATGATTCATCTTCGTACCACAACTACACACAAAAGAGACATTTTAATCACGGACCAATTTTCAGGCCTTAAGGCACTTCTACTCGTATATTTTTCAATAACATGAACACGTAAGGGGACCGTCTTCAAGGACTTTCGCGTAAACTTAGAATCCATAGCGACCTCGGGCATCAACTCTTCACCGACCACGTTAATAACCTGTTAATTAGTAGCTGAGAGTTTTTATATATATATATATATATATATTTAGGTGTTTGATAAATTAGCTGACGCAGTTTAAAAAAGAGTAAAATGACAAAATACTACTCTTGTATTAGCTTTTATCAAATGCTAGTTCTAGGAGCTTCTAAATTTTTCCTTCCGTCTACAATCTTTAAACTATTTAACCAAACGAAGTTTTTATTAAATAAGAGTCTTATTATAAAAGCTAGAAGTTAGAGTTCTTAAAAGCTCCAAAAAAACTCATTACGATACCCTTTAATTGAAAACTATTAACTAAATAAATTATTAAAATTACGATAACCATAATAATAGATGGAAATGGTGTAACAAGATATATCAATGATAAAAAATGAATGACGTATTTATAGAAATATCTTTACAATTAAATTTCTATAAGAAAAGATCGTAACTTTTTTACGTGACACTAGCCATATATTATCGACGATTTCTGCTATATTAAACTTTCTTGTATGTATTTATGTATTTGTAATATAAATTCTTTAGTTGATACCAGTAGAAAGAAATGAATAACTTACGTAATAAATTTAACTACAGAACATGATTCCTTTTCATTATTAAATATTAAATACAATAAATAAAATTAAACAAACTATTACATACTTTAACTTTTAACCTTTATCTTGACAACCTTCTCCAGATAAATAAAAATACAAATAAAAAAATTCCATAAAAGTATGTTTATTTAATTACATAAAACATACATTTTAAACAAATCTAGTCTATTAATTTTTAATCTGCAATAAAATTTCTATAGACCATACCAAATAAACATTAACTTACCTTATCATAAAACTCCGATCACCTTACACTGCTATCCACCACCCATAACTTCCGGTCAACCACATCTTCTCCGGCCAGACCTCTGGAGGATGATGGTATGACCCATATGTCGAAGCCCACTGGCTTTTCGTCTTCATTGTCGTGTGATAATCGTGCAACGCCCAATGGCTTTTCGTCTTCATCATCGTGTGATAATCGTGTAACTTCATTTTTGATTTTCAATTTCCTGGACTGATGAACCGGGCTGATTGTCGGAGAATCTTCGAGAACTACGGTGCTCTTGAAGATGTGTATTTTGCACGAAAAAAATTATCGAGTGGTCAACGCTTTGGTTATGTTCGTTTTGAAGGCATTGACGATATCGAGTCTTTTTCCCAAGTCTTGAACTCCATTCATATAAATGGAAGATGGATTCGAGCCTGTAAGGCTTTGGAGAAGAAATCTGTAGGGGTTGATATTCCTCCTTGCAGAAGTCGGGGTTCGAAAGTTGAAGATCTTCCTTCTCGCAGGCATCATGAGGCCATTCCGAATATTAATGGGTTCGAGAACTTTCCTCCGGCTCCTTGGAACCGAGGTCAGGCCAAACCGTTCCAATCGGGTGACAAAAACGCTGATGCCCCGTCTGCGAATCTCGACTCCAAGTTTTTTAAACTACCTGTCAACAATTGAATTGAGATTAAGATTGGTGATAAATGTTTCGATTTTAACCTTCTTGAGTCGGTGTACAACCACAACCTTGTTTTTAGCTTTAACAAAGATCGTGTTTCGTGGACTTTGATCGAGGTTGACAAATTTCCGGTAAAGGATGACAGTGGAGATGCATCGATGAAAACTCATGGCGTCTCCAGCGTTGATGTTGAGGTTAAAGGTATGTCCCAATCGGTGCTTAACAAGGATCCCAGTTTGATGGATAAGGAAGGGTCAAGCGTGGTTAAGAACTTTAATTTTTGTGATGAAAAGGCCAACGAACAAGATGAAGTTGTTGACGGGTCTGATGATGTCGATGATGTTATTGTAGAAGAGGATTTTATCCCTATTCTGGTCGACGAAATTCCAGCTTCTGTTTCTATTCCGTCCGACGATCTTCCGGCTTCTGCAACTCCGGATTTTGTGCCAGAAAAAATCTCGGTCGCAGGGTTTACAACTGGATCGAGGGAGGATAGTGATAGTTCCAATGTGTTTGTTGATTCCAATGGCACGCGTGACCGAGTGTTTTCCCAAAAGAAATTTCAAAATTATTCTGGGCCTGTGCATAATGGGCCAAATCATTTAAATGATCCTAAGGTGGGCTGTGAATCTTCAAACAGGCTGGACCCTATTTCAGATGTAGATGAAAATATCTCGGCTGATTCTTGTCTAAATGACAGGGATTACGTTGACTCGATTGAGGTTATCGTTTACCCATCATCTACAGCTGTTGCTCGTTTTCGTGTTAGGGGAAAAAAAATTCACCCCCTGATTAAAAGTCATTTCATTAAACATGTGTGGGGAAGGGCTAATATGAAACGTTGCCGTCATCGAAAACCTTTCGCTGGCATGATAGGCTTTTCATCGATAATGTGATGAAACATTCATTTGAGGATGAGGATGAAACTGATTGCTGCTCATGCTGCTCTTCTTGTGCGTCCTCGGAGTCGGATACATAGTCTCATGCCTTGTCATGTTTCGAGTCTGTATTGTTGTGAGTTTTTTAGTAGAGTTTGTCGTCGGGTGTTGTCTCATGCTTTGTTTTACTAGCTTCTTGCTAGTTCGATTCGTGTAATTTTCCTTTATTAATAAATCATACTTGCCTTTAAAAAAAATAAAAAATAACCATTAACTTACAGATTTTTTAACATAAAATTTGTTTTATACCATAACTCTGAAAGCTATTGTTAATTTACAAAAAAAAATATTGTCAACTAAACAACTATCACAAAAGTTATTAAAATCCGTTATTGATGTGGTAGCGTGAGGGTAAGAAATAGTATTATTTTTAATACAAAATACTACAAAATATGACACAAGTTTTATTAATTTACGGATGGGATATACCTAAACCTTGCTACAACACTATAGGCAGTGTACCTAATCGTAGAGTAGTGTAGTTTTTAGTAAGTCCGGTTCGTTCCACAGGGAGCTGGTGAAGTTAACGCTATATTATTAAGTTTATTTGTAAAAATATATATATATAAATAAGTAGTAGTATTATTATAAAATGGGGGTTTTACCGTTTAATGACCGGTTTGTCGATTTTAAGCGTAAAAATAAATGACAAAAATTAAAGTGCGTAAAATAAATTGCGATAAATAAAATGACAGAAAATAAAATTACGATGAGAAATATAATAAAAGAATTATGCTTATTTAAACTTCCGTAATCATGATGTTTGACGTGTTGATTTTAATTTATTACCATGGGTTAATTGTCCTTTGTCCTGGTTTATTTGATACGTCTATCTGGTTTTTGTCCATAATAGTCCATTGGTCATAAATATAAAGTGCGAGTATCCTCGTCAAATTACCCTTATACCCGAAGTCAAATATTCCAACTGATTAAGGATTTAAACTGTGACGCAGTTATCACTTCTGTCAACAATTACATCAGTTATCACTGTATGTAATCCACCCCTGTTTTAATTAGTTTATGAATATTAATTCATCCACTTGATCAGAATGAATAATCAATTACCCAACCCAATTGATTAATTAAATTGAAGATAGGTTCGACAGACTCCAATGAGTTGTCACTCAATTAGACAATACCCCCCATCTATTAATAGTCAATAGTCCAATTTTCACAAGTGTCGTTCTTTTATTCAAACCCCAATTATGGTACAAAGCCCAATTACCCAATTTTAGTAATTAGCCCAACATCATGATTACTTCATTTTAAATAAGCATAATAACGACTTAGCTACGAGACATTAATGTAAAAAGGTTGAACATAACTTACAATGATTAAAAATAGCGTAGCGTTACACGGACAGAATTTCGACTTACACACTCAAACGATCTCTATCATAAATCTTATTATTATCATAATTTAAAATTAAAATTAAGATTATTGTTATATCTGATTACATTAACATTATGATAGAGAATTATAAACATAGATATTGATATTTGATATAGAAAAATAAGAAAAAAGATAGAAAGAAAAAAAGATCGAAAAAAATATCTCTCCTGCTAATTCATCGAACATATCGTTCCTTTTATAGGAAAATTAGAATTCAAATTTTCATTTACGACCCCTGAACTATGCCCAATTAACAACTTTTTATTATTTAATATTATTCTTATTATGAATTATTTAAATATTATATTTTATTCTTGTGCATAGTTGACTTGTAATTTTTACACCGTTGCGTCGAGCGTTGAGAGTTGGTTCATGTCCCAGTTCCGGATTTTCGAACGTCCTTGCGTACGCTGAGATATTTTGTACTTTGCGTTTCGTAACTTGTACTCTTGTCATTTTTAGACGTTCCTTATCAATAAATTGAACCTTTTTAATTGTATCTTGTACTTTTGAGCTTTTTGGATGTTTTGGTCTTTCAAATCTTCGTTTTTGTCTTTAAATCTTCATTTTCGAGCGATTTGCGTCTTTCGTCTTCGCACTTATTTATTTAACTATTACAACTAAAAATAAGGAAATTATATTTAAAAACTTTACATATTGGAACGATATTGCTACTAAATATATGTTCATTTGGAGCACTATCAAATATCCCCACACTTGAGCGTTGCTTGTCCTCAAGCAATACAGAACTTGAAATAAAAACATACATGAATCACTTTTTTATTCATCACATTTTGTACATCAGTGATTTTGATATAGCGGTATAAACAATGACAGTAATGATGGTTAAAGGTGGGTGTGTCATCCACAGTTGCCTCGGGTTTAGGTCAACGACACTGGCAATCAAATAGCCGATTTACTTTCGGTTTCCAAAGCAAAGTGCACATTTGAAAGGCGGTTTACAGTCCCACATGACTATAAAAATTTAGATCCTTTAAGGAAATTGGATCTTTATGAAAACATTTGATCTTTTGAAAATTCAAGCTAGATTTTACCCTAGACAAGTTTTCTGATTTGATCCATCATCGGTGTTGCAAAATATATTTGTGGATCAATATTTTGGCTAAAACTTTTAGGTTCGTGTAATCCACTGCTATCCCGGTATCGGAAAGCACACATCCAGTTTACTTGTTCCGTATATTACCTTTCGGCAAACTACCGTCCGGTTGTAAAGGAAAGCGATGAACAAGAAACTGTTAAGGCAATGTCCCGTGACATGCAGATGATTATGGTCTTATTAACGTGTCGGATGCTAGAACTATCCTTGGTAGGAGCGATAGTAAAGATCATCCTATGATTTTTCGGTCTGGCACAAGGTCCTGTCTCCGACCATGCTATGCAACCACCGTTCTTACGGTTGACACCCGATTTGGTTCAGGTGACCTAATGAATTCTAGGTGAATTCCTAGGATTTTACGTTCAATGGTAATGAACGCATTGAAAATGGATTTTCAGAAAACAAATCGGTTTGTATTTTTGATCAAAATATTTTCTCGTTCAAGCTCGAGTTTAGATATCATTGAATTCCATGAGTTTGAATTCTCAATCTTTAAGGTCAATCTCTAGGATTGAGTAATATCAGTCTTAAAAGCTGATTTTTAATCTTTAAGGAGATTATCCTTTCTGGGGATCTGATTCATTAGTCTTATCAAGCTAATTTGCACGGTGCCTCCCCATTGTACGAGATAAATCCTTCTCATGGTTAGGATAAATCTGACCACTTGGCGACCCTGTTTGATGCTGAGGTCCGTGGATTTCCTGCTGATTTTAGTGATGACTTTTCTAGGTTTTTCGTCAACCTACAGCTGGTCTGGACGACAACTTCATGACCTAAATCAAGAAGCGCGTGTCTTTTTCGGAAGACTTTACTTCCTTTTAATGATGGAATTGATTCATCGTGTAGATCCATCTTTCTTTCAAATGTATTACAGTAAACCGGGTAAAACTGATTAGTATCGTCCAAAGCAAAAGTACCTGCAATAATCTTGTACAAAAATATGTGATATTTGTTTTAAATTGAATAACTTGGTACATTCTTCCCACACTTAGTTTCTTTCTTTGCCTTTTTATTTTCTTTTATTTCATTTTAAATGAATTCAAGCGTTTTAGGGTGTTTCTCAATTTATGTCCTTTCCGAGGTAACGATAATTTAGGTATTATCACCTAGTTTTCATCGTTCATAAATATGTATAAACATGATTTTGAGTTCATTTAGTTGAAAATTTTTCAAATTTTCACAAAATTTGGCAAATAAACCAAGTATAAACCTGAGAGAATTTATAACCCTTCCCCACACTTAAGATCATGCAATGCCCTCATTTGCATGAAATCAGACTATAATTATAAATTCATGAGGGTGATTAGTGTAGAAAAGTGATTAAAAATACCCAGTTTGTAAGCATATTATTTTACATCACATTTGATATTTTGCGCCTTGTCATCAAAATTAGTAGCTTTTTGTTGAACTTAATGACAGTCTTTGAAAGTGCGCTGTTTTACCCTGTTGTGTACATAACATAAAATACAAACATATATACATATATATTTTTGAAGTTTGGTTTATAACCCCACTTTTCAAAAATTTATAAAGTATAATATTTTTGGCATACTTTAAATCAATAAAATTAAAAATAATGATAACAAAATTTGTCGCCCCGCCCTCGGGTAAAGTAATTTCGGCTTAATGACCTAGTCTTCAACTCACGACGAATTTTAGAAATCATTTTTTTCAACTTAATGAATTAAAGTAAATTTTGTTTTTAAAATTCACACAAAACTTAAATTTAAAAAAAAAAAACATATTAATTTTATATAAAACCTACAAAACAAAAATTCAGAATGGAGGGAGAAAACTAGTTCTTTAGTGTCTGCTAGTGGAAAAGACCAATCGAATTCCATTCTCGGAACTACACGAGAACAGAACAACTAACTACAAACAGCATTTTCTTTTTAGAATATTTGAATCTCCTCACACTTAGGTAGATGTGGTGTCGAAATTGTGATTAACTTCATCGTTAATTTCTCTTGGTCCATAATCAACTTTCATATCCGTGACTTTTTCTTTAAGCCATTGGTCGGATTCCTGTGTAATATCCACAATTTCAACTAGTTTCTCCTTTTCTTTAGGTGATAGATTGGATACTAACCGGTTACATAACTTAAAGTTCCCCTTGGTTCTAGCATCGCGAATCCGTTTAATAAGTTTCTTCATTGAACTATTAATAACGGGATTATTTAATTTCGTATCAACAACGGGGTTCTTTGTTATCATGTCATCATTAGGTGTTACTTCATTTTCCCCACACTTAGGCGTTTTATTATTATTAAGCACTACCGTTGGAGTTGGTAAAACAACATGGTTCTTACCAATCGTTTTTTCTGGTTCAACGGTCTTGGTTGGTGGAGATTTAGACTTTCGAATCATAAAGGTGATAGATTTGTCACCACTTTTAAGTGTCATTCTTCCATTTCCTACATCAAATAACGCCCCGGTGGACGCAAAGAATGGTCGACCTAAAATTAGAGGAATGTTTGGGTCCTCTTCTATGTCAATGATAATGAATTCGACTAGAAAGGTTAAATTACCCACTTGAATGGGTAGGTTGTCAGCAATTCCAACTGGGTGCTTAATGGTTTGATCAAAGAGTCGAACACTCATATCCGTTGGAGTTAACTTACCTACACCTAATCTCTTATATAAGGAAAGAGGCATAACACTTACACTTGCACCTAAATCTGCTAGTGCATCATACATGACACAATCACTAAGTAGACAAGGAACAATAAATTCACCCGGATCACCTACCCTAGGTGGAGGTTTTGGTGGAACTGTCTTCACCGGGTTTATATTTACGGCTTTTGTTTCTTGCACTTTCTTATTCTTTTTCTTCTTCTTCTTTCCAGAGGTATCACAATCTTTATTACCTATCACTTGCTCATACTCAACTCCTTTTCTTGGAAACGGGATGGGTGGTTTGTATGGTGCCACCACTGGCTTTACATACTCTGGTGGTGGTGCTGTAACTTCTTCATTTTTATTCTCATCTAAAACCTTCCCATCTTCCGGAGCTGGTTTTTCAGAATTTGTTGAAACCATATTAACATTCTCGTTCCGAGGATTTACTTCAGTATCACTCGGTAGCTTTCCTTGTTCCCTCTCACTCATCATGCTAGCAAGAGTACCTACATGTTTTTCTAGATTCAAAATGGAAGCTTGTTGAGTTCTTAATGACTGATCAAACCTCTCGTTCGTTTGGGTTTGAGATGTAATGAATTGTGTTTGAGATTCAATCAGCTTTGCCATCATTTCTTCTAGATTTGGCTTTTTCTCTTCGGGTTGTTGTGGTGGTTTATACAAGCTAGGTCTTTGTTGATTGAAAGTGTTGTTTTGAGTTGGTTGGTTATTCGGACCTTGTTGGTTATACCAGTTATTTTCGGGTCCTTTTGGATTGTAAAGAATGTTTTGATTTCGATTTAAGTTTAGCCTTGGCGGTTGATAATTATTTTGATAATTATTTCCCGGCCTTTGGTTCATATAGGAAACATTCTCTCGTTGTTCCATCGTTGGTTCAATGTGACAATCTTTCAATAAGTGTGGTCCACCGCATTGCTCACAACTGATTCGTATTGCGTGAATATCTTTATTCATCTTTTCCATTCGTCTTTCGAAAGCATCTATTTTTGCGGAAACGGAATCAAAGTCAGGGCTAGAATCGGCTCTAGCCGCTTTAGATGATCGAAAGATATCTTTTTCTTGGTGCCACTCATGCGAGTGGGAGGCTGTGTTATCAATAATTTTGTAAGCTTCAGTTGCGGTTTTCTTCATGATGGAACCACCAGCGGTTATGTCGATGTCTTTTCGTGTGGCGATGTCTACGCCTTTATAGAAGATTTGTACTATTTGAAAAGTATCTAATCCGTGTTGAGGACATCCTCTCAACATCCTTCCGAATCTTGTCCACGCCTCATATAATGTTTCATTTGGCTTTTGCGTGAACGTAACAATTTCTCCTTGAAGTCTCACGGTTTTGGATGCCGGAAAGAATCGTTTAAGAAATTTTTCAACTAAAACATCCCATGTGTCAATCGCCCCTTCAGGTAACGATTCTAACCAATCTTTGGCTTCTCCCTTTAAAGTCCAGGGAAACAACATGAGATAGATCTGCTCATCTTCCACTTCTCGGATTTTGAATAGTGTACAAATTCTTTTAAACGTACGAAGGTGTTCGTTAGGATCTTCATTCGGTGCACCACTGAATTGGCATTGGTTAGTTACCATGTGTAGGATTTGTCCTTTAATTTCATAATCTGGAGCATTAACTTCTGGCTTAATAATGGCGTGACCTTGGCCCGTGCGTGTAACTCTCATTCGGTCTTCCATACTTAGAGGTTCTAGATTTTCCATGATTGGATTTGTTGTATCCGAATCACTAGAGGATTCTGATTTAATGGTTTCTTTCCTCAACAATCTCTGTTTGAATGATTGGTGGTTCCGGAGGAAAATTTAATGGTTCGGGATCTACAAACCGTTCCTGAATATTCTCCGGATTCTCAATTGTGAGGTTTGTTTCAAAAACTGGATTATCGGAAATTTGAGTTTGAGGATTTGGTCGACTTGATGACGATTCTAAAGAAAAATCAACGGCGGCGATATTCGTTAAACGATGTCTTGATCGAGTTACAGGTGGTGAACGTACAAAAGGTGGTGAACGTCTTGCTCGGTGCATTCACTGAATATCCTATTAGTTTTAAAAAGGAAAGAAAAATTATAATAAGTTATCCAACCAATAGACTTTTCTGATTTTGCCCACGTTTCGAATAGCCAAAAGATGCAGCAGAGGGGCAGGATTCGTTTGGTCTCAATATAATTGAGGACTGTTTGGCTCCAATAACCCGGTCCACGTACAAATCCAACTATTACTACGAACCAGAAAATTTTGATGTCTATCAATTTAACCACTTAAAATAAATTTTCGTAATTTTAAGAAATTTAGAGAAGAAGTAGAAAAAAATTCTAAGTCCTAAAAACTAGAATGGCGAGAAATAAGAAAGAAATAGATTGCGCGTCGAAAAATGTCGAAAAATAAAAGGTCGAAAAATAGGCGTCGAAAAATAAAAATAAGAAAGTAGTGCGAAATACGGCGTCGTAAAATTCTAAAGCACCTAAAACTTAGTCTAAGGAATAAGCACTTAAGGGATTTTACGGCAAAGCCTAAAAATTCTAGAAGTAAAAATAACTATGGCAAAACTAAACTTAATACTAAAAGTTGCGACTATAGTCTAAAAATCTAAAGGTAATAAAACTAAAAAAAACATTTTTTTTTTTTTTATAGACAAAATTTTAAAAATATATATATATTTTTTTTTTTAATAAAATTTTTTTTTTTTTTTTTTTTTTTTTTTTACGTTTTTTTTTTTTTTTTTTTTTTTTACGTTTTTGAAATTTTTTTTTTTTTTTTTTTTTTTTTTTTTACGTTTTTTTTTTTTTTTTTTTTTTTTAATTTTTTTTTTTTTTTTAAATTTTTTTTTTTTTTTTTTTTTAAATTTTTTAAAAAAAACGATTTTTTTTTTTTTCAAATTTTTTTTTAAAACGAATTTTTTTTTCTTTAAAAAAAACGATTTTTTTTTTTACACAATTTTTTTTTTTTTTTTTTTTTTTTTTTAAAACGAAATTTATTTTTTTTAAAAAAAACGGTTTTTTTTTTTTTTTTTTTTAAAAAAAACGATTTTTTTTTTTTTTTTTTTTTTTTTTTTAAAAAACGAAATTTTTTTTACAAATTAATAATTTTTTTTATAATTATAATTTTTTTTTTTTTAAAACTTTTTTTTTTTAATTCATTTACTATTCATGAATAGTAAATGAAAATAAATTAATTAATTTACTATTCACATGAAAGCGACATGATAGCAATTATTAATTATAAGTTACATAATATACCCCTGAAGTATTTAATAAATACGACTTTTTTTTTTAAATTTTACGTAAACTTTTATTCTTAAATATTTTTATATTATTATATTCTATTTCAATATTATTATATTATTATATTCTATTTCAATATTATTATATTATTATATTTTATTTCAATATTATTATAATTAAAAATATAGCGTTTTAGCGCTCCCCGGCAGCGGCGCCAAAAACTTGATGTGGTAGCGTGAGGGTAAGAAATAGTATTATTTTTAATACAAAATACTACAAAATATGACACAAGTTTTATTAATTTACGGATGGGATATACCTAAACCTTGCTACAACACTATAGGCAGTGTACCTAATCGTAGAGTAGTGTAGTTTTTAGTAAGTCCGGTTCGTTCCACAGGGAGCTGGTGAAGTTAACGCTATATTATTAAGTTTATTTGTAAAAATATATATATATAAATAAGTAGTAGTATTATTATAAAATGGGGGTTTTACCGTTTAATGACCGGTTTGTCGATTTTAAGCGTAAAAATAAATGACAAAAATTAAAGTGCGTAAAATAAATTGCGATAAATAAAATGACAGAAAATAAAATTACGATGAGAAATATAATAAAAGAATTATGCTTATTTAAACTTCCGTAATCATGATGTTTGACGTGTTGATTTTAATTTATTACCATGGGTTAATTGTCCTTTGTCCTGGTTTATTTGATACGTCTATCTGGTTTTTGTCCATAATAGTCCATTGGTCATAAATATAAAGTGCGAGTATCCTCGTCAAATTACCCTTATACCCGAAGTCAAATATTCCAACTGATTAAGGATTTAAACTGTGACGCAGTTATCACTTCTGTCAACAATTACATCAGTTATCACTGTATGTAATCCACCCCTGTTTTAATTAGTTTATGAATATTAATTCATCCACTTGATCAGAATGAATAATCAATTACCCAACCCAATTGATTAATTAAATTGAAGATAGGTTCGACAGACTCCAATGAGTTGTCACTCAATTAGACAATACCCCCCATCTATTAATAGTCAATAGTCCAATTTTTACAAGTGTCGTTCTTTTATTCAAACCCCAATTATGGTACAAAGCCCAATTACCCAATTTTAGTAATTAGCCCAACATCATGATTACTTCATTTTAAATAAGCATAATAACGACTTAGCTACGAGACATTAATGTAAAAAGGTTGAACATAACTTACAATGATTAAAAATAGCGTAGCGTTACACGGACAGAATTTCGACTTACACACTCAAACGATCTCTATCATAAATCTTATTATTATCATAATTTAAAATTAAAATTAAGATTATTGTTATATCTGATTACATTAACATTATAATAGAGAATTATAAACATAGATATTGATATTTGATATAGAAAAATAAGAAAAAAGATAGAAAGAAAAAAAGATCGAAAAAAATATCTCTCCTGCTAATTCATCGAACATATCGTTCCTTTTATAGGAAAATTAGAATTCAAATTTTCATTTACGACCCCTGAACTATGCCCAATTAACAACTTTTTATTATTTAATATTATTCTTATTATGAATTATTTAAATATTATATTTTATTCTTGTGCATAGTTGACTTGTAATTTTTACACCGTTGCGTCGAGCGTTGAGAGTTGGTTCATGTCCCAGTTCCGGATTTTCGAACGTCCTTGCGTACGCTGAGATATTTTGTACTTTGCGTTTCGTAACTTGTACTCTTGTCATTTTTAGACGTTCCTTATCAATAAATTGAACCTTTTTAATTGTATCTTGTACTTTTGAGCTTTTTGGATGTTTTGGTCTTTCAAATCTTCGTTTTTGTCTTTAAATCTTCATTTTCGAGCGATTTGCGTCTTTCGTCTTCGCACTTATTTATTTAACTATTACAACTAAAAATAAGGAAATTATATTTAAAAACTTTACATATTGGAACGATATTGCTACTAAATATATGTTCATTTGGAGCACTATCAGTTATATATATATATATATATATATATATATATATATATATATATATATATATATATATATATATATATATATATATATATATATATATATATATATATATATATATATATATAAAGTCAAAATATTTCATTCAATTAAACGTGATATGTACATATCCATGTTACAAGCAGCAAGGATCAAGAAAATAGAGAAACACGTGCAGAAACTCAGAAACACCTGAGCAGACGACTACAACTCAACATTTAAAAAATTACAACAACACAAATCAACCATGGTCATCGAAAACACTTGGGTTTGGGAACCATTGAAGCCAATTTAGGTTTATTTTCTTCTGACGATTCGCGAGCCATTCATAACTTTTCACCTGAATTTCTTGGAATATCGACGAAGCCATCAAACTTTTGTTGCGGAAGAAATATGCCAAGGCAATTTGAAGAATGCCTACCTATACATCTAATTTATGTACCTTCCATGCATATTTTCATATATATGCATCACTATGTTTCGTGTTTTAAATAAAATGTGTGCTTGTTATGTTTTATTATATGTTTTCCAACGTGCACAATTTAAGGGGGAGTTTTGCTCTAAGGGCGAGCTTAGTTCTAGGGGGAGCTAACCTTTTTTCTTCGACAAAAGGGGGAGAAAGATGGATACAAGTGATTGTTAATACTTGCGTATTTATAGCAAAATGTCCTTCATCACTTGTATGTTTGTCATCATCAAAAAGGGGGAGAATGTTGGTTGAATGTGGGTTAATGCACTAAACGATAAACTTAAGTATGATTAACCAAAAGAATATGTTTTGATGATAACACACACATATGCATAAGTGATGACTGACATCTTAACATAAAACACGCAAGATCACTAATCCATACTTTATCTTGCAAACGACCAAGTCAAACATAGGTTAAAGAATGAAATTAAAAGTTCAGCTAAACACACGGTCGAGGTACGGTTGATCGTATAGTCAACCGTGAAACCCGAAACTGAATTGCAACGTAGTTTTGTGAAAACAAGTTGCACGGTCGCCACCACGGTCAACCGCAGTGCGACCGCAGTTTTCTCTGTTACCATTTTTGACCAAATAAAGTTTGACTAGTTTCCGACATCTATAATTCATGAAACCTTTCTCAACATGCTTAGAATAGATGCCCTCTCCATACTCAATTGAGTTTTGGTCATAAAAACACTAATTGTGATTAATTACGCCTAATGATACTTTAATGACAAATTAACCAAGATTAGGTATAACACATAAGTGTTAATCAACAACTTGAGAACTTAATTCTTATCTAGATATTCTTAGTATGATCATCAAGTGCCAACACACTTAAGCCAATAACACTAGAATAATAATTGCTATTAGAAACGACTTAGTGATTAATTAAGACTAAATGAGGAACAATGCTCTCAAGGTTAACTAGTAATGACTTGTAATCCTAAAACACGCTTAGAAACATTTAGGATGGTCACCAAGTCCCAACTAGAGATTGCTCTTCCCTTGTGCATGTGTTAGACATTAATGTGTGCTTACACATTAATCAAGCAATATGTTATATTGCACTTAAACTTGTTAAAGCTTGAATTATAAGTTGTGCAAGTATCTATATGATTGATCCTAGAATAAATATCTCTTGCTATGTGAGTATTATTTGCTACTTGCCAATATGATTAATACTCATAAACTTGTCAACTTGATTAATATGTTTGCTATGTGCTCACTAGTTAGGATTCAAGTAACTAACCTACTCCAATAGATTAAGTGTAAAATGGTTTACAATGAAAGTATAGTCAATTGTCTATGTGGTCTAGTCTAAGTAACTAAGGGTGATTACTTAAGACTTAACTTTGATGTCTCTACATACTTCATGACTATCTTATAGAGACATTGTTCAATTAATCTCTAACTAAACTTAAAAAGAACATGACTTGTGATTAATTGAAACTAGGAAGTTAATGACATAGTGACTAGTCTTTAGAATTGAACCAAGGGCATTAAAGTGACTAACTAAGTCTTAACCAAACTAAGATTTCCCAAAATATCAATCAAGACACTTCTCCAAGAATGTTGGGTTTGCCACTTTTGGAATGATTAGTCACTTTCATGCATTAAGACCAAATCTCAAACACTTAATGCATATAGTACTTGTATAGGATGTTTGGTTTCTTTTGCAGGTACTAGAAGGAGTAAAGGTGCCAAAATTTGATGTTCAAATTTGAGTCAAACGGCTATACAACGGATACTAAATTTGAACTGGAGCACGCACGGTCGCACCACGGTCGACCGTGATGACAACCGTGTGTCAACGGCTACTTTTTGAATCCCACTATAAAAGGCAAACATTTTAGAGCATTTGAAGCTGGCCCTCTTGCATATTTCAAAGGCTTATTTCCAGTGATCACAAGTGCATCAATTACTACTCAAATGTGATCAAGCAAGAGAAGATTCTATGATCTTATAGATATAGAATTGGGTTGTTGTAAACTTACTAATCAATATCATTTATCTTGTGAGTTTACTTAATGTAATGTATGTCCTAGTATTGTCTTAGGATCATCATTGTAAAGTGTATAAGTCTTGTAACTTCAATTAGTAGAAGAATATGCTAGCTTAGTGATCTACTTCCTTAAAGGGACTTAGGAAGTTGATTAATCTTATTTGGAGATTAATACTTGTCCAAGGTGAAGACAAGTTGATCTAGATTGGAGTTGATCTTTCAAACGGATAGAAAGATTAGGTTTGTTGTCTACCAAAGAAGTTGAAGACTTATAAATCGGATCTCCACCGGGTTTGAAGAAAAGTGCTTAGTGAAGCAACAAATCCCGATTAGTGTAATCGGGGAGTGGATTAAGGTAGATTAGTTAACATCCACCCGAACCACTATAAATCCTCGTGTCTATGTTCTTTACATTACTTCATTTATCACTTTGAACATATACACTACACACATCAAGTTTGGGTTGAGTTGGTTGATCAAAGTTAAATCGAATTTGGTGATCAATTGAAAAAGTGTTAAAAACGTATCAAGTAACTATTCACCCCCATCTAGTTACTTACAATTGGTATCAGAGCAGTTGCTGAAACTATGAGATATTTGGAAGAATTGGCGAAAGAAGCACTAATCTTTGATAAGATGAATATTGTGAAATGACCCGTCCTAATCCATCTGGACGAATATATTACATTTGGTTACATCGTGCGGTACTTAACCTCTATATGATACATTTTACAAACATTGCATTCGTTTTTAAAAAACATACTTTCATTACATCGAAAGTTGACGGCATGCATACCATTTCATAATATATCCAACTATAATTTACTTAATAATAATCTAGATGAACTCAACGACTCGAATGCAACGTCTTTTGAAATATGCCATTAATGACTCCAAGTAATATCTCTAGAATGAGCAAATGCACAGCGGAAGATTTCTTTCATACCTGAGAATAAGCATGCTTTAAAGTGTCAACCAAAAGGTTGGTGAGTTCATTAGTTTATCATAAATAATCATTTCGTAATTTTAATATACCACAAGAATTTCATTTCTAGTTCTCATAAATATACGTCCCATGCATAGAGACAAAAATAATCATTCATATGGTGAACACCTGGTAACCGACATTAACAAGATGCATATAAGAATATCCCCTATCATTCCGGGAAATCCTTCGGACATGATAAAAACAACATCGAAGTACTAAAGCATCCGCAACCATGGATGGGGTTCGTTAGGCTCAATAGATCTATCTTTAGGATTCGTGTCAATTAGTAGATCGGTTTACTAATTCTTAGGTTACCAAGCAAAAGGGGCATATTCGGCTTCGATCATTCACCCATATAATGTAGTTTCAATTACTTGTGTCTATTTCGTAAAAAATTTATAAAAATTGCGCATGTATTCTCAGCCCAAAAATATAAAGGGTAAAAAGGCAAATGAAACTCACCTAATGTATTTTGTAGTAAAAATACATATGACTATACTGAACAATGCAGGGTTGGCCTCGAATTCACGAACCTATATCAATTGTATTTCTATTAAAACATATAATAGAAATCTCATAATTTTATTTATTTATACATATTATTTATATATACTTCGTAGTTATATAAGATTTATACTAGATTCTATTTAAAACATATACTTTATTTTATATCTTAAATTATATGTTATATATATTTATTTTTTATATGTAAATAAAGTGATTAATATAGTTATATTAATATCTATATATATCTAGTATTATATTATAAATACCTAATTTGTTGTATATAAGTTTATATATAATAAATGTTAATATGTTTTATATATAGTTATATGGAATATTAATATAATTATAGTATATGTAATAACTACGTTTTATGTACAAAATATTTATTTGTTTAAGAATGATAGTTTTGCTATTAATGGTTCACTAATAATAATAATAATAATAATAATAATAATAATAATAATAATAATAATAATAATAATAATAATAATAATAATAATAATAATAATAATAATAATAATAATAATAATAATAATAATAATAATAATAGTGATAATAATAATAATGATAATAATAATACTAACTTTTTCAAAAGTGATACTAATACTAATATTAATGATAATAAAACTAGTTTGTGTTATTTTTGTGGTAATGATAATAATGATATTCCTAATCATAATAATACCTATATCAATATCACTAATACTAATAATAATAACGCTAATAATGTTTAATGATGTTACTTGGAAATAGAATGATAATAATCTTAGTATTATTCATAATTGTAATTATATTTATAATATTAAGTAACATCTCTTTTAGCATTACTAATGATATCAATTCTAATACTTGTAATAATAATAATAACTTGTATTATGATAGTAATAATAATGATTATATTAACAATAATAACAATAACTAATAATAATAATAATAATAATAATAATAATAATAATAATAATAATAATAATAATAATAATAATAATAATAATAATAATAATAATAATAATAATAATAATAATAATAATAATAATAATAATAATAATAATAATAATAATAATAATAATAAACATAATAATAATAACTAGTAGTAATATTAATAGAAAAAAAATATATAAGAGTGTATACCCTTTTTATAGCTTTTTTCAAAAAGAAATGCCCTGAGCGGGACTCGAACTCAGGATCAATCGCTAACCCGAAACATTTCCTAACCATCCAACCGTGTCTATATTTCTATTTTAAAGCCCCTTCTAATTTATATAACCCATAATTTATTATCATCTTCTCCTTTTTAAACTGTGATCGTTTAACGAACCATATCCCAATCAGACTCTAATAATCAGCTTGATTTAGATTTTGATACATAACTGAAACACTGGTTATTGAAATTAACAGGCACGATGTACAAAAAAAAAAAAAAAAATTAAAACAGGTAGCAACAGTAGTCGCGACTGCGCTCATGAACTCAAACATGGATTCAAATCTTCGAATGTTTTTAGGATATATTTATAACATGAAAAAGTTTTTAAATTGATATTAGAAACTATCTAATTCGTTAATTCAACTTAAATCATAACACGAAATTCCAAATTTGATCAAGAACGAATGTTTGACTTTTTTGAGTTTGAAAATTTGACTTCGAAATTAAGCATCATTAAGAGGAATTGAGGTTTGAAAATTTACAGAGAGGTTAAGTGAAATATTTCTAACATCATCACATTAACAAATTTTTCAAATTCACACGCTTTCGATTTATTGTTCATACCTGACACACGAACGATAGAACAGGTCAGTTTCTTGACCTCTTAAATTAGTTAAATCGGATAACAGAAGATGATAAAAGTTTGTATAGATAATGGAAAATGAAAGCAATCTATTTTATGTAAATTATGAGTCAATCGATTGGTATAGATAGAGGGAGGTCGACCCTGGTTCACGAGACAAAAAGAAAACAAAAAAAAAATATAAAGAACAGAATCCAAAATTATGCGTCTAGACAATTGAAGATTTACGAGCAAAATTATACAACTCGCGATTTGGAATTGGGTGTTGTTGTTTTTACATTAAAGACTTGGAGGCACTACTTATATGCGGTCAAAAGTATTATATATACCAACCACAAAAGTCTTCAACATATATTTAATCAGAAACAACTGAACATGAGGCAGCGCAGGTGGATTGAACTGTTGAGTGACTATGATTTTGAGATTCGATACCACCCGGGGAAGGCGAATGTGGTAGCCGACGCTTTGAGTAGAAAGGACAGAGAACCTATACGGGTAAAAGCTATGAATATAACTATTCGTACTAACCTTACTACTCAAATAAAGGAGGCGCAACAGGGGGTTGTAAAAGAAGGAAAGTTGAAGAATGAGATACCCAAAGGATCAGAGAAACATCTTAATATTCGGGAAGACGGAATTCGATATAGGGCTGAAAGAATTTGGGTACCAAGGTTTGGAGATGTGAGAGAAATGGTACTTAAAGAAGCACATGAAACCAGATATTCAATACATCCTGGAGCGGGGAAGATGTATAAAGATCTCAAGAAACACTTTTGGTGGCCGGGTATGAAAGCCGATATTGCTAAATATGTAGGAGAATGTTTGACGTGTTCTAAGGTTAAAGCTGAACATCAGAAACCATCAGGTCTACTACAACAACCTGAAATCCCGGAATGGAAATGGGAAAACATTACCATGGATTTCATTACTAAATTGCCAAGGACTGCAAGTGGTTATGATACTATTTGGGTAATAGTTGATCGTCTCACCAAGTCAGCACACTTCCTGCCAATGAGAGAAGATGACAAAATGGAGAAGTTGGCGTGATTGTATTTGAAGGAGGTTGTCTCCAGACATGGAATACCCGTCTCTATTATCTCTGATATGGATGGTAGATTTGTTTCAAGGTTCTGGCAGACGTTGCAACAAGCATTGGGAACTCGTCTAGACATGAGTACTGCCTATCATCCACAAACTGATGGGCAGAGTGAAAGGACGATACAAACGCTTGAAGACATGCTATGAGCATGTGTTATTGATTTCAGAAACAGTTGGGATCGACACCTACCGTTAGCAGAATTTTCCTACAACAACAGTTATCATTCTAGTATTGAGATGGCGCTGTTTGAGGCACTTTATGATAGAAAGTGTAGGTCTCCAATTTGTTGGAATGAAGTGGGGGATAGACAGATTACGGGTCCGGAGATAATACAAGAAACTACCGAGAAAATCATCCAAATTCAACAACGATTGAAAACCGCCCAGAGTCAACAAAAGAGCTACGCGGACAGTAAAAGAAAAGATATAGAGTTTGAAATTGGAAAATGGTCATGCTTAAGGTTTCACCTTGGAAAGGCGTTGTTCGATTTGGTAAATGGGGGAAACTAAATCCAAGGTACATTGGACCATTCAAGATTATAGATCGTGTCGGACCAGTAGCTTACCAACTGGAGCTACCTCAACAACTTGCGGCTGTACATAACACTTTCCACGTCTCGAATTTGAAGAAATGTTTTGCTAAAGAAGATCTCACTATTCCGTTGGACAAAATCCAAATCAATGAAAAACTTCAATTCATTGAAGAACCCGTCGAAATAATGGATCGTGAGGTTAAGAGACTTAAGCAAAACAAGATACCGATTATTAAGGTTCGATGGAATGCTCGTAAAGGACCCGAGTTCACCTGGGAGCATGAAAATCAGATGAAGAAGAAATACTCGCATCTATTTCCAGAAGATTCGTCAACACCTTCAACAGCTTAAAATTTCGGGACGAAATTTATTTAACGGGTAGGTACTGTAGTGACCCGAACTTTTCCATGTTTATATATATTAATTGAGATTGATATTTACATGACTAAATGTTTCCAACGTGTTAAGTAATCAAACTTGTTAAGACTTGATTAAATGAAATAAGTTTCATATAGACAATTGATCACCCAAGTTGACCGGCGATTCACGAACGTTACAAAATTGTAAAAACTACATGTTGTGGTATATATAGACATATATATATGGTTGACATGAGATTATGATGAGTAAATATCTCACTAAGTATATTAACAATGTGTGATATACATAAGAAATGAGATTACTAAGTTAAGAAACTCGAAATGATATATATAACGATTATCGTTATGATAACGTCTACTAAATATATATGTATCATATTAAGATATTGATACACTATATTTAACATGATAAAATGATATTTAAATATATCATTAAGTGTGTTAACAATGAACTACATATGTAAAAACAAGACTACTAACTCAAGAATTACGAAACGAGACTTATATGTAACGATTATCGTTGTAATGATATTTTAATGTATATATCATATTAAGAGATATTCATACATCATAATATCATGATAATATAATAATTTAACATCTCATTTGATATAATAAACATTGGGTTAACAACATTAATTGAGATCGTTAACTTAAAGGTTTCAAAACAACACTTACATGTAACGACTAACGAAGACTTAACGACTCCATTAGAATGTATATACATGTTGTGTTTTGATATGTATTCTTACACTTTTTAAAGACTTCAAGACACATATCAAAGTACTTCTCCTTAACAAAAATGCTTACAATTACATCCTCGTTCAGTTTCATCAACAATTCTTCTCGTATGCACCCGGATTCGTACTCGTACAATACACAGCTTTTAAATGTATGTACTATTGGTATATACACTCTAATGATCAGCTCTTAGTAGCCCATGTGAGTCACTAAACACATGTGGGAACCATCATTTGGCAACTAGCATGAAATATCTCATAAAATTACAAAAATATTAGTAATCATTCATGACTTATTTACATGAAAACAAAATTACATATCCTTTATATCTAATCCATATACCAACGACCAAAAACACCTACAAACACTTTCATTCTTCAATTTTCTTCATCTAATTGATCTCTCTCAAGTTCCATCTTCAAGTTCTAAGTGTTCTTCATAAATTCCATAAGTATAGTTTCATAAAAATCAAGAATACTTCCAAGTTTGCAAGTCTACTTCCAAGTTTTCTAATCCATTCCAAGTAATCATCTAAGATCAAGGAACCTTTGTTATTTATAGTAGGTTATCTTTCTAATTCAAGGTAATATTCATATTCAAACTTTGATTCAATTTCTACAACTATAACAATCTTATTTCGAGTGAAAATCTTACTTGAACTGTTTTCGTGTCATGATTCTGCTTCAAGAACTTTCAAGCCATCCAAGGATCCTTTGAAGCTAGCTCCATTTTTCTTATTTCTAGTAGTTTTATCCAGAAAACTTGAGGTAGTAATGATGTTCATAACATCATTCGATTCATACATATAAAGCTATCTTATTCGAAGGTTTAAACTTGTAATCACTAGAACATAGTTTAGTTAATTCTAAACTTGTTCGCAAACAAAAGTTAATCCTTCTAACTTGACTTTTAAAATCAACTAAACACATGTTCTATATCTATATGATATGCTAACTTAATGATTTAAAACCTGGAAACACGATGAACACCATAAAATCGGATATACGTCGTCGTAGTGAAACCGGGGGCTGTTTTGGTTTGGATAATTAAAAATAATGATAAACTTTGATTTAAAAGTTGTTCTTCTGGAAAAATGACTTTTCATATGAACATGAAACTATATCTAAAAATCTTGGTTAAACTCAAAGTGAAAGTATGTTTTTCAAAATGGTCATCAAGATGTCGTTCTTTCGACGGAAATGACTACCTCTTTAGTAATTGACATGTAACTTAAATTTCCGACTATAAACCTATACTTTTTCTGTTTGGATTCTTAAATTAGACTTCAATATGAAACCATAGCAATTTGATTCACTCAAAACGGATTTAAAATGAAGAAGTTATGGGTAAAACAAGATTGGATATTTTTGATCTTTTTAGCTACGGGAAATGTTTAACAAATCTATACAAATCATATCCTAGCTAACTTATATTGTATTATACATGTATTTTAATATATTATGTAATCTTGGGATACCATAGACACGTATGCAAATGTTTTGACATATCATATCGACCCATGTATATATATTATTTAGAACAACCATAGACACTCTATATGCAGTAATGTTAGAGTTAGCTATACAGGGTTGAGGTTGATTCCAAAAATATATATACTTTGAGTTGTGATTTAGCCTGAGACGTGTATACACTGGGTCTTGGATTGATTCAAGATAATATATATCGATTTATTTATGTACATCTAACTGTGGACAACAAGTTTTAGGTTACTAACGAGGACAGCTGACTTAATACAGTCAAATCTTTAAAACATAATAAAAATGGTTGTAAATATATTTTGAACATACTTTGATATATATGTACATATTTGTTATAGGTTCGTGAATCGATCCGTGGTCAAGTCTTATTTCCGAGGAAGGAAATATCTGTGAAAGTGAGTTATAGTCCCACTTTTAAAATCTAATATTTTTGGGATGAGAATACATGCAGGTTTTATAAATGATTTACAAAATAGGCACAAGTACGTGAAACTACATTCTATGGTTGAATTATCGAAATCGAATATGCCCCTTTTTATTAAGTCTGGTAATCTAAGAATTAGGGAACAGACACCCTAATTGACGCGAATCCTAAAGACAGATCTATTGGGCCTAACAAACCCTATCCAAACTACCAGATGCTTTAGTACTTCGAAATTTATATCATATCCGAAGGGTATCCCGGAATGATGGGGATATTCTTATATATGCATCTTGTTAATGTCGGTTACCAGGTGTTCACCATATGAATGATTTTTATCTCTATGTATGGGATGTGTATTGAAATATGAAATCTTGTGGTCTATTGTTACGATTTGATATATATAGGTTAAACCTATAACTCACCAACATTTTTGTTGACGTTTAAAGCATGTTTATTCTCAGGTGAATACTAAGAGCTTCCGCTGTTGCATACTAAAATAAGGACAAGATTTGGAGTCCATGTTTGTATGATATTGTGTAAAAACTGCATTCAAGAAACATATGTCGATGTAATATATTTCTATTGTAAACCATTATGTAATGGTCGTGTGTAAACAGTATATTTTAGATAATCATTATTTGATAATCTACGTAATGTTTTTAAAACCTTTATTGATAAAATAAAGGTTATTGTTAGGACCCCGAAGTTGTATAATGTTAATGTGAATTAAGCTTAAATGAAGGTTCCTTAGAAGAGGGCTATATAAGGAACCTATGTAGTCCTAATTAGATAGCCATTGTATTGTAACCGAGTTCTAGAAGCTGTGGAATTTAATTTGTACCGATTCTCTCTAGTACCGAGGCTCCTTCTTACATACCGAATCTCATTCTATCTTATCATTTATCTCAATCTCAACATGATCTGACCTATCAATTGGTATCAGAGCTAACTGGAAGTGATTATACATCACTATATCGATCCAGAGATTGTAGTTTACAGAATCTGAACACTCTCGGTATATTGAATCAGATTCGGTATTATCGAATTTGATAATCTGACGTTCAGATTCTTGTGATAAGTTCAGCGAAGGTGTATTAGGTCTATTAGAAAGAGTTTCAATCATCATTCCAGCTTTTTAACTTCAATTATGGAGAATCAAGTTGATTTTTAGAGTTTGTGGCTAAAACTCTCAGTATTGCTTAATTCAAGCTTGATTCTGGTGTTTTGTGAAGATTTAAAGATTCAGTTGTGTTCGTGAGGTGTTATATCACATTTCTGTCGGTTCAATTTCTTCAATTCTTCAAGTTTTGAAGATTTGATCAACATTCGGTATCGTAACTGTCATACCGAATCTGCTTCGTTACTGGAAATTCATCTTAAGTGTTGCAGATTGTGGTGTGTTTGTGATTCTATCATATTCGGTTTGATCATACGCAGCTAATTGGTGTGGTTTGAGAAAGGATTCTGTTATATTTCTAAGTTTTAGACTTAGACTCGGTATTGTCAACTACTACAGTTGACATTCGGTATTCTATACATTCGGTATCTTTGATATTTTGTGTGATACTAACTTGTTTCCTTGTGCAGCAAGGTTACAGAATCTAATTCAAAGGGATTGAATTGAGTTTGAACTTCAAATTCATACAGAATCTGACTACCGAGTCAGATACAGAATCTGATTTTCTGTATCACTTAATACATTGGTTTTAAGTATTCTGAGGCTTCAAGTTGTGTGGTTACCGAATCCATACCGAATTTGGGTGTGTTACTTGTGATTCTTATCAGTTTCTGATACAGAATCTGGTATACCGAATTGTTGCCGAATCTACTACAGTACCGAACCACTTACCGAATCTGCTACTGTACCGAATTTTTACCGAATCTGACATTCTTGTTAGATTTTATACTAAACCCTGATCATAGATTGTGTTTAATACCGAATCTATACTGAATCTACCTCAATTTAAGATGTCTACTCAAGATACTCTTATCATTGGATCAGATTCCCGACCTCCAGTGTTGTTTGATGGCAAGTACACTCAGTGGCTTCATCGTATTACTCAGTACATAGACTATAAGGGTGAGAAAGCTAAACATATTTGGGCTTCTCTGAGAGATGGTCCAGTTGTTGATTTTCATCTGGGTACTGGTATGCCGATTCCAGTCTATGAACTTTCTGGTGATAAATGTGAAAGAGCTCAGGGTGACATAGAGGCTAAGAATATTGTCATGCAAGCTATCCCATATGAGCTATTTGAAAATGTTGATAGCAACACTACTGCAAAAGATATATGGGATGAGATCAAACGACAACAAGAAGGTTATGACATGTCAGACGTTACTAAATTGAATAAGGCTCTGGGATTGTATGAAGATTTCAAGCAGGAACCAGAAGAGCTACTCAAGGATACCTACCGTCATTTCAATGGTGTTCTCAATGAGTTGAAAAGGTGTAAGATTATAAAAGTACATGCTGAAGTCAACATGAAATCCCTCAAAAAGCTCAATGCTGATTGGCTTCCTTATGGAACCATTGTTCGATCTACCAAAGAGATTGACAAGTTGACTATTCATGAGCTTGTTGGAGTTCTTATGCATTACCAACCTGAGGTGTCTAAACTTCAAGAAGGAAGGAAAGATTCATCTCCAAGTGATCCTCTTGCTCTAATTGCCAAAAAGAAGAGCAAATCATTTTCCAAAAGCTTGTCCAAGAAAGTGCTTGTTGAAGAATCAACTAATTCTGGAGAGTTGAATCTTTCTGATGTTGATGATTCACACCTTGAATTAGTCAAGATGGCAGCCATGTTCACAAATGCCTTGAACAAACACAAGTTTAAAGGCAAATCAAGCAATCAACGCAAACACTCATCATCTTCCTCGTACTACAAGAAAGCTGATCAATCCAAACAACAATGTGTTGATGATTCCAAGAAGGAAGATTCAATCTGTTTCAATTGTGGCAAAGCTGGTCATTACTCTCGTGAGTGCAAAATGCCTAAGAAGAAGGACGCAGCTTACTACAAGAAGAAAATGTTGATGGCTAAGATTGTGGAAACTGGGGGAGAGCTGAAATCGGTTGATGATACTTGGTTTAACTGGACTGATGATTCAGACTCAGAGGTGGAACATGCAAATGTTTGCAAGGTGACCAAGCTCATCAAAGCTAAGGAAGCATTGGAGAATTCTGACTCAACATCTGACGATGATGAGGTACAATCAACTGAAATCTCACCTGATTTTATAAAAATGCAAAATGACATGATGAAGAATCTGGTCTCAATGTCAAAAGAAGTCAAAGGCTTAAAATCTGAAAACAAGGTTTTAAAAGACAAAATCAAACTTTCTGAGACCAAACCATCTTCATCCAAATTACAATCGGAATTGCAAAAGTTGATCGTCCAACTCAGATCCTCGGAATCTGAGTTGGAAAATCTTAAAAAGACAATTCATCCGATTAAAGTCGAACGAACTGATTATCGTTTAAAATCTGAACGACTTGCAGAAAAAGTTCAATTCTTAGAAAAAGATATTTCTGATTTAAAAAACCAACATGAACCCACACTTTCAAAGCTAAACAAGAAAATTATTCATTTGGAAAACGCAATAATTGAAAAAGACACTGAAATCTCTTTATTATCAAAAGAGTCTGTTCTAATGAAAGCTCAACTTGCTCGATATGAGGAAAAACTCTATCGAACAGTGCAATCCAAAGCTATCATGGATATGGAACTTTCAAAACAAACGATTTTCATGAATAGACCAAAAACGATTCATGGTGAAAAGTGGGGGTTGGGTTTTGAAGATCCTAAGATCTTAGATGGAGCTTTCAAAAAGATTCCAGGATTATATCATTCTAACTACTTTCAAGCTGGTTTACCACCACATTTTGTGCATTCTTCTAATGCTGATTTTGATGATATTATTGTTAATCACAAATCTAAAAAATACCATCAAATTAGCTTAATGTATGAGAAAATTAATGCAAAAATAGGTAAATCAAATCCTGCTTTCTTGAAGGAACTTGTTGAAAATGAAAATAATGTGCAATGTGCTAATTATGTGCCGACACGTAGATTGGTTTACATTCCTACACTCATGCTAGAGAAATACATTTTAATGCTTGAGAATGACGTGTTTAACAAACCTAGTTCTAGCATTGTTAACATAGATGAGGTGTTTGATGAACCAACTTTTGATGTGAAACTAGTTCTACCTGCTTTACCTGCATGTTCTGATAATGTTTTCCGTGAAGACCTAGCACATGAACTAATTGTTTTCTTTGAGACAGAATCTCTAGGTCAAAATTCTTTAGATGAAAAAGTAGAACCTCATACTGAACCGATCATTGAACCTTTGATAGATTTTGAAAGTCAACTTGATCCTTTGCACGATTATTATTTGCATTTACCTGCTGTACAGAATTTGAATCGTATAGTAGCTCAACTAGAAAAAGAGAATATTGACTTGCAACTTAAGTGCCAATCATTAGAACAAATGCTTGCCCTGTGTGATAAATTGCCTTCACTGCCTAAGAAAGAATGTTTCTATGCTTTTAAGAAGGGTGAAGTGATAGTTTCTGCTGAAGAATTATGTCTTGAGATTAAAAGCTTAAAACAAAAGATAATTCAACTGAAACAGGCTAACACACTTAAGCAATCATCTAATGTTGAAACCAATGTGCTTGAATGTATTGGTGGGTTACTAAGAAGGGAAAGAGAATGTCAACATCTAAGGATGTAAAATCCATTACTATTCTTAAAAATCCTCTCCGTTCTCAATTTGGCAATCATGGTTCAAAAGTTGTTTCTACAACTCAATTTGTTGTCAAAAATGTTCATTCTCCTGATGGTTTTGTGTCAACTGAAAAGATTCCTATGATTCCAATGACAAAAACTTCAAAAGCGAGTCTTTTAACAACATCAGTAAAGTCCACACAACACATAAGTCCTAAACCTGATTTAAGTGAGTATGATGCAAAAGAACGTAAAATCAAATTGGAAATTTTGCAAAATCAATCATCTCATGTGTCAACTGAAGAGTTTGGACGTCTAACTAACAAAGGTGTTTCTCGTGTCACAGGTCATAATCCAAACTTGAATTACAAATCTGTATGGGTTCCTAAGTCCACGACTAAGAAAGTAGCAACCAAACCAACGCAATCTGCTAGTCGGCCTAGGAAATCATCTCATGTTTTTCAATTTTCGTCTGTGAACAAAACATCTACTTGGAATAAGTCGTGTGTTAAGACTTCTGATAACGATGTAAAACTTGATATTGCGTATGATGCTTCATGTAATGTGTTTTTAAATGATGATTTATTGTCTAAACTGCATGATGCTTTACGCGATTATCTTGTCGTTGATCCAAAGTTTATTGTTGGTACTAACCGTAGAGGACCCAAGAAACTTTGGTTACCTAAACTCTAGGAAATTCACATTTACAGGGTTTCGACGTCTGTGTTTGGTATATCGATTCCGGTTGTTCTCGACACATGACGGGCGATAAATCCTTGCTTGTCAACTTCATTGACAAATTCCTAGGAACGGTTACTTTTGGAAATGATGAAATTGCAGTAATAACCGGTTACAGAGATTTTGTGCAAAATGGCATAACAATCAAACGGGTTTCATTTGTTGAAGGTTTGGGATGCAGTTTATTTAGTGTAAGTCAATTCTGCGATGGAGATCTTAAAGTTCTGTTTGAACGTCGACAATGCTCGGTGCAATCCACCGAAGGAAATGATCTTATTGTTGATAAACGTTGTGCTTCACTATACACTATTGACCACAATGATGCACCTTCACATACAACCATGTGTTTGGCCACTCGTTCTACCAAAGAAAATTCATGGTTATGGCATCATCGGATGTCACACCTGAATTACAAGGGTATCAATCGACTAGTCTCCAAAGACTTAGTTGATGGTATTCCTACATTTCACTATGATAAGCATCATGTGTGTTCATCATGTGCGATGGGTAAGCTGAAACGGACTAATCATTCGCTTAAGCAAAACCCCAGTACTTCATCGTCTTTGCAACTATTGCATATGGACTTATGTGGACCCATGCGTATTTCAAGCCTCGGTGGCAAGAAACATGTGTTTGTCATTGTCGATGACTATACTCGTTTTACATGGATTTTTCTTCTGCGAACTAAGTCAGAAACCCCCGCCATTATCATTGAGTTCATTAAAAAGACTCAACTCTCTTTTAACAAACATGTTAAGAGCATTCAAACTGATAATGGGACGAAATTTAAGAATATCCTGCTTGATAGTTATTTGAAAGACCAAGGCATTGAACATCAGTTCTCTGCTGCTCGGACACCCCAACAGAATGGAGTAGTCGAATGACGTAATCGTACGTTATGCGAAGCAGCTCGAACGATGCTTGCTTACTCCAAACTACCTCCAAAAATGTGGGGGGAGGCCATTTCAACTGCATGCTATACCCAAAATTGTTGTATTATTAATAAACGTTTTGATAAAACTCCATATGAGTTATTATATGGCAGACGCCCGAATGTCAAATATTTCTGTGTCTTTGGTTGTATATGCTATGTGCTTAACGATTTTGACAACCTCGGAAAGTTTGATCCAAATGGCGATCAAGCCATATTTCTCGGTTATTCTTCGAACAAAGTTGCTTATTGGGTTTATCACAAACGGACAAAAACGATTAAAGAGAGCATCAATGTCAAGTTCGATGAATTTTTGGGAATGGCTTTTGAATAACTCAGTTCAAAACTCGATCCTAACCTGGCTACTTCTTCTTTCGCGCAAAACTCAATTTTCTCGACGAAGGGTGTTCTTACGGTTACATCAGAGGAACTGGATATCTTGTTTGATAGTCTTTATGCTCCTCAACGGATTTCAAATGTTCAAACCGTACCGGTTACACCATCACAGTCAACTACTGTGTAGACTCAACAAAGTTTTTTTGATGAAGATACAACACCAACTGATTCACCTGTTGCTTCTTCATCCTCCCTACCACCTCCTGTTACTGATAATCTTGAACTAATTCAAGATTCATCAGTTGATACAACTCCAGCTGTTTCTCCAGATACTCAATTGAATCCATTAGATAACGTTACATCAGATCAAGCAGATCAAGGCTCAACGCCAACAACGGTTGATGTTTCAATGGATACCACTGATGTACAACCTCTTCCACACAACCGATGGACTAAAAGTCATCCAATAGATCTTATTATTGGTGATGCATCTGCTCCAGTCTCAACTCGAAGGGCTACTTGGAATATGTGTCTATACAATGCCTTTATTAGTAAGATTGAACCAACAACGGTTGCTCAAGCTTTACTAGATCCGAACTGGGTAGTTGCAATGCAAGAAGAGATCAATCAATTTGAACGGTTGAAAGTATGGCGATTAGTTCCAAGACCAACTGGTCAACGACCAATAAGGGTTAAGTGGATTTTTAAGAACAAGAAGGATTCTGATGGAATTGTGGTTTGGAATAAGGCACGTCTTGTGGCCAAGGGATATCGACAACAAGAGGGTATTGATTATGACGAAATGTTTGCTCCGGTTGCTAGGATTGAGGCTATTCGTCTTTTCCTTGCATTTGCTTCTCATAAGAAGTTCACGGTGTTTCAAATGGACGTCAAAACTGCTTTTCTGAACGGTCATCTTCAAGAGAAAGTCTATGTCGATCAACCAGAAGGCTTTGTCGATCCCATTCATCCAAATCACGTCTACTACTTGGAGAAAGCTTTATGCGGTCTGAAGCAAGCACCGCGTGCATGGTACGAGACCTTAACAAAGTACTTGCTGGACAACGGCTTCTCTCGTGGAACGATTGATACAACGCTATTCATCCTTAAAAACCACGGTCACATTCTCTTGGTTCAAATTTACATTGATGACATTATTTTTGGTTTCACGTCCCCGGCCTTATGCAAAGAATTTGGTGATCTTATGGCCAACAAATTCGAAATGAGCATGCTTGACCAGTTAAATTTCTTTTTGGGGTTACAAGTAAAACAATTACCAAACGGGATTTTTCTCAGTCAAACAAAGTATATCAATGATATGCTAAAACGTTTTAAAATGACTGCTTTAAAACCAATGACAACCCCAATGAGGAGTTTACTGGATGCTGATGCTAATGGGGAACCCTTTGATGTTACATGTAACGACCCTACTTTTTCCGTTATCTTTTGCCGTTAATTATTTAACGACCGTTAATTGTTATTCGTGACACGTCATTTCTAAGACCTATATTATTATTTTTGTAATAATATATTAATTATTATGTGTTATATGAATATTTGTATTCATATTTCAAGTTATACGTTTCTACGTGTCGCAGATTTCTGTCCGGCGAATCTTTTCGGTTTTCAAACCAACGGTCAAGATTTTGGGATTTTTAAATCCAATTTATTTTAAATATGATATTTTGATGTCATATGATTATATATAGTGTTTATATATTTTATTTGTCGCGTGTTTGTTATCTCTCCGAAAAATTAATCGCGTAGTAGCGTTTTCGCGTTTCGGGCTTCGTTCGGGCGATCGGGCCACAAGTATTCTTCTTTTTGGCCAAAGTGGTCCATGAGGGGCCCACCCCTCTAAAAATTTCGGCCAAAATCCCCTTATACCCCATTTTTATTTTATTTTTCAATTTTTCATTTCCATTTTATTCCTCATTTTTTTCTAAACCTAAAACTAGCAAGTATCTTTTTCTCTCATCTTTCTTCCTCTCTCTTTTCCTTTTTGAGGCCGCCACATTTATCATCAATATCATCATCATTCTTCATCAATTATTGCTTGGATTTTAGGGCTTTTAACATCAACGCGTTCCTCTCGTTCTCCTCTACACGTTGCTATCTCTTGATTCTTGATTAGGGTATAAACCCTAACCCTAGCTTTTTGATTTTTCTTATATTTTACTGATTTTGTATGTTATATTGATAGTATGATAATTGTATGTTATTGTATGGTTGATTGGATGCGTAGAATTACTCGTTTGCATATGTTTTCGGTTTGATTTAATTGGGACAGCAGCTTTTTCGTGTGTTTCTGACTTTGTAACTGATATAAAAGTTAAAATAAAGTATATAAATGAGTTCCTCTCATCAAGACATTAATTTTAGACTCCGGATTCATGTCGTTTCGATTCCCGGAGCCCTAGATATGCTTAATTTGATTTTTGGTAAAGATTGAAAGGTGTTATGGGCAAGAACAAGGTATGGTCCGACTTTGTGATCATCCTTGGTGTCTTTAGGGTGTGTCATTTGGTTAGGACTGATGGTGGGACGAATTTTCATCTTCGGGTCACCTAAATCCGAGCCACGGTTCACCCGTTGTGCCTAAATCACTGTTTTGAGTAAATTAAATTCCCAAGTGTTGTCATGGCTGATATCCACGACCTAGGGACTGTTCTTGGAGTGTTCTTGAGTACATAATTGTGTCGGGTAGTTTGAGTAGGCGGAGATGCATATGTGGCTCGCCCGAAACCGACACCCGGGGCTCAAGATACGACCCGATGAACTTTTAAACTTAAAACTTATGGTTAATGATTAAACTTATGTTAAAATGAATGGCTTTCATTATTAATAAATTACTTATGATAAAAGAAGTAATTATTATTATTTAAGACTTATGATATAAATATTTATTATATCATTTAATTATTAATTATGATTTAATTAACATTTTAATTAAACTTATGATTAATAATACTTTTATTATTAAAGGAAAATACTTATGATAAGTATTAAATTTATTTTTGAGAAATTATTATAAGACTTATAACAAAGATTAAATAATTATTTAATTATTATAAGACTTAATTATTATTTAATTATGATTTAATTATTAAATACTTATGATTTAATAATTTTAATTAGAAACTTATGATATAATTAATAATTCATTATTAATTTATAATACTTATGATATGAATTAAAATTCATTATTAATTAATAAAACTTATATTATGATTAATATTTAATTAATTAAATACTTATGTTATACTAATTATAACACTTCAACTTATATTAACTTTAATAATTCATTTTATTTAATTAAACTTATGTTATGACATAACTTTACACTTTTGACTTTAATAAACATTATAACCTATGTTATTATTATAACTTACACTTTTCAAATTAATGTTGACTATGTTGACCAAGTATGACTTTTGAGTTGACTTTCGGTTGACTTTGACTTTCAGTTGACTTCTGTTGACTTTCTAAATAAGGAAACTTTCCTAACTTCAAAACTTTCTAAAAATAGAAGTTTCTAAATTTGGAAACTTTCCAAAGATAGAAACTTTCCAAAAATAGAAACTTTCCAAAAATAGAAACTTTCCTAAAATAGAAACTTTCCAAAAATAGAAACTTTCCTAAAATAGAAACTTTCCTAAAATAGAAACTTTCCAAAAATGGAAACCTGCTAAAAATAGAAACTTTCTAAAAATAGAAAGTGTGTGTCCTTATGCTGTTCCAATCAAACCGATGCTTGCTGAGTAATGTTCTATGTCTACTTGCAACATGTACAATAGCTATCATACTAAGACTTGACCTAAGTTAGTTATTTATTTCGACCTGCTTTATTTATAGGTCGGCGTTGTGATCTTTCTTGGTCACTTTACTTTACTTGCTGTTCGCTTGTTTGTGAGATTTCTTCAGTTGCTATTTAAGGTGAGTTATAGTCCCATTTTTCTATTTAAATCTTTTGGGATGAGAATACATGCAATTTATTTTATATTTTGGACAAGTGGAAGTTGGTTTAAATTATTCATTGTGAGTTGAACAAAAATATTCCCTAGTCTGGTAACTGTAATCACTGGTTTCTACTGGTGAACGCGAATCCTATGGATAGATCTATCGGGTTTGACAACCCCATTTCGAGCTAGTCGCGCTAGCAATTTGTTATCGGAATGTTTAGTACTTCGTATTTAGTTGTAGATACACTTGTTCGGTGTATATTATTTATTTTGTTTGGCAAGGGTAAATAAAGGGTTAAGTGGTTACCAGGTGGCTCACGGAAAATGGAATAATGTTTTATTATATGTTTTCTAGCATATAATTTTGAGGTTCAAAAAGGAGTTTTTATGTTTTCAAACATAAATTTTTATTGTTTAAATTAAATATTGTTTGCAATATTAAACCTATAATTCACTCAACAATTTTGTTGACAGTTACTCGCATGTTTTATTCTCAGGTTCATGATTGAATGCTTCCGCTGTGCTTAGAGAGTCTGCATATTTATGATGGCAGCTTTTGTTAAACATTAACTTGCATTATATTTTTGTTACATTAAATAGTGGTTGTTTGTTGACTTTATTTTGGGTCAACTTTTGGTTAAAGTATTATTGTATGTTTTTTCTAAACTTATACATTTTAGTAGATCTCCTTTATAGGAAATCATTTTTAAATAAAGAATGCAAGGTTGTTTTATTAAATTCATATAGAGTTTCGATCAAGCTGTGGGACCAAGTGACGGAGCCGTTAAGCGTTTTGACGGAGTCGTCACATTACACTTTATCGAAGCATGGTTGGTTCTTTAATGTATCTGACTGCAAGTCGACCCGACATTACACTTGCTGTAACTGTCTGTGCCCGCTTTCAGTCAAACCCTAAGAAATCTCATTCCAAAGCGGTTGTTAGGATTTTTCAGTACCTTAAAGGTACACCTAACCTTGGGATCTGGTATCCTCATGGATCCAATTTCAATCTCACTGCTTACATTGATGCGGATCATGGCGGTTGCCATGTTGATAGAAAAAGCACATCTGGATCAATTCAGATGTTGGGGAATAGGCTAGTTGGTTGGTCAATCAAAAAGCAGAACTGTGTGTCTTTATCAACAGTTGAGTCTAAGTACATTGCTGCAGCTCATTGTTGTTCACAAGTTTTGTGGATGCAAACTCAACTTTTAGACTATGGCTTTAAGATTTCTAAGACCCCGATTTATTGTGATTCACAAAGTGCTATTGCAATTACAAGCAACCCGGTCCAGCATTCTAAGACTAAACACATAGATATTTGCTATCATTTCATTAAGGAGCATGTAGAGAAAGGGGATGTAGAGTTATACTTTGTGCCTACCAAAGTGCAATTAGCTGACATGTTCACTAAGCCTTTAGATGAACTTAGGCTAAAATTCTTGATCAAAGAGATTGGCATGGTAGAGTATAGTGCTTGATATTCCTTAGATCTGTTGGGACTTATTCTTGAGATCTTGTATTAAGGGGGAGTAGATACTTTCTAGGGGGAGCAACTACTTTCATATGCTTTGGATATCATCTTTTAAGGGGGAGCCTTTAGATTTATGATAACTTCCTGGATATAATTGTTCAATGGTTACGTAAGGGGGAGGTAACTCATTGATATCATATTTCAAGGGGGAGTTAATTCATTTTCTAGGGTAATTTATCAAAATGCTGATTTACATTCTTGTATATCACATTTTGTGGGGGAGAAAATGAGAAAATTACTCAAAAATATTGTTTTTCAAAAGTGAATTCATAAATTCTTTATTTTATATCTGAAATAATTCACTAAGGCTTGTATACATCTCAGTATGCAACCCGTTTTAACAATTGGTATCACTGAAGATTTGTACTTTGTTCACAAAATTCAAAGTTCTTTTAAGTACAAATCTTATTTTGGAAAATTCATAAAAATTGGAAAAGATAAAATCCAAAAATATTTGTTTTTTTACTGGATAATATGCTATTTTTAGCATTATACCGAATCTGACATCCAACAGTACAGATTCGGTAAGTTCAAAGTTTTTAAAATTGTCTCAGAAATATTTTTCATAAAAAGATTGAAATGAATATTGAGAGAAAAAGTCAATTTGTCAAGATTTGAAGTTAAATTGATAAAGTTTTAAAAATTGGACTGAATTCGGTATAATAGGCCCATTCTGTAAAGCCCATTCAGTATTTTACCTTCGGTATCTATAAAAGGAGGGTCAAAGTCAAACTTACTCATTTACTGTTGTTAATTACCTACCGAGTCTGCTTGATTATACCGAATCTGCCGAATCTACCGAGTCCGTCTCTCTGTATCTTCAAATTCTTGGGTAAATGTTCATTTTAATTAACATACTTATAGATCTGAGATAATTATGTGTCTATCAACCAGAAAAGATCAAAATAACTGGATTTTAACTCTCAATTTTGAAATTCTGCTAATTTTACCGAGTCTGAGTCGTATTCTATTAATCCTTGATTAAACTCAATTGATTTGGTTAATTAACATGAATTCTTGTCTAATCTGAGTTATATTGATTGATCTATCATTTGACCAAGCTTGATTACATGTTTAATTGATTGTTTGATGGATTCTGTATCTACCGAATATGTTCTATCTACTGTACCGAGTCTAGTCATACAATTAACATGTTGCTATGCTTTAATTGATTGGTTAATTGATTATGGTTGTGATTTTACATGATAGAATATGCATGTTTGAGTGTCTTTATGTTAATTTTGGAGATACCGAATCTGTTCTTCTCTTGATACCGAATCTGACTTTTGGTACCTTGAAAATTTCTGATTTTTATCTTCAAACACTTAACTTGTTTATTCTATATCTTTCTGATCTGAAAACTCAAGCTTATTTGGTTACAGAATCTCAAGTTTTCATGACTACCGAATCTGCTTGAAATGTGTTTAAAAATTGACTAAGTGTTGTTCTGATTTTTTGTGTAGTATAATTGACTTTGCATGATAAATTTGTATTGTGATGAATATCATATGAATGTCATGATTGTCAATTATTTGATCATATTTGAGAATAAAAGATTTTTATATTTTTAAAAAACCATAAAAATCTTAAAATAGAAAAGATAAAACATATACAAAGGATTTCAAAGACAAATAAGAATAGAGATATATGCTTTTTGAATATCTTGTGGTCTTCTATTTCTTATTTGTACAGCTAAATGGTGAACAATCACTTCATCAACTCTGAAAACCAGTATTCCCTGCAACTACTGGACAGCAATTCTAAAGAGGCACACACTGTGGCCTGCTCTCAATACTACTGCCAGTGTAGCTGTAACAGATCTGGAGTTACTTAACAGAACAATTAGGTTTGTGGAAGCTACATAACCTACTACTAAAAATCCAGAGGGAACACAAGCTCGTTTTTAATTTCAACTGAGAGGAGTTCAAGGGAGGAGGAGTATCACTAAAGCTGATTTCAGGAGGATATTCAGACTTCCTGTTGTGTAGAATGCTCCTGCTTTTCCTGCTACTCAGCAAATGATGACTTCTGTCTTTGATCTTGGTTATGTTGGAGCTACCAATGTTCCACCAGCTAAGTTTCAGAAGAAATATCTGCACTCAAGGTGGTATGTGATCTTCTCAATCATCAACAGATGCTTGCTGATGACAAGGAGTGGATCCGATAGCTTGACTGTGCCAATGCTGAAAGTATTCTACTCTTTCATAAGAGTAGAGGCTCCTGACTATGCTGAGCTTTTATGGGATCTGGTTCAAGCTCAAGTTGATAAGCCAAGGGGTTTATACATCCCTTGCGAAAGATTTTTCTGTATCTTTATCCATGATGCTATAAATGCTTGCAGAAATGCAAATATATTTGTACCAGGTACACATGGATTACAGATGAAACGATTTGGGGAGCTGAAGATGAATACCCCAATGGTGTCTGATAATCAATTCACTGCGCCAATTCCAAATTGGCTAGTGAGGCTAGCTGAACCCCAAGACGCTCGTATGCGTTCTTATTTTGAGGCTGTAGGAATACCTCTTCCGAACCCGGTACAACAAGAACAAGTTGAACCCGCCGCGGTTCCAGCCCCAGAGGTTATAGGGGAACCTGTAGTTCAACCACCTGGGCCAGTTAATCCTCCACTTAGGGTGAACCTTAAACGATCTAGGGCGGCACACCAAGCTCAACCCGTGAGGATCAGGGAACCTAGTCCAACTATGATTGAACCAACCCTTTCCACAACACCCGAAGTGAGCAGTAACACCGGCACTTCAGCAACAGTATCTGAATCGTCTCCCGAACATTCTCCTAAGAGAACTCGATATATACCTGATGAGATGATTCAGACTCCGCCAACCCAACGAGTAACTAGATCTAGGACTTCGACACCTATCGTTCGCCAAACAGTTACTACTACCGTTGGTGATACGGACCAAGACCTAGAACCAATTAGGTCACCCTCACCCATCTCCGTATCACATCCAATAATAACAGTAAGCCCTACGCTAAATGAAGCGCAATTTTCGGTAGGAAAGAGATCTAAACGCACGGATGGTAAAAAGGCCACTAAGCCCATCCAATCTAAACATGACTTAATAATAAATCCTACAAAGCAAGGTGCTTCGGCATCTAAGGAAGTAAAGTCTTCCTCTGCAGTAAAGTCTGCGTTGACTCAATCGATTGAGGAAACTCAATCATTGAAGTCCAGAACGGCCGAAGGGGAGCTGAAAAGTCTTGAAAAGGCACCCTGCGTATCGGCTGGAAATCCTCATGTGCCTCAATGTACAACAGGGTCTCGAGGTCCGGCTTATCTTGATGAGGAAGATCTGCCGCGTCCCATGGAAACGAGTTAACATGACAATCCTTCGGGATAATTATCAGACTTCCAGCAGACTGATCCCTTGATTCATGAAAGTGATTTATTGGATCAAACTACTTCTCTTCCGGATTCTGAATCTCAGGGTCTGGAGGAAGAGTCTTTAACTGAAAGAGATTTACCACCTCATGGTATATCAATGATTTCAGGAGTCGGAGATAGAAATATCTCTGCGAGAGCTAAACCGACGGGTAGTTCTGCTACTTTGTCAGAGTCCCATGAGACCAAAGTCATGGAGGCGGATGCTTCAAAACAAACTTCGCCAGTGACAACTCCGGTTGTTACCCAACCTCCATCAGAAGGGGATATCACGAATCTGACTAGTAGTATGTACAGCTCTACATATAAGAATAATACCGCACAATAATCCTTACCTGCCCTCACGGCAACTCATACACTTCCATCGACATCACCTTCAACAGATGCTGCTGATGCTGCTTTTGTTCATGGTTACACTGTTGTTTCACCAACTGGGTCACCTTCTCGGATTTCAAAAAGATATGGATTACAGTATCTCTCTGACAATGAAGTGGAGGAGCTCTATCTTGCTGAGTTTGCTAAACGGACTGATCTTGATGAAATTCGCGAGACTATGATGATTTATCTTGAGCAAGCAAGGATAGTGTATCCTTTCTCTCCATGCAAGTCACCTGGACCAATTCACATGCCTGATCATGATGATTTCGATCCCGACAATCTTCATGAGGGGGAGAATAGAAAAAGTGGTCATCGGTCCAGTGGTTATGAAGCTGGTACATCTAGTCAACAGAAGAATAAAGATGTTGTTGATATATCTGATTTCGGTAGTGATGAAATTGAGGAAATTCAGTGTGAAAGTTTTCTAGATGAATCAGAAATTCAGAGAGAGGGTGACTCAGGGATGTTAATGATTATGGATACAGCTGATCAATCAGAGAATAAGTCATCTCAAGAGAACAATCAAAACTTTAATAGCATTGAAGATATTTTGAAGGGGTCATCAAGTGTCGCCAATGACTTTAATGATCATCAATTTGTTAACTTGATTTCTCCAACTGATGAATTTGGAATTCACTCGTAAAAGGAGATTTTCTCTAATGGAAAAGAAGATACTACAACTCCTCCTGATTTGAATGTTCCATTTCAAACTGCATAGATTGTTCTTGAGCGTGATGCTGATTACCAACTAAGTGAGGATGAAGAGAAAAAGATTCTTCGTTCACCATTCATTGAACAACAAGCGTATAGAATCTATGGTGATTCTGATCTCGTCCTTTCTGCATCAATGAGTGTTCTGGGTGCATGGAAATATCATAAGAAGCCTGAATATCTCAAAGCTTATCTGAGTGTTCGCAATAAATTCAAATTGAAGAATGAAGAGAAACTTCAAATTCAGTGGAATTCAGAGATCAAAAGCATAAATAAGATTTTGATGATTAATAAGAATGAAGTGAAGATGCCATTGTTTCAAGTTACAAGAATGGATGATGAGGATTATCAGTTTTTAGAATCAGATTTTGATAAACTGAAGATGGACGACATTATTTTCATCTACAATTATTTGATTAACTTGAATGAATCTGCAACAATTTATCATGCTACTGCAATGAAGGCAGTCTACAGGTTTATTCTTGATTCGATGAGATGGATGTCTGTTCATGATTTTCAAATGGGTTTGGAATCTGGACACAAAAAGCTCGGAATCAAACCGCCAAATCAAGTGATTGAAGAGCTTAGATATATGTCCTTACTTGAAGTAAGCGACTGTCCATATGTGTTTGTATTTGTCAATTCTCACTATACAAAGATCTTCATCAGACTCTCAGATTTCGGAAGATACTCAGACGGAACGTTGATGTATGCTTTCAAATACATGAGATGGAGACTGATCAATAACTACTATTCAACTGAAGATAATGAGATTGTCAAGTACATTCTCACAAGATTGAAAAGTCGTCTCAAAACAAGAGTGAATATACGAAGATATGAGAATCTCAAGGGATTCAAATCTAAAGCTCACTTCAGAGGAACAAAGTTCCTTTAGATGTTTTGGATAGGATTATATTGTAAAGTTCACATTTAACACTAAGGGGGAGATTGTTAGGACCCCGAAGTTGTATAATGTTAATGTGAATTAAGCTTAAATGAAGGTTCCTTAGAAGAGGGCTATATAAGGAACCTATGTAGTCCTAATTAGATAGCCATTGTAATGTAACTGAGTTCTAGAAGCTGTGGAATTTAATTTGTACCGATTCTCTCTAGTACCGAGTCTCCTTCTTACATACCGAATCTCATTCTATCTTATCATTTCTCTCAATCTCAACATGATCTGACCTATCAGTTATGGTTGTTTTAAAAATGAATGCAGTCTTTGAAAAACGTCTCATATAGAGGTCAAAACCTCGCAGCGAAATCAATTAATATGGAACGTTTATAATCAATATGAACGGGACATTTCAGTGACCCGTGTACATGTCTCAGACTCGATCACAACTCAAAGTATATATATTATTATAGAATCAACCTCAACCCTGTATAGCAAACTTGATCATTACAGCATATAGAGTGTCTATGATTATTCCAAATAATATATATATGCATCGATATGATATGTCAAAACCTTGTATACGTGTCCCGATATTTAAAGTGCGTAAAAATAAATAACAGAAATTAAATGATGATAAATAAAGTGCGTAAAGTAAATAAAAGAAATTAAATGATGATAAATAAAATTGCGAGAATGTAAATTGCGATGATTAAATTGCGATAAATAAAATGTAATCAGTTAGCTAGGAACAATTAGCTATGAACAGTTAGCGTGGATTCTTAACAAAATTTCTCATAGTTAATTTGTTTGTTTCAAACAAATTTTATTTTGTCAAATGTTTTCTTCATTATGCCACTTGTTGGATTCTGATAAATCAAAATCCCAATATGAAATTGGATGAATATGGTTATTCTGTAGTGAACGGATTTGTATATCGGTGGATGTAAGTAGGATAGTAAACGACTGTTGGATCAGCTTCGAAGAATGTACAGTGTAACTTATTAATGTGAAATCTGAATATTCCTCAGGTATTACCTACCCTTTAAAATATTTTCACAATTAACACTTTGTACAAAAGAATTTTTAATTACAATCCTTATGAAAATATATATACATATATATTTTCTTCAGATGTAATCATGGATTTAATGAGTTAATATAATATTAATCTCATCTGATTTTCAATTGGAACTCCAATGAATAATCTCCAAAACTTTAGAGATTACATAATCGCCGTGAAGAACGAAGATAATAGATGTACAACGATACGTAGAACGATGATTATACTCGAAGTACAGATGGTGATATTGAGGCATGGATTGTTGATGATACTGGTGCTGTTATTGACGGTACTGTTGGTGCCGGTGATGTTGCTGAAGCTGGTAAATTTTGCACCATATTCTCCAAAATGATTACTCGAGCGCGAAGTTCGCTAACTTCTTCTATTATTCCGGGATGATTGTCGGTCAGAACGAGCGGATGAATAAGGTTTAGAATTTGAGATAGTATATAATCATGACGAGATACTCTGGAAATGAGCGAGAAATGGTGTCTCGAACAGGTTCGCCGGTGAATGCTTCAGGTTCTTCGCCCAGAGGAAAATATGGTAGATGAAAGGGATCGCTTCTTCTTGTCTCCAACGATTAAGTAGACTACTAACCAATCAGATGGATTGGGGATAGATGATTGGCTGATTCGTTCGGGTGATACTGCTTTCGAAGCTTAGGTGAAACTCCATATCGGAATAGCTGTCGGAATCCGAGGAACTCGAACTGTTTAAAGGATTCATCTCGTACGATCAGATGAAGGATTTTCGATAAGAAATAGATTATAGGATGTAGATTAGTACCCTACAATACATAATTTACATATGCATATATAATACTAAAATCCCATAAGTTACGGAGGAATCTACGGAAGCTGTCAGGCAAAGTTAACAATAATAGATACGCTAAGATATGAATTTATCTATACAATGTCTATGCAATAGAGACAGTAAGACATGTCTAGACTAAGAATGATAAGCAGGTAATTTCCGAAAGATGATAAGCAGATGATTTCCTAAGGATGATAAGCAGGTAACTTGCGACACGAAATGATAAGCAAAACTTTTGACATGCAGACAAGGTCAAAGTTCAGACTCACTAATGCATCTAAACAACTATCAGTTAGACACACTAATGCAAGACCTGGTTCGCTAAGACCACCGCTCTGATACCAACTGAAATGACCCGTCCTAATCCATCTGGATGAATACATTACATTTGGTTACATCGCGAGGTACTTGACCTTTATATGATACATTTTACAAACATTTCATTCGTTTTTAAAAAACATACTTTCAGTACATCGAAAGTTGACGGCATGCATACCATTTCATAATATATCCAACTATAATTTACTTAATAATATTCTTGATGAACTCAACGACTCGAATGCAACGTCTTTTAAAATATGCCATTAATGACTCCAAGTAATATCTCTAAAATGAGCAAATGCACAGAGGAAGATTTCTTTCATACCTGAGAACAAACATGCTTTAAAGTGTTAACCAAAAGGTTGGTGAGTTCATTAGTTTATCATAAATAATCATTTCATAATTTTAATAGACCACAAGAATTTCATTTCTAGTTCTCATAAATATACGTCCCATGCATAGAGACAAAAATAATCATTCATATGGTGAACACCTGGTAACTAACATTAATAAGATGCATATAAGAATATCCCCTATCATTTCGGGAAATCCTTCGAACATGATAAAAACAACATCGAAGTACTAAAGCATCCGCAACCATGGATGGGGTTCGTTAGGCCCAATAGATCTATCTTTAGGATTCGCGTCAATTAGTAGATCGGTTTACTAATTCTTAGGTTACCAAGCAAAAGGGGCATATTCGACTTCGATCATTCACCCATATAATGTAGTTTCAATTACTTGTGTCTATTTCATACAACATTTATAAAAATTGCGCATGTATTCTCAGCCCAAAAATATAAAGGGTAAAAAGGTAAATGAAACTCACCTAATGTATTTTGTAGTAAAAATACATATGACTATACTGAACAATGCAGGGTTGGCCTCGGATTCACGAACCTATATCAATTGTATTTCTATTAAAACATATAATAGAAATCTCATAATTTTATTTATTTATACATATTATTTATATATACTTCGTAGTTATATAAGATTTATACTAGATTCTATTTAAAACATATACTTTATTTTATATCTTAAATTATATGTTATATATATTTATTTTGTATATATAAATAAAGTGATTAATATAGTTATATTAATATCTATATATATCTAGTATTATATTATAAATACCTAATTTGTTGTATATAAGTTTATATATAAGAAATGTTAATATGTTTTATATATAGTTATATCGAATATTAATATAATTATAGTATATGTAATAACTACGTTTTATGTACAAAATATTTATTTGTTTAAGAATGATAGTTTTGCTATTAATGGTTCACTAATAATAATAATAATAATAATAATAATAATAATAATAATAATAATAATAATAATAATAATAATAATAATAATAATAATAATAATAATAATAATAATAATAATAGTGATAATAATAATAATGATAATAATAATACTAACTTTTTCAAAAGTGATACTAATACTAATATTAATGATAATAAAACTAGTTTGTGTTATTTTTATGGTAATGATAATAATGATATTCCTAATCATAATAATACCTATATCAATATCACTAATACTAATAATAATAACGCTAATAATGTTTAATGATGTTACTTGGAAATAGAATGATAATAATCTTAGTAATATTCATAATTGTAATTATATTGATAATATTAAGTAACATCTCTTTTAGCATTACTAATGATATCAATTCTAATACTTGTAATAATGATTATATTAACAATAATAACAATAACTAATAAAAATAATAATAATAATAATAATAATAATAATAATAATAATAATAATAATAATAATAATAACAATAATAATAATAATAATAATAATAATAATAATAATAATAATAATAATAATAATAATAATAATAATAATAATAATAATAATAATAATAATAATAATAATAATAATAATAATAAACATAATAATAATACCTAGTAGTAATATTAATAGAAAAAAAATATATAAGAGCGTATACCCTTTTTATAGCTTTTTCCAAAAAGAAATGCCCTGAGCGAGACTCGAACTCAGGACCACTCGCTAACCCGAAACATTCCCTAACCATCCAACCGTGTCTGTCCTTCTGTTTTAAAGCCCCTTCTAATTTATATAACCCATAATTTATTATCATCTTCTCCTTTTTAAACTGTGATCGTTTAACGAACCATATCCCAATTAGACTCTAATAATCAGCTTGATTTAGATTTTGATACATAACTGAAACACTGGTTATTGAAATTAACAGGCACGATGTAAAAAAAAATATTTAAAATAGGTAGCAACAGTAGTCGCGACTGCACTCATGAACTCAAACATGGATTCAAATCTTCGAACGTTTTTAGGATATAATTATAACATGAAAAAGTTTTTAAATTGATATTAGAAACTATCTAATTCGTTAATTTAACTTAAATCATAACAGCAATTCCAAATTTGATCAAGAACGAATGTTTGACTTTTTGAGTTTGAAAATTTGACTTCGAAATTAAGCATCATTAAGAGGAATTGAGGTTTGAAAATTTACAGAGAGGTTAAGTGAAATATTTCTAACATCATCACATTAACAAATTTTTCAAATTCACACGCTTTCGATTTATTGTTCATACCGGACACATGAACGGTAGAATAGGTCAGTTTCTTGACCTCTTAAATCAATTAAATCGGATAACAGAAGATGATAAAAGTTTGTATAGATAATGGAAAATGAAAGGAATCTGTTTTATGTAAATTATGAGTCAATCGATTGGTATAGATAGAGGGAGGTCGACCCTAGTTAACGAGACAAACAGAAAACAAAAAAAAATATATATAAAGAACAGAATCCAATGCTATCGTGTATATATCTGTTTTATATCTGTATTATTTATCTATTATATATAAATAACTAAATTTTATTTTATATCTGTTTAGATTTTTTATTTATATAGCTATATTTTATATATATATATATATATATATATATATATATATATATATATATATATATATATATATATATATATATATATATATATATATATATATATATCTATTTTATTAAATTTCCGTAATATTAGTTATTAATATAATTCTATTAGTAATTTTAATAAGAATTCTAATAATATTAGAAATATAATGATGATAATATTAATGATAATAGATAATAGTAAAGATATTAATAATTATAAGAAGTGATATTATTGATGATAATAATAACTTCTAAAATAAATGATTATTTTTAGTAATAATATTAATAATAAACATAATAACCAAAACCAAAATTTTTTTACTACTAATTATAATTATGATAATAATGATATAACAAATTAAATACATCAATTTTACATCTATATATTATATTAAAATAATAGCATACCGATACTAATATTAATAATAATAATAATAATAATATTAGTAATAATACTGAGAGTAATAGTAATAATATTAATATAACAAATATATTTCAAACTTTAAATTAAATATAATACCATTTATTACTTGTGTAATATTATTATACGGTGTCATTTATTGAAGGGTTAATTTTTATATATTTTATATATATTTTATAGAAATTTTATATAGATTCATAATAATATTTATTTATGTATATATATTTATTTTAACAACATAAATTTTAATTCATTAAAGTATACTTTATTAATTCAAAATATTATATATATTCTTATAATTATACTCATATAATATATATAAATATTTATTTACAAACCAATGTTCGTGAATCATCGGGAAAAGTCAAAGGTCAATTGTGTACATGAATACAGTTCAAAGTTTTTGAGGTTTCGATATTACAGACTTTGCTTATTGTGTCGAGATCATATAAAGATTAAGTTTAAATTTGGTCAGAAATTCCCGGGTCGTCACATATTGATGTGTGAAAATTAAGATTTGAGTCTTATCTCAAATCCAAGGATTACTACTTGTGGAGAATAATCAAAGTAGGAGACTTTGTACCACAAGCTAGTTCAAGACTAGTGAAGTCAAAATTTCAAAACAATGATGTTTTGAAACAATTTGATGCAATTTCACTACTTCATGGAATTCTTCCTAGTGAAGAAAAATTAAAGATAATCTTATGTGAAAGTGCAAGAGAATGTTGGGACTCACTATGTTCTCAAGAAGATTTAAACTCTATGAGTTTAAAGGGTAAAGGAATAGAGAAGGGTTTGGAAAAGGTTGTTGATTTTCAAGCAAAAGGGTTGAATGGAAATGAAGACTTTTGCCTCATGAGTTCTTGGAATGATTTGGATCAAGATGGTCAAAGTGAAGAAGAGGTTGAATCTCCATTCAAAGAAGATGATGTCTCAAGCATGGATTGCAATGAGGTACATGTATTCTATCCTTCTAATTATGAAGAATTGTTAGATGATTACAAGACTATTAAATTTGTGTATGATAGTAGTCGTGACAAAGTAAAACTTTTGGAGAAAGAATTACACAAAGTTAGACAACTTAACAAAGTTTTAATTGATGAAAATAACACCTTGAAGAGAAAACTTGAAAGGATAACTATTTGTGATTCATCAAGAGGTAAACATGAAATGAATATATGTCACGACTCTAGCAAACACAAATCTTGTAATTAAAGTCCATTGTCTATTATTAGGAAATTTGAAAATATGGGAAAAATGGACCAAGCTAGCAATTCCATGGTAGGGATAAGTCAAGCATTGGGTAATCTTAAAATCAATCAAAATCAATGATCAAAATGCTAATGAGAATAACCTTCTCAAAAAGACTTTGTATTAATGAAAGGTTTTTCTTACAAATGAAAAAATATTTTTGAAAAGTGATTTTAAAAGATTAGCGTAGGAAGCTTACTTGCCTTAGGATTTTGTGTTTATGTGAAAATATGTATAGCATGCTAAATACTATATTGATGCGTTTTGTGTATACTATGTGAATGATTGAATATGCATATGTATATATATATATATATATGTATATATATATGTATATATATATATGTATATATATATATGTATATATATATATGTATATATATATATGTATATATATGTATATATATATATATATATATATATATATATATATATATATATGTATATATATATATATATGTATATATGTATATATATATATATATATATAGTATATTACTTGTCATTGATGATTAAACATCGGGAGGATGTAATCATTCAATGTTAGGTAAAGAAAACTTGTCCTCAAGTAATCTATAGAACCTAAGAATTGTCAAAACGCGCTCGAAGAAAGAAGAAGTGAAGAAATAAGTGATCAGAAGGATCTAAGGCAGCACCACGGCTGACCGTATACTCGACCGCAGACTCATGTCCTGTACGTGTACAAATTCATGCACGGCTGATGTTTGCAGCGGTATATACGAAATAGTTATATTTTTACTACAAAATACGACGAAATATGATACAAGTTTTATTTATTTATATAGATGGGATATACCTAAACCTTGCTACAACACTATAGATAGTGTACCTAATCGTAAAGTAGTGTAGTATTTAGTAAGTCTGGTTCGTTCCACAGGGAACTAGCTAAGTTTAACGCTATATTTTTAACAACTATATATATATATATATATATATATATATATATATATATATATATATATATATATATATATATATATATATATATATATATATATATATATATATATATATATATATATATATATATAGTAATATTATTAAAAAAGAGGGTTTTTACCGTTTAATGACCGGTTTGTCGATTTAATACTTTGTTTAATGATTACACCAGGTTATCGACTGCGTATAATCCAAGGTTTTAATACTTTGTTAACAATTACACCAATTACCCTTGTATGTAATCCACCCCTGTTTTAATAAGATATGAACATTAATTTACCCACTTGATCAGTTTGAATAATCAATTATCCAACCCGAATAATTAATTAAATGATCGTAAAAGATGTCGTATAAATGTCACTAAATAGGACATGCATAATCATTTAATAATTATTAGATTAACTAATTTGAAGATAGGTTCGACAGATTCCAATGAGTTGTCATTCGATTAGACAATACTCCCCATCTATTAATAGTTCATAGTCCAATGTCCACAAGTGTCGGTCTTTTGTCCAAACCCAAATTATGGTACAAAATCCAATAACCCCGTCTTAATATTTAGTCTAACATAATGATTACTTTGGCTCAAATAAGCATAATAATAACTTAGTTATGAGACATTAATTTAAAAAGGAAGAACATAGCTTACAGTGGTGATTAATCGCATAGCGTTGCACAGACAGAATTTTGACTTAAAACCCGTAAAACAATCTTAAAATAACCTTATTATTATTAACTTAAAATTAAAATTATATTGTAAATATATATATATTTACGTTACATAGAAAGGAAAAGAAAACGATGTGTTTGATCGAGCAGAATTCGTTGCCTTTTATAGGCCCACTCTGAACTATGAAACTCCGCGAGTGCGGAGGTTTTGTTCATCATAGCTCTGCGAGTGCGGAGTTCTGGATTCCAGCTCACCTCTTGATTAAAACGTGGGCTGCTTAAAAATATAATATATAATAATATATATAATTAATTATATATTATATTATATTCTTGTGCATAGTTGACTTGTAATTTTAGCTCCGTTGAGTTGTACGTTAATGCTCAGTTTATGTCTCAGTTTCGAATTTTCGAACGCCTTTTCGTACCCTTAGATATCTTGTACTTTGCGTTTCACGGCTTGTACTCTTTTCATTTTTAGGCGTTTCTTATCAATAAATTGAACCACTTGAATTATAGCTTATACATTTGAGCTTTTTGGTCATTTGCGTCTTCAAATCGTCGTTTTCTTCTTTTGTCTTAGCACTTATTTATTTAAACGAATATTACATAAAAATAGAACAATTGAAACTAAAAGCTTTACATATTGGAAGGATATTGATACTAAATATATGTTCATTTGGAGCACTATCAAATATCCCCACACTTGAACGTTGCTTGTCCTCAAGCAATACAGAACTTGAAATTAAAATCACACTTCACTCGAATCACTTTTTTTTTCACACTTTATACATCAGTGATTTTGATACGGCGGTATACACAATGATAGTAACGATGTGGTTTACAGTCCCACATGACTATAAAAATTTAGATCCTTTAAGGAAATTGGATCTTTATGAAAATATTTGATCTTTTGAAAATTCATTCTAGCTTTTACCCTAGATAAGTTTTCTGGAATAACCCTTCACCGGTGTTTACAAAATATTTTTGTGGGTTGCGTGGGTTTCATATTTTAAAATTTTAGCTCAAAACTTACGGTTTTGTGTCACCCAGTTGCTAACCTTGTATTAGGAAAGCACACGTCCAGTTTACTTGTCCCGTATATTACCTTTCGGTAAACTACCATCCGGTTATAAAGGAAAGCATTGAACAAGCAACTGTTAGGGCAATGTCTAATGACATGCAGATGTTCATGGTCCACAACGTGTCGGATGCAATTACTATCCTTTGTAGGAGCAATTGTAAAGATCACCCTATAATTTTTCGGTCTGGCACAAGGTCCTGTCTTCGACCATGCTATGCAACCACCGTTCTTACGGTTGACACCCGATTTAGTTCAGGTGAACTAATGAATTCCAGGTGAATTCTTAGGATTTTACATTCAATGGTAACGAACGTATTAAAAATAGGGTTTTCAGAAAACAAATCGTTTTGTAATTTTGATCAAAATATTTTCTCGTTCAAGCTCGAGTTTAGATATCATTGAATTCCATGAGTTTGTAATTCTTAATCTTTAAGGTCAATCTCAAGGATTGAGTAATATCAGGTTTAAAAGCTGATTTTTAATCTTTAAGGAGATTATCCTTTCTGGGATCTGATTCATTAGTCTTATCAAGCTAATTTGCACGGCGCCCTCCCCATTTTACGAGACAGATCCTCTCATGGTTAGGATAAGTCTGACCACATGGCAACCCTATTTGATGCTGAGGTCCGTGGATTTCCTGCTGATTTTAGAGATGACTTTTCTAGATTTTTCGTCAACCTACAGCTGGTCTAGACGACAACTTCCTGACCTAAATCAAGAAGCGCGTGTCTTTTTCGGAAGACTTTACTTCCTTTTAATGATGGAATTGATTCATCGTGTAGATCCATCTTTCTTTCAAATATATTACAGTAAATCAGGTAAAACTGATTAAAATCGTCCAAAACAAAAGTACATGTAATAATCTTGTACAAACATATGTGATATGTGTTTTAAATAACTTGGTAAATTCTTCCCACACTTAGCTTTTATTTATTTTTTTTCTTTGCCTTTTTATTCTCCTCTATTCTATTTTAAATGAATTCTAACGTTTTGGGTTGTTTCTCCATTTATGTTCTCTCCGAGGTAACAATAATTTCGGTATTACAACCTAGTTTTATCGTTCATAAATATGTATAAACATGATTTTGAATTCATTTAGTTGAAAATTTTTCAAATTTTCACAAAATTTGGCAATTAAACTAAGTGTAAACCCGAGAGAATTTATAACCCTTCCCCATACTCGAGATCATGCAATGCCCTCATTTGCATGAAATTAGACTATAATTATAAATTCATGAGGGTGATTAGTGTAGAAAAGTGATTAAAAATACCGAGTTTGCAAACATATTGTTTTATATCACATTTGATATTTTACGTCTTGTCGTTAAAATTAGTAGCTTTTGCTGAACTTAATGTCAGTCTTTGAAAGTGTGATGTTTTACCCTGTTTTGTGTATAAGATAAACTACAAACATAAATACAATATATATATATATATATATATATATATATATATATATATATATATATATATATATATATATATATATATATATATATATATATATATATATATATATATATTTTATAAAACCTTTATTTATTAAAACAATTTAAATGAATAATTTTTTAAAATTTTGTTTACTTTTACTTTAGGTAGTTTCGGTATGTTTACCTAGTCCGTCCCTCGACAAAATTTAAAATTTGTCGTTTTTAAAGCGATTGTTTTAAAAGTAAAGATTGTTGGTTTTTTTTAATTTTTTTGGTATACTTTAGATCAATAATATTAAAAATAATGATAACAAAATTTTTCGCCCCGCCATCGGGTAAAGCAATTCCGGTTCAATGACCTAGTCTTTAACTTACGACGAATTTTAGAAATCATTTTTTTAAACTTAATGAAATAAAGTAAATTTTGTTTTTAAATGCACACAAAACTTAAATTTAAAAATGCATATAAATTTCATATAAAACCTATAAAATAAAAAATTTAGAATGGGGGGGGGAGAAAACTAGTTCTTTAGTGTCTGCTAGCGGAAAAGACCAATCGGATTCCATTCTTGGAACTACACGAGAACAACTAACTCTAGACAGCATTTTCTTTTTAGAACATCTGAATCTCCCCACACTTAGGTAGCTGTGGTGTCGAAATTGTGATTAACTTCATCGTCAATTTCCTTTGGACCATAATCAACTTGCATATCTGTGACTTTTACTTTAAGCCATTGGTCGGATTCCTGTGTAATATCAATAAATTCAACTAGTTTTGCCTTTTCTTTAGGCGATAGATTGGATACTAACTGGTTACATAACTTAAAGTTCCCCTTGGTTCTAGCATCGCGAATTCGTTTAATAAGTTTCTTCATTGAACTGTTAATAACGGAGTCATTTAATTTCGTATCAACAACGGGGTTCTTTGTTATTAAGTCATCATTAGGTGTTACTTCATTTTCCCCACACTTAGGCGTTTTATTATTGTTAAGCACTACCGTTGGAGTTGGTAAAACAATATGGTTCTTATCAATCGTTTTTGTTAGTTCAACGATTTTGGTTAGTGGAGATTTAGCCTTTCGACTCACAAAGGTGACTGATTTGTCACCATCACTAAGTGTCATTCTACCCTCTCGTACATCAAATAACGCCCCGGTAGACGCTAAGAATGGTCGACCTAAAATTAGAGGAATGTTTGGGTCCTCTTCTACGTCAATGACAATAAATTCGACTAGAAAGGTTAAATTACCTACTTGAACGGGTAGGTTGTCAGCAATTCCAACTGGGTGCCTAATGGTTTGATCAAAAAATCGAACACTCATCTCCGTTGGACTTAACTCACCTACTCCTAATCTCTTATATAATGAAAGAGGCATAACACTCACACTCGCACCTAAATCTGCTAGTGCATCATACATGACACAATCACTAAGTAGACAAGGAACAATAAATTCACCCGGATCACCCAACATGGGTGGAGGTTTCGGTGGAACTGTCTTCACCGGGTTTACTTCTATGGTTTTTGTTTCTTGCACTTTCTTATTCTTCTTCTTCTTTCCAGAGGTATCACAAACTTTATTACCTATTACTTGCTCATACTCAACTCCTTTTCTTGGAAACGGGATGGGTGGTCTGTATGGTGCCACCACTGGCTTTACATACTCGGGTGGTGGTGGTGGTGTAACTTCTTCATTGTTACTCACATCTAAAACCTTCCCATCTTCTGATGCTAGTTTTTCAGAATTTGTTGATACCATATTAACATTCTCATTCCAAGGATTTACTTTAGTATCACTCGGTAGCTTTCCTTGTTCCCTCTTACTCATCAAGCTAGCAAGAGTACCTACGTGTTTTTTCTAGATTCAAAATGGAAGCTTGTTGAGTTCTTAATGACTGATCAAACCTCTCATTTGTTTGGGTTTGAGATGTAATAAATTTTGTTTGAGATTCCATTAGCTTTGCCATCATTTCTTCCAGATTTGGCTTTTTCTCTTCGATTTGTTGTGGTGGTTTATATAAGCTAGGTCTTTGTTGATTGAAAGTGTTATTTTGAGTTGGTTGGTTATTCAGACCTTGTTGGTTATACGAGTTATTGTTGGGTCCATTTGGATTGTAAAGAATGTTTTGATTTCGATTAAAGTTTGGCCTTGGCGGTTGATAATTATTTTGAAAATTATTTCCCGGCCTTTGGTTCATGTAGGAAACATTCTCTCGTTGTTCCATCGTTTGCTCGATGTGACAATCTTTCGTTAAGTGTGGACCACCGCATTGCTCACAACTGATTCGTATTGCGTGAATATCTTTAGTCATCTTTTCCATTCGTCTTTCAAAAGCATCTATTTTTGCGGAAACGGAATCAAAGTCATGGCTAGAATCGGCTCTAGCCACTTTAGATGAACGAAAGATATCTTTTTCCTGGTGCCACTCATGTGAGTGGGAGGCTGTGTTATCAATAATTTTGTGAGCTTCAGTTGCGGTTTTCTTTATAATGGAACCACCAGCTGTTATGTCGATGTCTTTTCGTGTAGCAACATCGCATCCTTGGTAGAATATTTGTACTATTTGATAAGTATCTAAACCGTGTTGAGGACATCCTCTCAACAATTTTCCGAATCTTGTCCACGCCTCATATAGAGTTTCATTTGGCTTTTGCGTGAACGTAACAATTTCTCCTTGAAGTCTCACGGCTTTAGATGCCGGAAAAAATCTTTTAAGAAATTTCTCAACTAAAACATCCCATGTATCAATCGCCCCTTCAGGTAACGATTCTAACCAATCTTTGGCTTCTCCCTTTAAAGTCCAGGGAAATAACATGAGATAGATCTGTTCATCCTCAACTTCTCTGATTTTAAATAGAGTACAGATCCTATTAAAAGTTCGAAGATGTTCGTTTGGATCTTCTTTTGGCGTACCACTATATTGGCATTGATTAGTTACCATGAGTAGGATTTGTCCTTTGATTTCATAATCTGGCGCATTAATGTCTGGCTTAATAATGGAGTGACCTTGGCCAGTGCATGTGGCTCTCATTCGATCTTCCATACTTAGAGGTTCCGTTATTTCCATATTTTAATTTGTTGAATATGAATCACTAGAAGATTCTGATTTAACGATTTGTGGTTCAGGAGGAATGATTATTGGTTCAGGATCTTGGAATTGTTCTTGAATATCCTCCAGGTTCTCAATTGTGAGGTCGGGTTCAAAAAATGGATTATCGGAAATTTGAATTGGAATACTTGGTCGACTTGATGATGATTCTAAAGAAAAATCAACGGCAACAATATTGGTTTGATGTCTTGATCGAGTTACAGGTGGTGAACGTATGAAAGGTGGTGAACGTTTTGCTCGGTGCATTCACTGAATATCATATTAGTTATAAAAGATAAAAATTATATAAGCTATCAAATTAATAGACTTTTTTGATTTTGCCCACGTTTCGAATAGCCAATAGATGCAGCAGGTAGCCAGGACGCTTTAAATCGGAAGCCCACAACTCGCCACTAACAAATCCAACTATTACTACGAACCAGAAAATTTTGAATGTCTATCAATTTAACCGCTTAAAATAATTTTTTGTCGAAATTTTGAAATAAAAATCTATGTCCTAAAAACTAGAGTGTCGAGAAATAAGAAAGAAAAAGAGCGCGTCGAAAAATGTCGAAAAATAAAAGGTCAAAAAATAATAATAAGAAAGTAGAGCGTCGAAACTTAAAAGTCTAAAAACTAAATATTAAAAGTTGCGTCTAAAGGTATTAAAACTTAAAAGGAATTCTATATCCAAAACGGCAATAACTTAATAGGCACTAAAATCTATTAAATATTAAAGCAATAAGCGACGTCGTAAAATTCTAAAGTGTCTAAATCTTAATCTAAAGAAAAAGTACTTAAGGAATTTTACGGCAAAGCTTAAAAATCTAAGAATATAAAATAACTATGGCAAAAACTATAACTTAAAACTAGTTACGAACGATAAATATACAAAGTACAAATTATATGTTTAAAATATACAATTTATAAAAAGAAACAAACAAAAAAAATTGATAAAATTACTTATTTTTTAAAAAAAATATTATTTTTATATTATTATTTTATAAAAGTATAAATTTATATAATTATAAAAACAAGTTAAAACTTAGAAATACAAATTTAATTAAAACTAAAATTAATTAGTATTTTAATTATACCCTAATTAGGTTAATCAATAATAATAAAAATTAATAAAACCCTAACTGTAATTAATGCGCGTACCAGGTGTAGCCTGTCAGAGGAGCTCCCCGAGTGCGGATGTCTGCTGCCCAAAAGCTCCGCGAGTGCGGAGTATGCAGGTTCAAATGAGTAGCAGGCTCAAATTATGAAGGTTCAGATTTTAATATTTTTTTTTTCGTTACAAAATATATGGTAGAAAATATATATAAAATTAAAATAAACTTATATTTTAAAAACTAAAAATAAAAATACTTTATAATATTACAAAATATTAAAAATACGTTTTTTTAATTATATTTTTACAAATATAAATTAAAAATATAACGTTTTGCCGCTCCCCGGCAGTGGCACCAAAATACCTGATGTTTGCAGCGGTTTATACGAAATAGTTATATTTTTACTACGAAATATGGCGAAATATGATACAAGTTTAATTTATTTATATAGATGGGATATACCTAAACCTTGCTACAACACTATAGGCAGTGTACCTAATCGTAAAGTAGTGTAGTTTTTAGTAAGTCCGGTTCGATCCACAGGGAGCTAGCTAAGTTTAACGCTATATTTTTAACAACTATATATATATATATATATATATATATATATATATATATATATATATATATATATATATATATATATATATATATATATATATATATATATATATATAGTAATATTATTAAAAAAGGGGGTTTTTACCGTTTAATGACCGGTTTGTCGATTTAATATTTTAAGCGTAAAGATAAATGACGATAATATAAATGACAGAATTTAAATCGCGATAAAGTAAATTGCAGTAATTAAAATGATAGTAAATAAAGGTACGATGAAATATGAAATAAAAGTATTATGCTTATTGAAACTTCCGTAATCATGATGTTTGACGTTTTGATTTTAATTTATTTATCTGGGTTAATTGTCCTTTGTCCTGGATTTATTTGATACCTATCTGGTTTTTGTCCATAATAGTCCATCGGTCATAATTATAAAATGCTTGTCAAATTAACCTTATTCCCGAAGTCAAATATTCCAACTAATTAGGGATTCGAACTGTAACAAGGTTTTAATACTTTGTTTAATGATTACACCAGGTTATCGACTACGTATAATCCAAGGTTTTAATACTTTGTTAACAATTACACCAATTACCCTTGTATGTAATCCACCCCTATTTTAATAAGATATGAACATTAATTTACCCACTTGATCAGTTTGAATAATCAATTATCCAACCCGAATAATTAATTAAATGATCGTAAAAGATGTCGTATAAACGTCACTAAATAGGACATGCATAATCATTTAATAATTATTAGATTAACTAATTTGAAGATAGGTTCAACAGATTCCAATGAGTTGTCATTCGATTAGACAATACTCCCCATCTATTAATAGTTAATAATCCAATGTCCTCAAGTGTCGGTCTTTTGTCCAAACCCGAATTATGGTACAAAATCTAATAACCCCGTCTTAATATTTAGTCTAACATAACGATTACTTTGGCTCAAATAAGCATAATAATAACTTAGTTACGAGACATTAATTTAAAAAGGAAGAACATAGCTTACAGTAGTGATTAATCGCGTAGCGTTGCACGGACAGAATTTCGACTTAAAACCCGTAAAAAATTCTTAAAATAACCTTATTATTATTAACTTAAAATTAAAATTATATTATAAATATATATATATATATATATATATATATATATATATATATATATATATATATATATATATATATATATATATATGTTTACGTTACATAGAAAGGAAAAGAAAAAGATGTGTTTGGTCGAGCAGAATTAGTTGCCTTTTATAGGCCCACTCTGAACTGTGAAACTCCGTGAGTGCGGAGGTTTTGTTCATCATAGCTCTGTGAGTGCGGAGCTCTGGATTCCAGCTCACCTCTTGATTAAAACGTGGGCTGCTTAAAAATATAATATATAATAATATATATATAATTAATTATATATTATATTATATTCTTGTGCAATGTTAACTTGTAATTTTAGCTCCATTGAGTTGTACGTTGATGCTCGGTTTATGTCTTAGTTCCGAATTTTCGAACGCCTTTTCGTACGCTTAAATATCTTGTACTTTGCGTTTCGCGGCTTGTACTCTTGTCATTTTTAGGCGTTTCTTCTCAATAAATTGAACCACTTGAATTATATCTTGTACATTTGAGCTTTTTGGTCATTTGCGTCTTCAAAATGTCGTTTTCTTCTTTTGTCTTCGCACTTATTTATTTAAATGAATATTACATAAAAATAGAACAATTGCAACTAAAAGCTTTACATATTGGAAGGATATTGATACTAAATATATGTTCATTTGGAGCACTATCAACGGCTAACACCACGGTCGACCGTGCTTCGACCGTGCGTGGTCTGATTCTGTTTTAAATTAAACTAAACCCTCACTTTTATTTCTTTTCAGCCCACTTCAAAACACACACACTTACACATAACTGAGGAGATCGACCGCACGAAGAAGAACGTTCATTCCTTCATTTTCAATTCCTACTTTCGGTATGATTAATCTTTGCTTTCCTAGCATTCAATTGTGTTTGTATGATGAATTAGGGTTATGAAGAAACCCTAACTAGAATGAATCAAAACTTAAATTGATGCAAACAATTGAAATTGTTCTTGAAGAACAATTTAGAAATGATTGTAGTAATGATTGTAGTATATCTATGCATTGATTTAGCTTTGGATAATTCTAGGGTTCATTATACATCTAGATTAGATTTTCATAGAAGCATTGTTCATATGATATGAATGACATTGTTGCTAATTGAGTGTAATAATGTTGAATGCCAAAACATGTGTTGATGATGATCTCAAAAGTCTAGAACTGTTGGTCCCTTGATTAACAACAGGAGTAATGTAGAGGAGGGTGAATACAATTTCTTTTAATTAACTAACCAATTAAGCACGGTTTAGTATTCAAGCATGTAATGTAAATAGAGTCAAAGGTAATTTTTCAACTGTTATTCTTTTTGATTAAATCATAAAGAATTACAACTATCCTTGGCAGAATGATAGTTGGTTGATACAGATTTACCTAGGTATAGCTATGAGGATAAACTTAAAGCTATTACACATTTTGGACTCTAAATAAATAAACCCACACTACTAGTTGTTACAATAGTGGATACAACAATTTATAGTAGTCCTATTAACCGTGTAATGGTTCTATTGTCCACTGGTACATAGGATGTCTGTACTTGTGGGGACAACTGCATCAGAGAGCGTGCTCTCCTCTTTCCTCTTTGGTAGCTATTTGCAAGAACACCCCAATTCGGTTTGGCACCACTATTTATTTAAACAAATAGAATGTTGTGTTCCCTAGGTATTGACAAAGTATAACACATGTCTGTACATGTGTTAAACTTCTGCATTCCCACGTGGTCTTGTAAGGTCAATTGTCAATCGCCAACGCGTGTCCTTTCCTGTTCAACTTTCTCTTTGACTTCTGTTGAATAGTACAATTGATGTAGACCACTCAGGAAACCACCATGCTTGTAATGGAGCATGGTTGTCTTGTGTTGTATGCTGCTTACCAGGTTTACTAGTTCTTCTTATGCTGAGTCACTTGATATTCTTCAATTGTTGGGTACTCATCATGTGCTGATTCGAAGAATACACTCTACCTTGTGCTGGTAGACTAGGCAGCATACTAAACACTAGACACAGCAATATTTGCTGTCTATACATAAACAAACTTGTGCTGGCTGCACATAACATTTTAGTGCAAATAAATTACAGTTTTGTCATAATTAAATCCTTAATTATTTTGGGGACTCAACAATCTCCCCCTATTTGATAATGACAAAACTTATGACATTTATAGAAAACACTAAAGCTAGCACAGAGGGACCTATTGAAAAATAGGCAGTAAACTTGTCCTTTTTTAAGTTTGTTTTGGGATCTTTTGCTGAGTTATCTATATCTTATAATTTGATATGATTTTGAAGATAAACTCATTTCACTTTCATTACAACAGAGTATATACAGTAATTGCAAGAACATCATAATGAAAAATGAAATAAACAAAAGATACAATTTGAGCACTAGAGGGAAAGCTATCTTTATCTTTATCTAATTCATCTTCAGATAGCTCCTCTTGTTTGATTTTCCAGGCTTCACGAAATAGGATAGGTATATCAGCAGGGTCAAATACAGGGATATGAGGAGGTAGAATGATGGGATCTCTTCTTTGTGGGCCTTCACCAGTAGATTTCTTTCCTTTAGGTTTTTGAGAGAGTACTTCTTCTACGTTTACTACTGGTGCATTCCCAAATTTTGTTGCTTTGTTGAAGAGCTCTTGGAGTTCTGGCTTCAATGTCTTTTTAATACCACTTTCAGCTTTACTAATGAAGTACTCCAATATCTCCATCCATTCACTGAATCCTAAGGATCGTAACTCATCATAGTTTATCCTTTCTTGAACATTATTCTCCCTGCTGACATTGAAAGCTCTTTTTGAGCCTCTGTGCACTTTGATGATCTTGCTGGGATTTGATCTTCTGTTCATCACATCACCATAGGTGCTCCTATAATAATGATCAGATAGTTGTATGGTTCGGTCAGTTTCTATAGGAGCAGTAGCAGGTGCTTTCTCAACAGCTTCTAATTCATCAAAGGCCTTATCCTATTCCTTGACAATGGCTTTAACTAATTTGAGGGACTCAGCCTCTTGCTTTCTATCAGCATCCAATTTGTCTTCTTCTTCCTGAAGCCTTAACCTCTCAGCGAGTTCAGTATCAGCAGCCTCCCTTCTTTGCCTTTCAGCTTCTAAGCCCAACAGATAATCATCGACAGTAATTTTCAGAGATTTAGATGTTTCAATCATCTTTCTACCCTCTTCAGTTCTAAGGGAAGCACGATACTGCCTTAGATCCATTCCCAGCTGGCGAGCCTCTTGAAATTGAGCTTTCTCCTCATCAGTAGAGAGCCTTTGACCACTGTTATTTAAATATACACCAATTTCAATGCCATAAGTCAAGGCAGTGATGTAGAATGGATGATCAAGAGGATGATGCAGCAATCTAACTTGGCGTATCCTTTCATTAATAGCTGCTTGTCTTTGCTCAAGCAATTCTGGTACAGTGATCTCCAGCATGTAAGCCTCTCTTTCATCTGGATTCATTCTAAATAGGTCTGGCTCACCACGGGAAACTGAATCATCTTCCCAAGTAGTGTGTTTATCATGACATTTTGGGGAAGATGGAGGATACATGATTGATTCTGCAATTCCAGAAGAACTCACTGGAAACTGATTAACACGATTATCCTGTGTTCTGTTAAAATAAGTGAGGGTCCGGGGAGAGATAGGTGATTGAACAAATAAGTGATCTCCTCTACCTCAGACTGTAAAGTCAGCAGGATTAGCCATATCATCATCTTGATTAGCACCCAGCTCGACCACCTTTGCTGGGTCTTCAACACTTGTAGCACCCAGCAGCACACTTCTGGCTGGGTCTTCTATCACAGCACTCCTTGCTATGTCTTCAGTACCAGCTGACTGATTAGTATCAGTTGGTACACCTGCCACAGTATCTTCATCAACTGCCTCAAATAGGGGTCCTTTCCTTAAGCGCTGGTTTTCCCTAGGAGCAGATTTTACCCTTTGTCTATCGATTGGAATGGGTTCAGATGATGGTTCTTGTGTTGATACTGGTTCTTGTGGAGGCAGATAGGGAACAATAGCAAAATGCTTCCCCTTATCATCATCAACATCAAGGTCTGTTATTTCTGCTGGCTATGGTTGTGTAGCTGGCTGAGCAGAAGATGCTGGTTGAGAAGATGAGCTAGTTTCTAATATTGCATCTAGCCATTTCATGAAAACGTCAGCTCTTACTCCTCCTGACCCAGTAGATTGCAGATAATCTTTCATTTCTTCAGGGGTCATTCTCTTGATCCTGTCTGCTCGCTCAGCATACAGCTTTACCCTTTTCTTGACATACTTAACCATGAACTTAGCATTTCTTTTACGAGCATCTCTTTTGTACCTTTTAATGCTGATTAGTTCATCATTAATATCCAATTTGTCTGGGTCCAGGCTTCTTCTATGTTCAATTCTGTGATGTTTACGAGCAACATTAGCCTCCCATTTGGCATTAAAGGCATCATTTAAATCTTGCTGTCTCTTCTGATGTCTCTCCCATTTTCTTTTCATTTTCCTTTCAATAGTTTGAGAGACAACAAAAGATTCAGCAACAGCCAGCTCAGAAATATCACTGGGCTTACTGCCAGAACCAATATTATCCACTGATGTGGTAGACACACTGAGTTGAGATTCACCAGCAGCATGTACACCAGCTTCAGTATGAGCATTGCTGGGCTTAGTGCCAACACCTTGATCAGTACCAGTACCATCATCATCACCATCTCTCTTTTGCTATTTAGGAGCCTTTTCATGCTCATGCTCCCCCTCAGATTGTTTTCTCTTTTTGGACTTCTCTTTAGACTTCTTCTCCCCCTTTTTGTCATCAGCAGGGGCAGAAGGGTGATCAGGGGAAACATGTGCATCAAGGTCACTATCTGACTCAGGAACTGAAAATGCAAAGTTATTCTAGTTAGCATCAGCAGGAGAAAGATGGGCACCAGGATCTACACCATATTGTCGGAGACACAGATTTGAAGTTCTAACTTCATTTCTTGCAACACCATGGCTATTTGATTAACAGTGGCCCTAACATCTGCTTGTAGGGCAGCCATCTGTTGCATAGTCTCCACCAATTGAAGATAAGTAGAGATAGGAACCATATTAGCCATTTGCTGCTCCTGCGAATCCAACCTCTCTGCCAATGCCCGATTCTCTTCATTAAAAAAAAGATTCCTTCGATTAGCAGCATCAAGATCAGTTTAAAGATGGGCAATATGATCAGCATATTCATTATGAGAGATGATTCGCCTCTTGAGGTCCTCCTCTTCTTCAAATTGTTTGACAATAGCATCCACCGCTAGATCAGCAAAAGCACATACTTGTTTGAGCTGGTTTTCAATGGTAGAAGTGGTAACCTCCCCAGCTCTGCGTATGGCCTCAGTCATTCTATCAACAATAGCAGAGCGAATGGTGCTTTGGAGATCTGGCATAACCTCGGCTAATGTCTTATAGACAGCCAGAGTGGAGATGGCAGCTACCTCATCAGCATTAAAACTGTTGGTTGAGGGACGATCACTAGCAGCTAACGTAGAGGTACCTCCGTAGGGTGGTGGAGGTGGAAGGTCAGAATCCGACTCGTCACCATGATCACCATCATTTTTACCTTCACCCGAAGGTTTAAAACCACTGGTATTCTTGTCAGCATCATTATCAGCATCATCAGTTAGATCCACTGGTTTGTCTTTGGAACCAGACACATTATCATGAGTGACTGGTCCGCCCTTACCAGTACCTTTATCAGCATCACCATCAGATGAAGAAGATGATGAGGAAGAAGCTGATGAATCAGAAGGTACTGGCGAATCAGGGACATTCTGCATAACACATTTACTAGTAGCAGGATCTATGATGAACTTGAGAGGCCTCCATGTACCAGGCCATGGAGAAGCAGCTGAAGCCATACCAAAGTAGTGATAGTATGGCTGCTCATTAACTTGTTGTAGTATGGCCAACCTCTCATATATCTCTTCTCTTGCTGGTCGATCCAGCTGAGATAATAGCTCAGTCAGCTCCTCTTCTGGTAATTTGCTGGCTGAGACTATAGCACTTTGGGGATCAATGGTCAACTGATCCACCAGCAAGGCAACTCTGGGAGTGATGGAAGCTCCCCTATATATGAAGTTAGGTACAACTTCATCAGGATCTGGTACCTGACACACATATGGTTTCTTTTCAGCAGAAGCAGTAGCCTGAGAAGAATCAATGGTGGCAGTAGCAGAGGTACTAGCATCCATAGTGGGTTCCGTAGAACCAGTGACATGTGCAGTATAGGCAGCATGTGCTGCGAGAAGCTCATCGATAAGCACTACATCATCTTGGTCACTACATGTGATAATCTCCTCAATAGAAGCAGTTGGAGAAGTAACAGTGGTAGTGCCAACAATATCAATATCAATATCAAGAACCTCCTTAACAATATTACCAATGACCTTTTTAAGTGCAGGAGGAGGTTGCATTATCATCTCCTCAACCACTACAGAATCAGTGGTTGAAGCAGCAATACCAGAGATAGTAGGAGGAGTAGCAGAAATATCAGCAGTAGCTAACTCCTCATTATCAGTAAGAACAGTGGAACCAGCAACCACATTGTCTCCAGTAGAGCCAACAGCAGTAGAAGCAACAGTACCAGTAGCAGTACCACCAGTAGACAAATCAGTAGCACCATCAACAGTAGCAGAAACGGAGAGCTCATTAGTAGAAACAGTAATATCCTTTTCTTACACCCCCTCTGCCTGTTCATCTACCCTGCTAAGAACTGAAACAAAAGAACATTTTATGTTAACAACTGTAGAATCAAATAAATTTGACTCAACAATTGCATCTGTTGTTGGTCTCTGGGGACAGACCGGTGATTTAGTCAGCCCTTCGATTGAGACAGAGTTAGGTGTCTGTAAGTACAGCTATGACTCTGCTGACTCATTGGCAACACATGTTGACCCAGATAGTGTAAGAGTTCTGGCTGGTAATGATGTAGGAATGAGACTCTTAGCAGGATCCAAGTAACATTTAGGCTGTGCAGTGGCCTGAGCTGATTCAACACGATGAGGAACCAGTTCAAGACTGCTTTGGGGTCAGTTATGTTCTCTGCTGGTTGTACTGTCAGCAGAGGATATTGCATGATGTTCTTTTTAGAAAAATGTGGAAGTGCCTGGTTAGAAGAGTATGGGTTGCTACTCTTCTTAACACTAGTTTTAAAACCAGTCAGCTTGGGAGTAAAGGTTGTGTCTTTAAATCTAATTTTATTTTTCAAGTCAGCAGTTAAAAGATTTTTAATTAAGTTAGAGATTTCTGCTGTTTGGTCTAGAGACGCACCAGGTTCCATAGCAGCTTTCTTTGCAGAAGCAGCAGTTGAGACTGGGGCAATCCCTCCTGTAGTTTGCTTGGAGCCAGCTTTAGCTCGTTTGGATTTTCCTGTTACCAAGAAATAGTTAGGCAACGGATTCCAATACTAGAAGTGGGTAGTCAGTATATAAGACTATGGCTGTTCTTTATGATCAGAGAGCATTATATTCTAACACAACTACTGCTTTACCAGTATGTGAGACGGTGGCTGTACTAGTTGAGGTAGCTGGCTTCTTCCTTTTCACAGCTAGCTTTCATTGAGGTCCCTCCCCCTCAGCTGGTGCAACACCAGAGGCATTTGTAGGGGCAACTCCACCTTGAGCATCAAGATACTCAAGCATTGCTGGCGTCAAAGAAGCATATGGAGCAGTAGGTTTATCCTTTGGCATCCCCTCTTGCTTTAGAGGCAGGTCAAATGATTCATCAGCAATCTGCTGGTAAGCTTCACCCATCTCATTTTCAAACACAAGGCTCAAGAACCTTGGAAAGGGGATTAGATGTGTTCGTTTGGGTGCAAGCACCATTTCCCTTAACCTGAGGTAGATCTCAGCTGTGTAGTCAATGTTCCTGTTGAACAGCAAATCATGACCAATTTTGAGCTCAAAATCTGAGCACTGATCAAAACTATCGGACTTTTGGCTGATGCACTGGGTCAGCAGTCCAAAGAAGTAATACCATAGCGGTGGCATGTTCTTCCTTAGTGGTGTATGAGCAATTGGACCAGAATAACCAATCATTTCCAGCACTTCCCTACTCAAATCCTCACTTGTCGGTGAAGTAAGAAATGGACCACCGGGTAATTGAAGGGCACGTCCGAGGGCATCAACAGTGATCGAGCAATTGAGGGTTTCAGTCGCCATGCCACGAATACAAGGAGCATTCTGTTGAGTGGTGGCCATGGTGGTAGTATACTAAAATCTCGCTAAACAGGCCGGATAGAGGCGAGAAGGAACTCCGGTGATGGATCTCGCCAAGGGACATCGCCTGATGTAGTCAATCAAAGCCTCATATCCAATGTTGGCTTTAGACTTGGGAATAGAGAGAGCGGGTGCTGCATTACCTCTGGAAAGGCGAATCAGTGCATGGTTTGGTGCATTAGTAGCCCTGATCAGATTGGGGTGAAGATTGAACAGTGGACCCTATACAGCTTGTTCCTCAACGACTTGTATAGATTGTTGTTCTGGTTGTTGTTGCTGTGGTTGGTGTTCCTCCGATTTGTATTCTGTGGGTGGTGATTGTGGATGTTGTTGTTCTTGGTCTGCCATTGATGAAATCGTTGAAGATGGATGTATGAAAGATATGAAGATTTGTGATTTTAGAGAGAAGATTGTGTTTTTGAAAGCTAAATCAAAGAGTTAATAACCTAAGGTTATTATGTGGAGTTGATCGCCTTATTTAACCTTTCGGATTGGTGGAAAAGGTGCAGGAGAGAGAAAATGGTAACTGTCATCTGCAGGCGCGTGGGCATATGTGACAGACTGACACGTTTTTGAGGGGACACAGACTGTTGACATAACATTTAATTAGCTTGAACACTCATGCCTCCCATTAAGCATTAAATGCAGCAGTTTTCAACTCAATTTAAAGTTAAAAACCATAAGATAAATTTTGTATTAAACACAAAAATTCTTTGTTACATTTAATATGTAATGAATTTAATTTTAAATCATTGGAAGTAAATGAGTTTCAGATTTAAGGTATCATTTAAGTATTGTGAGCTATTTATTATTTCGATTTGAACATTGAATAACCATGATATAAAAGACCTTGTTGTGCTGACTGTTTGACATGTAGGCATTAAGTGAAAGAAATTTTGACTTCCTGGTTTGCCCTACATGTTGTAGAGCCAGCACACCAACAAAGTTGCCTTTTATTTTAAAGTTCAAGCATACCCAGCTCAGAGATGAGATAGTTAAAACATTTCTCATCTAAGGGCTTTGTGAAAAGATCTGCTAAGTGCTGGTCTGTTGAAATAAAATGTAGCACCATATCTCCTTTTTGAACATGATCCCTTATGAAATGATATCGAACGTCAATGTGCTTAGTTCTTGAATGCATCACAGGATTGTTGGTAATAGCAATAGCACTCATGCTATCACAGTAGATTGGAGTCTTTGTAACATGAACACCATAGTCCTTCAGCTGGCTTTGCATCCATAGTACTTGAGCAGTACAACTACCAGCAGAAACATATTCTGCCTCAGCAGTAGATGTGGACACAGTATTTTGCTTTTTGCTCGTCCAGCTGACTAGCCTACCACCCAGTAACTGGCAACCACCAGTAGTACTTTTCCTGTCTATTTTACACCCTGCAAAGTCAGCATCTGAATACCCAATTAGCTCAAAATCCTGGTTTTTTTTTTATACCAAAGACCACGTTTAGCAGTACCTTTCAGATACATAAATATCCTTTTTACTGCTAGCAAGTGTGACTCTTTAGGATCGGCTTGATATCTGGCACAGAGACATGTGACAAACATAATATCTGGTCTGCTGGCTGTAAGATAAAGTAGGGACCCAATCATACCTCTATATTCAGTTATATTGACTGGTTCACCATTGGGATCAGCATCTATTTTAATAGATGCTGCCATTGGGGTCCCTATATCTTTTAAACAGGCCAGACCAAATTTCTTTAACATATCTTTGATATATTTATCTTGACTTATAAAAATTTCATCATCAAGTTGTTTAATTTGCAATCCTAAAAAGTATTGCAAATCTCTTTGTAAGCTCATTTCATATGTCTTTGACATAAGTTTTGAAAAATCCTGACAATGTTTCTCATTTTTAGATCCATAAATAATATCATCTACATATATCTGTACCAGCAAGAGATCACCATCTATCTCTATTGAGAATAGAGTGGTATCAATTGTTCCAACTTTAAAACATATACCAGTGAGATACACATGAAGTATCTCATACCATGCTCTTGGTGCCTGTTTGAGGCCATAAAGAGCTTTGTCTAGCTTGTAGACATGGTATGGATATTTACTGCTTACAAAACCAGGAGACTGTTTGACATAAACTTCTTCTTGTAGCTTCCCATTTAGAAATGCATATTTAACATCCATCTGGAATACCCTAAAGTTCATCTTAGCAGCATATGCTAAGAATAATTTGATAGCTTCCATCCTAGCCACTGGAGCATATGTCTCTCCATAATCCAATCCTTCTTCCTGTTTGAAACCCTGAGCTACCAATCTAGCTTTGTTTCTGATCACAATCCCATCTTCATCCATCTTATTCTTGAAGACCTACTTGGTACCAATGATCTTCTTAGTTTCATCATCAGATTTAGGTACCAATGTCCAAACCTTATTCCTATCAAACTGGGAGATCTCTTCTTACATAGCTCCTGCCCAGCTTGGATCTTTGATAGCTTCATCAGGACATGTAGGTTCAATGGTAGACACAAAGTTTACATGCATACAAAAGTTGATGGTTGCATGTCTTCTTATTTTAACACCACTTGCCAGATTACCAATAACTTGTCCAATTGGATGCTCCTTTGTCCATCTAGTGTTATGAACAGGTGAGCTTGTTGTGGAACACATAGCATCTTGATCATCATCTGGCTCAGAGGAATGAGCAGCAGTTGGAGACAGCTGTTCATTATGAGTGTAGCCAGTACCAGCTTGAGATCCTTCAGAACCATTAGACCTATGCCCCAGTTGTAAAACTTCAGTAGAGCCAGTAGGTCCACATGGTTTAGACACAGATGGAACAGAATGTTCCATCTCATCATCAGAGAACCCAGCAACATGGATTGGTGAGGGATTTGCTGCTGGTTCTTCTTCGTCATCAAAAGCTTGCTGAGTATGCTCTTCAAACATTAAGTTTTCATCTTCTTGACTAGTAGATGAAATAGGGGCAGTTTCATCAAATGTAACATTAATGGATTCTTCAAAAAAAACCCTTCTTTTATTGAAAACCCTATATGCCTTTGACATGGAATATCCCAAAAATATACCTTCATCAGCCTTAGCATCAAACTTGCCTAGCTGATCCCTATTGTTTAGAATGAAACAAGGAGTGCCAAATACATGAAGAAATGAAATTGAAGGTCTTCTGCCTTTGAGAACTTCATAAGCAATTTTCTGATGTCTTTTCACAATTAAAGATCTATTCTGGGTAAAATATGCAGTGTTCACAGCTTTTGCCCAATATGAATTTTTCAGCCCAGACTCAGCTGTAGTGACCCGTCCTAATCCATCTAGATGAATACATTACATTTGGTTACATCGCGAGGTACTTGACCTCTATATGATACATTTTAGAAACATTGCATTCGTTTTTAAAAAAAAAACAAACTTTCATTTCATCGAAAGTTGACGGCATGCATACCATTTCATAATATATCCAACTATAATTGACTTAATAATAATCTTGATGAACTCAACGACTCGAATGCAACGTCTTTTGAAATATATCATGAATGACTCCAAGTAATGTCTCTAAAATGAGCAAATGCATAGCAGAAGATTTCTTTCATATCTGAGAATAAACATGCTTTCAAGTGTCAACCAAAAGGTTGGTGAGTTCATTAGTTTATCATAAACAATCATTTTCGTTAATTTAATATACCACAAGATTTTCATCTCATTTCTCATAAATATCATGCATCTGCATAAAAATCATTCATATGGATTGAACACCTGGTAACCAAAATTCACAAAATGCATCTAGAATATCCCCATATATAAATATTAAAGTACTAAAGCAGTTCAAATTCTCTGACTGGGGCGTGTCAAAGCCCATAGATCTATCTTTAGAATTCGCGTCAATTGGTGGCAATTATAATAAACACTAATTCTTAGGCTACTAAGTTTAACAAGGGCGATATCCGGTATAACAATTCAATCATAGAATGTAGTTTCGATTACTTGTGTCTATTTCGTAAAACATTTATAAAAGTAGCCCATGTATTCTCAGTCCCAAAAATATATATTGCAAAACTATTTAAAAAGGGAGCAAATGAAACTCACAATCCAATATTTTGTAGTAAAAATATTTATACGACGAAACTGAACAATGCAGGGTTGGCCTTGGATTCATGAACCTATACCATTTATATATATTAACACATATAATCGGAATCGAACAGACTGATATATTATATTTTTAGTTATATGTTATATATATTTATTTGTAAACTTATTAATATTTATACACATAATTATATTAATCTATATATATTTGTAATTGGTATTATATCAAAAATCAATAATTTGTTATATGTAATATTAATATAGTTATGTAATATGTATTTTTAATGTACAAAATATTTATTTATTAGAATGATAGTTTTAAAATTGATAATTTTTAATAGTCATGATAATAATAATACTTATACTTATAATGAAAATAATGTTAATGGTAATAATAATACTCATCTTTAATAATAATAATATGTGATAATAATTATATCAATAATGATAATAATAATAATAATAATAATAATAATAATAATAATAATAATAATAATAATAATAATAATAATAATAATAATAATAATAATAATAATAATAATAATAATAATAATAATAATAATAATAATAATAATAAAGATAATAATGAGAAATAAGTAAACTACCTCATAGAAGTAGTTCTTAAAAAAATGCCCAAGTCGGGGTTTGAACCCGCGACGTTCCGCTAAGCCGATAACTCCCTTAACCATTCGTCCGTTTCTGTTTTAATACTCCTCTTATTTATTTTTAACCCGACGTTATGTTTTTTTTTTCTTCCTCTTCTTTATCATCAAATAATCGCTTACAATATCATTATAATACCATCATAATTTTTCGCCATTCATCATCTCATCCTATTATCATAATCTTAATCTAACATCATTATAACTTCATCATTATTACCATTCGTAAACATCTTTTAACAGCATCATTTAAATACCCATATCATCTATTTCGGCCCACGATACAATTTAGAAGCCCAACTAAATGAGGATATCGGCCCAATCCAATACACAAACTAAACCCATTTATTCTCGGTTGCTAAACAAAATAAAAATTCGTTTTCCTTGGAATCCTTATCAATTAAAGTACAAACAAGAAATGAGCTGGAATGGGGTTCTGTAATTTTGTAAACTTCTCTTAAATAAAAAAAAATGAACATCCTAGTTGCTATTGTCGGCCATCATCAAGCTTTATTTATTCCACATATTTTATCTAGTACACCGTATTATTCTATATATGTTACCATTATCACATGCTTTACACAAATCATCATCATTATAATTGAATAAAAAAAATCAGTGTCTACTCTCCTAATTTAAATAATTCCCGTAACATAAATTTTTAAATCAAATGGGTTCCAATGTTAAAAGAGTGTCGGCTATAAAGGAAAAGAAAAAATGGACGTGAACTTAATCATTCTCGTGTATAATACTTATCACAGAATATGAATCATACGGCAGCAATATAGATTGATGAAAGGTGTCGGTTGTGATGGGTTTAAGGTGATAGTCAATGGTTTCACGATGGTGTTTCTTGGGTTCATAAAGATGATGGTGATAAAAAGGTGATGGGTCTAGATGGTACTCGGTGGTACATCAAACAACAAACAAGATGGTTTTTAATGGGTTAATGAATATAGTCAATTTGGGTCTGTTTTGAGTAGTTTGTGTAGGTGAGATTAAGATCGAATAGTGGCTATAGTAATCTGGGTATTAACTTGGTTTTCATGATGGAGTTATGATTATCAAAAATGATGGTGAATGGTTGTAGAGTACTGTTTCAAGAAAAGGAGGAGGAGAGTGGTTTGTAATGGTGAAGTGATGTTGGTTGTTGGAAGATCGAACAGAAATATAAAATGATGGTGGTTTATGATTGAAGTTTTAAGATGGTGTTTGATTGTTAATCGGAATCGAAACTAAAATAGCTATGAGTCTTCTTGATTTTCAGAGGAGAGAGATTAATGAGAGATGGTGGTTGTACGTGTTTGATCAAGAAAACAAGAAACAAATTGTGCAGAAGCTCGATGGTTTGTGAGCCAAGAACGGTGACTAGTCTGTGGTGGTGATCTTGAGCAAAACAAAATAGATAGGTGGCGGTTTTAGGAGTGTCCAATAGATGTTGGCTGCTCATGATATAACCAGAAGAAAAAACAGGAAAACAGTTTGGCCGATGGTTTAAGGTGGCGAATGGATTGGAAACAAGGTGTGTGGTGATGATTAAATAGGTGTTGGTGGTTTTGAGTTGTGAAAGTGGTGACGGTTCTATTGATGGTGAGTTGTGATGATTCGAAAAGAAATAGAAAATAATACCTTGAGATGATGATGAAGATGGCTCGTGATGATGGGAGATGATCAAGGTGATGACTGGTTGGTGGATCATGATGGCTTTCATTTTTATGGTGATGAAGGTGAAGACCATGGCCTATAGTGTGCAACCGTAGAAAGAAACAAGGATGGTGTTTGAGTCTTGGGTTCATGAATAAGTTCATAAGAAAGAAGGAGAAGTAAGAGAAAGAAGAAAGTTGGTGATGAGGTGTCATCTGATTGTTAATCAATGAAAGAATGATCGATTGTTATATTATTGAGTGGTATTGACAGAAAAATTGATTAAAAGGATACAAACAAAATAAAATAAAATCATATTAGGATGGGTAACAACTCGTACGATTATAACTGTTATTGATTGGTATCAATTTCAGACAAGAATCCAGAATTAGGTAAAGGTTGAAAGGAATATGCCAACAGATTCTGCTTCAAAAATCATTTTTGCTATTTTATATGAATGATTTTTAATAATTAATAATTATAATTATATTATTAAAAATCAAAATACTGATAATAATAATAATATTAATAATTATTAATAATAATAATATGAGTAATAATAATAATAATAATAATAAGTCAAGATAATAATAATTTTAGTGAAATATATAACAATTATAATAGTAATACTAATTATATTGTTATTAATAATAATATTAGTAATAATAATATATAACAATTTTCTTGACTATATATATATATATTGTTAAAAATAATATTATTAATAATAATGTAACAAATCAAATTTATCAACTTTTACATCTATATTTTATATGATAATATTAATACTACTGATATTGATATTAATATTATTATTTATGTTAATGATAATAAGAAAAGTAATAATAAGAATTTTAATATATTAAATTTTAACTTGTAATTACAAATATCTACTTTATATACTCTTAATTTCATAATATTAAATGTTTACATAATACATATTATATATTTAATATTTATACATTTTAACGTTATATATATAGTGCTAATTATGTATAGAATTTATATATATATATATATATATATATATATATATATATATATATATATATATATATATATACGATTAAAGGTTCGTGAATCGTCAGGAATAGTCAAAGGTCAAAAGAATTCATGTAAACTGTTCCACAAATTGAGACTTAATTAAATAGACTTTGCTTATCATGTCGAGATCATATTAAATTAAGTTTAAATTTGGTCGAAACTTTCCGGGTCGTCACATCAGCCAACATAGATCTTGCTGCTTCAATGAGAGTTCTGTTTCTTCTTTCTGCAACACCATTCTGTTGAGGTGTTCTCACAGCAGAAAAGTTCTGTGAAATACCTTTGTCAGCACAAAATTCTTCCAATGTTGCATTTCTGAATTCTGTACCATGATCACTTCTAAGCTGCTTCACCAGTTGCCCATTCAGTAGTTCTATTCTTTTGATAAAATTGATGATTTCATCAGTAGATTCACTCTTTTGCTTCAAAAAGAATACCCAAGTGTATCTGGAATATTCATCAACAATCACCAGTGTATACTTCTTCCCACTACAGCTGGCTATATTAACAGGACCAAAGAGATCCATATGAAGTAGGTGAAATGGTTTCTCAACAGATGAAATCTTCTTTGACTTGAATGAGGCATGGTGATGCTTCCCTTTTTCACAACCAGGACACAATCTATCCTTCACATAAGACATTGTAGGTAGCCCAGACACCAAACTTTTACTAGATAACTTATGAATATCTTTGAAGTTGAGATGTGAGAGTCTCTTGTGCCATAACCACTTAAGGTTGTCTGCTGCCTTTGAATAAAAACAAGTATCAGTTGTTGTGACTGCTGTGTTCATGTCAATTTGATACATGTTCTCATGTCTTTTTGCTGTCAGCAGTGGCTTCCATGTCTTATCAAAAATAGTGCCAATCTTCTTTCTGAACTGGACTATCTTACTTTTGCTTGTCAGTTGGCTTATGGTGAGTAGATTATGTTTAAGCCCAACGACATATGCTACATTTGAAAATGTAACATTCCCATTTGTTAACGTACCAAAACCTTTTGAGTAACCCAACGAATTATCTCCATATGATACAACTGGACCATCCTTTTCTTGATAGTCCATCAGCAGGGACATACATCCGGTCATATGTCTCGAACAACTACTATCGAGATACCAGATTTGCTTGTTTTTAATGCCCTGCACAGTAGCTAAGAGATTAGTTCTTTTTGGGAACCCATCCAAGGATGGGTTCTGAAAGGGTCATCTTTGATGATCTCTTCTTATCTGCTGGTTTGCTTGAAGAGGTAGCAGCAGATGGGGTTAGGGTTAAAGTACACCGGTTGGCTAAGTGAAACTTGCTGCCACATTTGTAGCATTTTCTCACGTTTGGTATCGGTGACCGGTCATACACCGAGTAAATGGGTGCAGTAAGATCGGGTCTACTTTCAGATATAGCAGCTATGAGCTGGTCAAGCTTGACAGTCATTATCTCAGTGATAGATGACCCAGCACTTGATTCCATAATTTGGTTCACTTTAGCTTTTCCCTTAAGCGTAGCTTTCCTTTTAGAACCAGTACCATAATCATGGTATACTGCTTTACCTTTGTTCAACGAATCAGTATGGGAAGTTACTGACCCGTCAGCTGATGCTGGTAGATTCTTGTGAATCTTGATTGCTGCCTTTGACTTGCCAGTATTGCTTTTTGCTGGCTTGTCATCAGCTACTGGTTTACTAGTACAATTTTCATCAGCTGGCTCAGCATTGGTGGAATTTGAACACGAAGGGGAATCAATTGATTTTAACTTTCTTTTTTTGTTTTCAGTGATTTCCCTTTTAATGCGTCTTTCCTTTGGAGTCATATAGTAGATGCTAGAGGGATCAGTAGTTTCATCAATTAAAGTACTGGTTTCCTTGGCTTTTACTTCATCCTCTAAAATTTCTTTCATGGACGGTGGTGGGGTCACAGTAGGTCTGACAAACTTACTTGTTAAGACCTTTTTACCCTTAACTATCTTGGCAAAGGTATTTGGCAAGACAGCTTCAGGATCTGTTTCAAGAATGGGGTCCATGTAAGTAACTTCTGCAAGAGCAGCAGCAGCAGCATAGTCACCAGCAAAGAAAGCCTCAACTTGGGTAGGCACCTGCTCATTTACACACTTAGTTGTGTGTTGAGCAGATGTACCATGAAGCAACAACCTTTTTGAGGTCATTTAGCTGGTTCTTAATATCTGATTCCTCAACGTGAAGAGACTTTAAAGCAAAATTTTGTTTTTCAAGTTTTGAAATTTCATCCTTCAAGATCTTAATTTCATCAGTTTTGATTTTAAGTTTATCATTTAAAGATTTGTTATCATTTTTCAAAACTTCTTCACGTTTACTGCCTCTACATAAATCAACTCTTAGGTAGTCAAACATTTAAGCTTTTTCATCATCAGTATAAGTTCAAAAATTATCAACCTTATACAGCATTTCAGATTTCCATTGAGGTGAATCCTTTTTTTGATCAGCTTCCCTCATATCAGCTAAAAACATACTACCATTATCATCCTCATCAGACTCCTCGACCTCCTTGGCCATCAAACACAGCTTTTTACCAGAAGCATAACCAGCATCATCATCATCAGTATCACTGTCAGAAGATGAAGAAGAGCTGGTTTCATCCCAATCATGATGCTCGGCAACTAGAACCTTTTCTGGCTTCTTTCCCTTCTTATCAGCCTTTGCACTTTTCTTCATCTGAGCCTTTATAGCTTTGTACTTGTTCTTGTACTTATCAGCTTTTGAGAAAGAGTTAGCATGTCATGATGAAGGTTTCCTGGACATGCATTTAGCAGCAAAATGTCCAACCTTCCCACAATTATAACACTCAGATTTAGGACCCTTGACAGATTTGCTGATATACCTAGCACTTGGTTTCTTATTCCCTTTGTATGGCTTGCTGGTTCTATTACGATTGAACCTTTTGAACTGCCCAGCTAGCAAAGCCATACCTTCAGCAAACCCTTCCACATCATCTTCATCATCACTGCTTTCTTCAGATCCAGTACCACTATCCACCTTATCTTCAGCTGACTCATCTTCTGCCATCAACTTTTGAACCAGTAAAGCTTTTTAAGCTTTCTTTTTAGCAGCATCAATAAGAGCAGTATCATCAGTTTTTGAGGATTTTGAGGTGGTGGGGGCAGACTTAAAGTTTTCTTTTAAATTAAGTTCAAGTTTAGCTTCTGCCTTCTCATGGTTCCAAAGTGTACCATAGAGAGAGGACATGTTAAATTTCTTTAAGGTCTGGATGGTTCTTAAGGGGTCAGTGATAGTTTTCATTTAGTAGGCAGTGAGTCAATGAATTTGTTTACTTGTTCAAAATCAGTATATGTGATTTTTAAAGTAAGCAGGTCAGCAACTAAGGAGTTAAACCTAATGAAGGTTTGCTTAAGGGTCTCATTCTTATAGGAAAAGAACATTTCATACTCTCTTTTCAAAGTAATAATCTTGTTCTGCCTAACCTCATCCATGCCTTCATAAGTGACATCTAGATAGTCTAACATAAGCTTAGCATTCAGCTTTCCCTTAATCAGTTTGAGAAGGTGGTTAGGTAAAGTTATAGCTAACAGAGTTCCGATCTTAGGGTCAAGTCCAACTAGACGTTTGTCCTCAGCATCCCATATGGCTGGAGTGAGAATAACCTCTCTGCCAGGAACAGCAGGAGTGTCAGCAGTAGCTGGGATGCTATCAATAGTCTCAGTTGGGACAAATGGACCATCTGTGGCAATACTAGGCATAAGTAGGTCAATAGACTCCAGGTGAAGCATGAACCTTGCCTTCCAAGTTTCATACTCATCTTCATCAAATTTGGGTGGTCTATTGGATGAGTCATTTTCAAGGTAAGCTGTATTTGAGTATGCAGCCATGAGAGAATTCAGATCCAAGATATTAAATTATCAAGACTGAAGCTCTGATACCAGTTGTTTGTCCCTTGATTAACAACAGGAGTATTGTAGGGGGGTGAATACAATTTCTTTTAATTAACTAACCAATTAATCACGGTTTAGTATTCAAGCATGTAATGTAAATAGAGTCAAAGGTAATTTTCAACGGTTATTCTTTAGTGATTAAATCACAAAGAATCACAACTATACTTGACGAAATGATAGTTGGTTGATACAGATTTACCTAGGTATAGCTATGAGGATAAACTTAAAGCTATTACACGTTTTGGACTCTAAATAAATAAACCCACACCACTAGTTGTTACAATAGTGGATACAACAATTTATAGTAGTCCTATTAACCGTGTAATGGTTCTATTGTCCACTGGTACATAGGATGTCTGTACTTGTGGGGACAACTGCATCAGAGAGCGTGCTCTCCTCTTTCCTCTTTGGTAACTATTTGCAGGAACACCCCAATTCGGTTTGGCACCACTATTCATTTAAACAAATAGAATGTTGTGTTCCCTAGACATTGATAAAGTATAACACATGTCTGCACATGTGTTAAACTTCTGCATTCCCACGTGGTCTTGTAAGGTCACTTGTCAGTTGCCGACGCGTGTCCTTTCCTGTTTAACTTTGTCTTTGACTTCTGTTGAATAGTACAATTGATGTAGACCACTCAGAAAACCACCATGTTTGTAATGGAGCATGGCTATCTTGTGTTGTATGCTGCTTACATGTTTACTGGTTCTTCTTATGCTGAGTCACTTGATATTCTTGAATTGCTGGGTACTCATCATGTGCTGATTCGAAGAATACACTCTACCTTGTGCTGGTTTACTAAACACTAGACACAACAATATTTGCTGTCTATACATAAACAAACTTGTGCTGGCTGCACATAACATTTTAGTGCAAATAAATTACAGTTTTGTCATAATTAAATCCTTAATTATTTTGGGGACTCAACAAGAACACATATGAACTTTGTGAAAATCTTAATCTAGTTGCAAACTCATTGACACTAATGAAGAGTGAAGATGTGAAGAACATTAACATCAAAACATCTAAGTATTGATGATAATTAAAGTTTGCAAAACGTGTTGCCTACAACTGAATTATACACTTTGAACTAATCTGAAGTATCATCGTGTAGAAAATGGCAAGAGGAAAGGGAAAGAGCAGTGAACCAAGAAGAAAGGACTCATATGATCCACCGTCAGATCCTACAAAGAGAATTAAGTACAACACTTGGTTTCTCTCTAGACGTCCTATTACTGAAGGAAGAAAAGTTGCTTACAATCAAATGCCAGAGCTTGTGAACAATTCAAAACTCTTCAATGGGAAGCATTTCTTACTCTTGATGGTCCCATTTATCTCTCATTCGCGAATTTTATGCAAATTTCAATTTCGTGAACAATGAATTCTTCTTCAGTCTTCAAGGCACCAATTACCACTACTCACTTTTGGATTTCGGGAGCATTCTCCAAGTTCCAACAGATGGTAAAGAATTCTTTAGTTCGCATCATGGACTGGCATATCTTCTGAGTTTTCTCTCCAACAAAATGGCATTAATAGATACACTGTGCAAAGACAATGCTCCTCGCGCTGAAATTGAGAGATCTAGAGTACTGAGTAGGCATCTCTCTTCTGAGTATGAAGTTTGGAACAAAGTCATTGAATACAACATCTACTGCAGATCAGAAAATCACTCAAACATTCATGCTACTCAATTCGCTCTCTTGTGGTGATTGAAAAGTGGAATCAAAGTAAACATTACCTATATGATGGCAACCAGGATGAGTGGACTCATCACCGAAACAACTCGAGGATTGCCTTATGGAATGCATCTAAACAAACTGTTTAGGTACCTCAAAATCACAAGTGATGACTCTCTTCCACTCACTTATCAACCAATCCGACCACCAAAATTAACAGGAGGATCAACCTCCAAACGAAGGAGAACTACCAATGAGGCAGGAACGTGCAGAGGAGGTATTGAGATATCAGACAGTGAAAATGAAGAAGAAAATGAATCGTTAAGGGATCTTAGGGTCAATGCCAAGATGGATAAGATCTATCAGACTCAAATCAAAAGTCTGAAAAATTAATCAAAGGTGAAGAAATTACTGAAAGGAGTGATCAGAAGCTTGACCTGTAGGTCAGGAAATGAGGAAGATGATGATTCGAGTGAAGAATTCTAACAAATTCTCATGAAAACTTTCTATGGTTGAATGGTTGAATGTTTAAGACAATAATGTTTGAGAACTTTAAATAAAGTATTCGTGTGTGCTTACCACATGTTTTTAATTAAAAGTCCAAGCATGTCAGATTTATATACGGCTGAACTACGGTCGACCGTAAACCTAACCGTGTATGTCCTGTACCAACGAGTTTAAGTTTTTCCAAAATGGTTAATCCACGACTTACATTACGGACAACCACAGCTCAAACGCAGAATAAGCCTTGCATAAACTGACGAACCATTTTGTCCTATTATGCTCAATAACTTTTCTCAAGTGAAAATTGACTTGTTAACCAAAAGACTTTACTCATTTAACCTACCTCTCTTGTGAAAAAGTAAAGTGATTCCTAGTAGGTCTCTATAAAAACTAGTACATTCAACCATACTCACCATCACAATCCCTAAAAACCCACAATCAAATCATGTAATAAATTGCAGAAGGAAGAGAAGCATCAACTCATCAACTCTCAACTTATTCGCTGGAAAACTTCTCTAGTGTGAATTAGAATGTCTTTCTCAATCTTCGAGGACCTCTATATCCTCTTCATGTGAATGAATTCTATGCAAACTTCCAATTCCATGATGATATGAAGATATCATTCACTCTCTATGGCAAAAGCTATTCCTTGACACTTGAAGAATTTGGAAACATCATGGATGTTCCAAGTAATGGAATCAAATTCTTTCTTAACCCAAACTCATTTGATGAGTTTCTGGAATGGCTAGAAAAAGAATGTGTTCTTGAAACATTGAGTGAAGGACCACTTAAATTTGAGTCCGTCAATAAAGAGGGTTTCTTAGTGCATCACCATGCTTCCACATATGATCTATGGCAACAGAACATCTCCATAAACGTATATGGAAAAGGTGAAATACTTTGGAGAATGAATGAAAATGAGGTTACTCTTTTGTGGTGTCTCAAACACTCACTTAAGGTAAACATTGCATTTATGATGGCAACTAGAATGCAACAGGCAACTCAAGAACCCTTCTTGAAACTACCTTATGGCCTTCACTTAACTAAACTGTGATGACCCAGAAATTTTCGACCAAATTTAAACTTAACCTTTATATGTTTATGACACGATAAGCAGAATTTGTAACGTTGAATCTCAAAAAGTTTGGAACTGCATTCATGTAATCAATTACCCTTTGACCGTGTTCGACGATTCACGAACAATTATGAGTATATAGATATGTATATATAATATATAATATTAACTAAAAACATTAACAAAGTATTAGATATATGATACTTTACATGAACGTATTTATTTCGATATATTTATTGACAGAATTAAGAGATAATATCAAATGATTGAATTATCAGATACATTATGATATGATTACGGGCCTATGTTATGAGGTCCACTGTGATTTAAGAAATCTATTCTTTTTGACAACATTCGGAAAATGGTAAAGTGATTTATAAATAAGAACAAATGTGTCAATTAACGGGAACTAGACAAGGGTTAGTGGAAATTCCTGTTTAATTTCCAAGGCATGTTTTATAATATTTTCCTCGTGACCTTGATAAGATAACTATGTTAACTTTCATTTTATTTAATATGAAAATAAGAACGTGGAGTGTAAATAACTTAGATGTTGGATATCGACAAGTTAAGTAACTCGACATTTTTCATTAAGATGATTTCATACGTTTATTTAACCTTTGGACTTTATCTCATGCTTCACCAATAGACTGTAATTTAAAAACTTGAAACCTATTATGAATATATATAATTCTACTTTTCTAAAATGTTTTATGATATAACGATTTCCATTATTTTAACCTTTTAACAAAATGATTCTTAAATATATTTAGTTTTGGAAAACAAAAATATCATATTTATTTGATTTAGTTTCAAAAGTACAAAAAAAAAAACGTTTTCAGTTTAAAAAGAACTTTATTATTAAAATGTATATATCTTTTATAAATATCTAAAACCACTTTTGACAACTCATTACTTAACCAGTATGATAAAGATAACGATATTTATATTTTATTTTATTAAATATGTATAACGATTTAAATTAATATTATATATATTTATACGCGTATTATACGTATATAGTTTTATACTTTTACTATACTTTAACTTTACCTTTACTTTACTTTAACTTTAATAATTCATACTTTAATAATTCACTTTAATAATTCATACTTTAATAATTCACTTTAATAATTCATACTTTAATAATTCTTACTTTAATAATTCACTTTAATAATTCACTTTAATAATTCATACTTTAATAATTCACTTTAATAATTCACTTTAATAATTCATACTTTAATAATTCACTTTAATAATTCATACTTTAATAATTCACTTTAATAATTCATACTTTAATAATTCACTTTAATAATTCAAAAATCTATTATAAATAGAATTGAATATGTTTCATTATTTCATAGAAACTTGAAAATATATTTCTCTAAACTCTCTCAATCGAATTACATATATATATTTTCTTTGTATTATTTCAAGATATTATTAGTATACATAAAATACTACGACGGAGTTATACTCAGACGATTTCAAAATAAGTTTTCAAACGGGATAGAGCTAAGGAAATTATGGGTTATAGCTATGGAGGTTATGGGTATTGATCGAGGGTATTGCTCGTGAGGTCAACCTAACGTTTATCATTTTCGTTGCGTCTACGTACTTTCCTGCAATATTGAATCACAATATTGATACGTTCGTGAATCCGAGACAAACCCTGCACTTGTTCAGTGCTGTCATATACATAATTGCTACGAAATACAGTATTGTGAGTTTCATTACTCCCTTTTTATATATATTTTTGGGCTGAGAATACATGCGCTATTTTATAAATGTTTTGCGAAATAGGCACAAGTACTAAAACTAATTCTATGTGGGTTTAAACCAGAAATATACCCTTAGCTTGGTAACATTAAACTACTTGTCTATGTACGGTAGGCGCGAATCCTAAAGATAGATCTATTGGGCCTGACAAACCCCATCCTGACTATGGGATGCTTTAGTACTTCGAGGTTATTTTAAACACACCTGATCTGGTGTACTTCAGAGGGTAAAACATGAACGTTAAGGCTTGTTACCGGGTGCCTACAACTTATAGAATACTTTTATACACTTGCGAGTGTACGGATATTTATAGAAACTGAAATCTTGTGGTCTATTACTATTACGAAAATGATTGATTATGATAAACTAATGAACTCACCAACCTTTTGGTTGACACTTTAAAGCATGTTTATTCTCAGGTATTAAAGAAATCTTCCGCTGTGCATTAGCTCATTTTAAGGATATTACTTGGAGTCATTCATGACATACTTTGAAAGACGTTGTATTCGAGTCGTTGAGTTCATCAAGATTATTATTAAGTCAATTATAGTTGGATGTATTATGAAATGGTGTGCATGCCGTCAACTTTCGTTGTAAAGAAAGTTTGTCTTTTAAAAACGAATGCAATATTTGTAAAATGTATCATATAGAGGTCAAATACCTCGCGATGTAATCAACTATTGTGAATCGTTTATAATGTATATGAACGGGTCCTTTCAGTTGGTATCAGAGCGGTGGTCTTAGCGAACCAGGTCTTGCATTAGTGTGTCTAACTGATAGTTGTTAAGATGCATTAGTGAGTCTGGACTTCGACCGTGTCTGCATGTCAAAAGTTTTGTTTATCATTTTTAGTCGGAAATCATCTACTTACCATCCTTAGGAAATTACCTGCTTATCATTCTTAGTCTAGACACGTCTTGCTGCAATGATTGCATGAATAGTGTATAGACAAAATTCATATTTTAGCGTATCTGCTAAATCATATCTTATCGTATCTATTACCGTAAACTTTGCCTGACATATTCCGTAAATTCCTCCGTAATCTATGAAATCTTTTGATCTATATATATAGATATTCTATGTAGTTAGAATACCACCTGATAGCCGGAAAATCATTTCGTATCAAAAAATCCTTTATCAAATCGTACGAAATGGAATTCGTCATCAGTTTAAGTTCCTCGGATTCCGAAATGGAATCTCACTCAAGCTTCGAAAGTAGTGTGACTGGAATGGATCAACCAATCAGCCATCATCTATTCTGGATGAATTGAGGATGGGTTCATAGCCTCCTTAATCATTGGAGACAAGAAGAAGGCGATCCTTTCCATCCACCACATTGCCCTCTTGGCAATGAACCTGAAGCACTTACCGGCGAACCTGTCCGAAACACCATTTTCTCTCTCATTTCCAGAGTATCTCGTCATGATTATACACTACACCAGATTTTAGATCTTATTTATCCGCTCGTCCGAACCGACAATCACCCCGGTGTAATAGAAGAAGTCAACGAGCTTCGCGCTTGGGTAGTGGTTTTGGAGAATATGGTGCAAAGATTACAAACACCAGCAACAGCACCAGCAACATAACCTGTACCACCATCAACAACATCAACAGTACCATTACCACCACCAACAACAACCGCATCGCAAACTTCAACTTCATAATCTGTCCCATGAGCATCGACGTCATACGCCCTGTAGATACTAAGGAATACCACAACGATGAAGTATTGATTCATAACTTCATTGGGAAAACATTCTACGACGATTATGTAATTTCTAAAGTTTAGAAATTATCTAACCTAGCCTTAACCATAAATCAAGTGAGTTTAATTTAATATTAACTCATTAAATCTATATTACATCTGAAGAAATATACACATATATTTCCATAAAGATTGTAATAAAATTCTTTTGTACAAAATATTAATTGTGACATTTTTTTTAACGGGTAGGTAATACCCGAGAGATATATAAATTCACAATTAATATGTTACATTCTTTGAATCTGATTCAGCAAATCATCCATTATACTCCCTACTTTCACAATAATATACATTCTTTTATAGAAATCAAAATAACCATACTCATTCAAAAATCTAATTACATATTCTGATTTTGAAATTGCCGAATTCAATTCAAGTTATAACCGGTATCATCACTCTTAGATTCTTACATCTTTCAAAGCTATACTTTAACTTCAAAATGGTGTTAGAACATCGTATGTATATTAACGATTATAATCTGTGTTCAAGCCCTTCTAAATACGAAGACACTTCAAATAATGAACAATCGAGATGATGATCCAACCACATGTTATCCACAGTTACGTACCTGAAAAACTCTTGAAACCAAAGTCATAATTTAACATGTATCCATGTCAGACCTTTTGGCATTTACTAGCTAAAATAACTTTTCAATCCCTTCTAAAAATAGACGGTTTTGTCACAGCTCCAGCAAACCAACTTTAATTGTTCATTCGAATAAGCCTTATTATAATGATTACCCCTTCATCATTATTACCGGGGAACCTTTCATATCTCGCCACATTAGCAGTAAACTTATTAACAACTTCATTGATCTTTGACTTTCTGAAAAATCTTTATATTTATCAAAACCCCATCATTTACTCATCTGCATCTTGTAACGAGAATTGCCATACGAATCATCAGAAATTAGCAATCAGTATTTTGAAATCTCACAGCATGTCTACGCCAACAATTATATATGTCTATCTTCCGGACTTATATACTTTGAATGTGAAGTTTCTGAAAAACACCCTAAACTGCGAACTAGTTCTCGAAATACTGATGAAGCAGCAAAAACTATAAACGACCTTAACAGTAAAAAGTTTGATGATAAAGAGTAGTGTGTTGGCAAAGCTCAGAAAAAGAGAAGATTTGGTACTGAAAAATATGGATTGAGCAAACCATGAAGAAGGCTGTGGATAAATCACAAGGACTAAATCTACCTTCAAAGAATCCAAATGATTCCATGTCTATTGAAGTCATTATCGAATACCTTGCTCCTGACTCTAAACCCTTACGGACAATATTCTTCATCATCCTTTGATATTAGAAATTTTAAGATATCATCGTATCTTTCATTATAAATATCCTCCATATTTCTGAAGATATTTCCATAATTATTCTTATCTGAAATCATTTACCTCTTCGTGCTGTCTGTATTACATCATAAAAGAAACTATTTTAGTTTCTAAATTCTGAAACTTTCGAATTTAAAATAGGAATATTTTTGAAGTAGTGTTGGGAACTGAAGCATGAACTAGTATAATATAATGACACTTGATCAACGTGATTATATTACAGTAAGTTATGCTGAGTTTCTAAATGGAACGTGATGATTCACAGATCATAACGTCATCATGTGCTATGTTACACGACTCTTTGTATTCTCTTTAACCTCTAAAATATCAAGAAAATATTTCTTGATGATTCGACCTTTTCCAAGGTATTCTAGTAATTTGACAAGTCAAGATCGTGCCATTACAATTTCCTTCTTAGAACATTAACAATGTTCATTCCGAAATTCATATATGCGAATTCTGGACCATTACAAGCGGTGCTTAATCGCAAGAAGAAGAAACGAAAGGACAAAACTCCGAAATAGAAATTGAGGTATAAATCGCAGCAAATAAAAGAGAGCATTAATTGGGGATGACAATGATTATAGAAGACAGAAGCAGGGACATCGAAATATAAGGGAAGATATAACACCCAACAACAACCCAGAAACTATAAACCGTATATATCGATGCATATAGCAATATAAAGACACGGGAGAACTAAAAACACTATAAAACCAAGAGTATAGTAGAAGTAAATAGATTCTTCTGGAGGTAGATGAAAAAGAACGACAGATATGAAAGTGAGGAGTATATCGAGAATCAGCACTGGATGAAATATATTGACGAATAATTTTAAAGTAAGAATTGAGGGAGAAAGAATAGAAGGTGTGAATTAAAAGAAAACGAAGGAGGTGGATTTATAGTGAAATATCCGACAGAAAAATCGAGATGAATCATTGCATTAAATCGAAGAGGATCATAATTTCCTTAATCACCAAAGAATCAAATCCTATATAGATTACAAAGATTTTCTTTAATTCGGAGATCAACCGTGATGACGTCAAAAGATAAGATGAATCCCTATTTTCTCATTTCACTCTTTTACGATAGCTTCACTCATACGTTTCGAGTAATCGAATTATTTTATCCATATTTCTCAATCATGATAAAACCCTATGAATCAACTTATATTCGTCATAATAACATTCTTATTGTTAGCCATGACGACCTCGATCAAATTTCGGGACGAAATTTCTTTAACGGGTAGGTACTGTGACGACCCAGAAATTTTCGACCAAATTTAAACTTAACCTTTATATGTTTACGACACGATAAGCAGAATTTGTAACGTTGAATTTCAAAAAGTTTGGAACTACATTCATGTAATCAATTACCCTTTGACCGTGTTCGACGATTCACGAACAATTATGAGTATATAGATATGTATATATAATATATAATATTAACTAAAAACATTAACAAAGTATTAGATATATGATACTTTACATGAACGTATTTATTTCGATATATTTATTGACAGAATTAAGAGATAATATCAAATGATTGAATTATCAGATACATTATGATATGATTACGGGCCTATGTTATGAGGTCCACTGTGATTTAAGAAATCTATTCTTTTTGACAACATTCGGAAAATGGTAAAGTGATTTATAAATAAGAACAAATGTGTCAATTAACGGGAACTAGACAAGGGTTAGTGGAAATTCCTGTTTAATTTCCAAGGCATGTTTTATAATATTTTCCTCGTGACCTTGATAAGATAACTATGTTAACTTTCATTTTATTTAATATGAAAATAAGAAAGTGGAGTGTAAATAACTTAGATGTTGGATATCGACAAGTTAAGTAACTCGACATTTTTCATTAAGATGATTTCATACGTTTATTTAACCTTTGGACTTTATCCCATGCTTCACCAATAGACTGTAATTTAAAAACTTGAAACCTATTATGAATATATATAATTCTACTTTTCTAAAATGTTTTATGATATAACGATTTCCATTATTTTAACCTTTTAACAAAATGATTCTTAAATATATTTAGTTTTGGAAAATAAAATTATCATATTTATTTGATTTAGTTTCAAAAGTACAAAAAAAAACGTTTTCAGTTTAAAAAGAACTTTATTATTAAAATGTATATATCTTTTATAAATATCTAGAACCACTTTTGACAACTCATTACTTAACCAGTATGATAAATATAACGATATTTATATTTTATTTTATTAAATATATATAACGATTTAAATTAATATTATATATATTTATACGCGTATTATACGTAAATAGTTTTATACTTTTACTATACTTTTACTTTACTTTTACTTTTCTTTAACTTTAATAATTCATACTTTAATAATTCACTTTAATAATTCTTACTTTAATAATTCTTACTTTAATAATTTACTTTAATAATTCACTTTAATAATTCATACTTTAATAATTCACTTTAATAATTCACTTTAATAATTCATACTTTAATAATTCACTTTAATAATTCATACTTTAATAATTCACTTTAATAATTCATACTTTAATAATTCACTTTAATAATTCAAAAATCTATTATAAATAGAATTGAATATGTTTCATTATTTCATAGAAACTTGAAAATATATTTCTCTAAACTCTCTCAATCGAATTACATATATATATTTTCTTTGTATTATTTCAAGATATTATTAGTATACATAAAATACTACGACGGAGTTATACTCAGACGATTTCAAAATAAGTTTTCAAACGGGATAGAGCTAAGGAAATTATGGGTTATAGCTATGGAGGTTATGGGTATTGATCGAGGGTATTGCTCGTGAGGTCAACCTAACGTTTATCATTTTCGTTGCGTCTACGTACTTTCCTGCAATATTGAATCACAATATTGATACGTTCGTGAATCCGAGACAAACCCTGCACTTGTTCAGTGCTGTCATATACATAATTGCTATGAAATACAGTATTGTGAGTTTCATTACTCCCTTTTTATATATATTTTTGGGCTGAGAATACATGCGCTATTTTATAAATGTTTTACGAAATAGGCACAAGTACTAAAACTAATTCTATATGGGTTTAAACCAGAAATATACCCTTAGCTTGGTAACATTAAACTACTTGTCTATGTACGGTAGGCGCGAATCCTAAAGATAGATCTATTGGGCCTGACAAACCCCATCCTGACTATGGGATGCTTTAGTACTTCGAGGTTATTTTAAACACACCTGATCTGGTGTACTTCAGAGGGTAAAACATGAACGTTAAGGCTTGTTACCGGGTGCCTACAACTTATAGAATACTTTTATACACTTGCGAGTGTACGGATATTTATAGAAACTGAAATCTTGTGGTCTATTACTATTACGAAAATGATTGATTATGATAAACTAATGAACTCACCAACCTTTTGGTTGACACTTTAAAGCATGTTTATTCTCAGGTATTAAAGAAATCTTCCGCTGTGCATTAGCTCATTTTAAGGATATTACTTGGAGTCATTCATGACATACTTTGAAAGACGTTGCATTCGAGTCGTTGAGTTCATCAAGATTATTATTAAGCCAATTATAGTTGGATGTATTATGAAATGGTGTGCATGCCGTCAACTTTCGTTGTAAAAAAAGTTTGTCTTTTAAAAACGAATGCAATGTTTGTAAAATGTATCATATAGAGGTCAAATACCTCGCGATGTAATCAACTATTGTGAATCGTTTATAATGTATATGAACGGGTCCTTTCATAAACTCTTTGCTCATCTCAAATTGACGACTTCTTATCACTACGCTGCTCAAGTTTCGTCATACCCGATATGCAGAGCTTCAACTAGACCATTTGTTGAGCCTTCTCTTGATAACCCTCCAAACTTCAACCTCCTTTCGACCGCAGGATAACCAGTGTCATTCACGAGAATATTCTAAAAATCAGATGACATCTAAACAAACTAGAAGGAATTATAAGAGACACTCATCACTACATTCACCTCAAGAAATAGGCCAAGGCAATTTGAAGAATGCCTACCTATACATCTAATTTATGTGCCTTCCATGCATATTTTCATATATATGCATCACTATGTTTCGTGCTTTAAATAAAATGTGTGCCTGTTATGTTTTATTATATGTTTTCAAATGTGCAAAATTTAAGGGGGAGTTTTGCTCTAAGGGCGAGCTTAGTTCTAGGGGGAGCTAAATTTTTTGCTTCGACAAAAGGGGGAGAAAGATGGATACAAGTGATTGTTACCACTTGCGTATTTATAGTAAAATGTCCCTCATCACTTGTATGTTTGTCATCATCAAAAAGGGGGAGAATGTTGGTTGAATGTGGGTTAATGCACTAAATTATAAACTTAAGCATGATTAACCAAAAGAATATGTTTTGATGATGACACACACATATGCATAAGTGATGACTGACATCTTAACATAAAACACGCAAGATCACTAATCCATACTTTATCTTGCAAATGACCAAGTCAAACATAGATTAAAGAATGAAATTAAAAGTTCAGCTAAACACACGGTCGAGGTACGGTCGAACGCATAGTCAACCGTGAAACCCCAAGCTGAATTATAACGCAGTTTTGTGAAAACAAATTGCACGGTCGCCACCACGGTCAACCGCAGTGCGACCGCAGTTTTCTCTGTTACCATTTTCGACCAAATAAAGTTTGACTAGTGAAATGATCCGTCCTAATCCATAAGGACGAATACAATAACATATGGTTACATCGCGAGGTACTTGACCTCTATATGTTACATTTTACAAACATTGCATTCGTTTTTAAAAGACAAACTTTCATTTCATTGAAAGTTGACAGGCATGCATACCCTTTCATAATATATCTAATATATAAATGACTTAATCTGTTATCTTCTTAATAATAATCTTTATTGAACTCAATGACTTGAATGCAAAGTCTTTTGAAATGTTCCATGAATGACTCCAAGTAATATCTCTAAATGAGCAAAAGCACAGCGGAAGATTTCTTTCAAACATGAGAATAAACATGCTTTCAAGTGTCAATCAAAAGGTTGGTGAGTTCATTAGTTATCATAAACATTCATTTCTATCATTTTAATAGACCACAAGATTTTAGATATATAATTGTACACGTAACCCAAGTACAAAATAGCACGCATAACCTGCGAATTAAAAATCATTCATATGGTGAACACCTGGTAACCGACATTAACAAATGCATCTAGAATATCCCCAATATACATGTACACTCATCTGTATATAAAATCAAAGTACTAAAGCATCCGTAACCCGGATGGGATGTGTCAAATTCCATAGATCTATCTTCAGGATTCGCGTAAATTTGGGGGTCTGTTCCCAAATTCTTAGGCTACCAAGCTAAAAGGGTGATATCCAGTATAATAATTCAACCATAGAATGTAGTTTCAAGTACTTGTGTCTATTTCGTAAAACAGTTATAAAAGCAGCGCATGTATTCTCAGTCCCAAATATATATATATATATATATATATATATATATATATATATATATATATATATATATATATATATATATATATATATATATATATATATATATATATATATATATATATATATAAAGGGAGTAATGAAGCTCACAAAACTGTATTTCGTAGCAATAATGCAAATGACGGCACTGAACAATGCAAGGTTGGCCTCGGATTCACGAACCTATATCATTTATGTATATATTAACACACATAATTGTATTCGTACAAATTTATATATATATAAATTTATTAGTTATATCATTTTTATAATAATTATCTTTATTTATTTCAGTCATTATGGTATAAAATTCGATCATTAATTTATTAAATAAAAATTACATCAACTGTCCCTCTCAATTCTGGGTAAAATATAAAAAGTGTTAAAACTTAACAAATAGTTCCTAAATACATTTTTAATAAGCCTAAAATTTATAGAACTTATTTTTGTATCACCGTTTATTTTAAAATTACATAAGTTTGAATTAAACTTTCTTAATTAACCATCGAATGATGAATGTGTGCTACTATCGTTTACAGAATGAATTCGAAACCAAATATATATTTTCAATATACTTTATATATATTTATTTTAATAATAAATTTTATTATTACCTATACCATTTTATTTTACAAAATTAATTCTAATAACTACATAATATAATATTTCAAATTATATTAAAATATACATATATACATTTTTACATATATATGTATCTATTTAAAAATAGTTATTCGTGAATCGTCAGAACTAGTCGAAGGTCAAATGAATATATTAAACACAGTTCAAAGTTTTTAAGATTTCAATATTACAGACTTTGCTTATTGTGTCGGAAACATATAAAGATTTAGTTTAAATTTGGTCGGAAATTTCTGGGTCGTCACAACTAGTTCTCGACATCTATAATTTATGAAACCTTTCTTAACATGCTTAGAATAGATGCCTTCTCCATACTCAATTGAGTTTTGGTCATAAAAATACTAATTGTGATTAATTACGCCTAATGACACTTTAATGACAAATTAACCAAGATTAGGCATAACACATAAGTGTTAATCAACAACTTGAGATCTTAATTCTTATCTAGATATTCTTAGTATGATCATCAAGTACCAACACACTTAAGCCAATATCACTAGAACAATAATTGCTATTAGAAATGACTTAGTGGTTAATTAAGGCTAAATGAGAAACAATGCTCTCAAGGTTAACTAGTAATGACTTGTAATCCTAAAACACACTTAGATACATTTAGGATGGTCACCAAGTCCCAACTAGAGATTGCTCTTCCCTTGTGCATGTGTTGGACATTAATGTGTGCTTACCCATTAATCAAGCAATATGTTATATTGCACTTAAACTTGTTAAAGCTTGAATTATAAGTTGTGCAAGTATCTATATGATTGATCCTAGAATAACTATCTCTTGCTATGTGAGTATTACTTGCTACTTGCCAATATGATTAATACTCATAAACTTGTCAACTTGATTAATATGTTTGCTATGTGCTCACTAGTTAGGATTCAAGTAACTAACCTACTCAAATAGTTTAAGTGTAAAATGGTTCACAATAAAAGTATAGTCAATTGTCTATGTGGTCTAGTCTAAGTAACTAAGGTTGATTACTTAAGACTTAACTTTGATGTCTCTACATACTTCATGACTATCTTATAGAGACATTGTTCAATTAATCTCTAACTAAACTTAAAAAGAACATGACTTGTGATTAATTGAAACTAGGAAGTTAATGACATAGTGACTAGTCTTTAGAATTGAACCAAGGGCATTAAAGTGACTAACTAAGTCTTGACCAAACTGAGATTTCTCAAAATATCAATCAAGACACTTCTCCAAGAATGTTGGGTTTGCCACTTTTGGAATGATTAGTCACTTTCATACATTAAGACCAAATCTCACACACTTAATGCATATAGTACTTGTATAGAATATTTGGTTTCTTTTGCAGGTGCTAGAAGGAGTAAAGGTACCAAAATGTGGTATTCAAATTTGAGTCAAACGGCTATACAACGGATACTAAATTTGGACTGGAGCACCCACGGTCGCACCACAGTCGACCGTGATGACAACCGTGTGTCAACGGCTACTTTTTGAATCCTACTATAAAAGGCAAACATTTAAGAGCATTTGAAGCTGACCCTCTTGCATATTTCAAAGGCTTATTTCCAGTGATCACAAGTGCATCAATTACTACTCAAATGTGATCAAGCAAGAGAAGATTCTATGATCTTATAGATATAGAATTGGGTTGTTGTAAACTTACTAATCAAAATCATTTATCTTGTGAGTTTACTTAATGTAATGTATGTCCTATTATTGTCTTAGGATCATCATTACAAAGTGTATAAGTCTTGTAACTTCAATTAGTAGAAGCATAGGCTAGCTTAGTGATCTACTTCCTTAAAGGGACTTAGGAAGTTGATTAATCTTATTAATTTGGAGATTAATACTTGTCCAAGGTGAAGACAGGTTGATCTAGGTTGGAGTTGATCTTTCAAAGGGATAGAAAGATTAGGTTTGTTGTCTGCCAAAGAAGTTAAAGACTTGTAAATCGGATCTCCACCGGGTTTGGAGAAAAGTGCTTAGTGAAGCAATAAATCCCGATTAGTGTAATCGGGGAGTGGATTAAGGTGGATTAGTTAATATCCACCCGAACCACTATAAATCCTTGTGTCTATGTTCTTTACATTACTTCATTTATCACTTTGAACATATACACTACACACATCAAGTTTGAGTTGAGTTGGTTGATGAAAGTTAAATCGAATTTGGTGATCAATCGAAAAAATGTTAAAAACGTATCAAGTAACTATTCAACCCCCCCCCCCCCCTCTCTAGTTACATACACGGGTACCTAACAAAGTCGAGATTGATCCCTTCTTGTCCAATTCTAATCTAACCGGTAACTTGTTTCTCTGCGCTCTCCAAACGAAAACAATAATTTCTTGCGGTAATAGATTGTTTCACATGGTTTTGATTGGAGTTGCAGGAGATGATAACATTAAATCATCAATCTTTTCTCTTAGAGCACAAGTGGAGAATACACTGTTGTTTAATGTCCACACCCATGAGTCTTTACCTTTATCTTCAAATATGAAATTTTCGAGCATCGGTTGAAGATTCTCTAATTCCGAAGCTGTTCTTCCTGCATGTAGCCTACTCCAGTTCCACTTCATCGAGTAGTTTGACCCATGATTAATAATTCGATTTTTAACCCGAGCGTCTTTGTAGTCCAGCCTAAAGAGTCGATCAAAAATATCACAAAGTGGTATCGAATATCCCTATTTCTAATCATTAGAACATTCTGATTAGGAATATCACAAAGTCAATCAACTTTTAGAACCAACTTGTGATTAGGAATACCTAAAAACTTAAGGGTGTTTAGGAATTCTGAAAATTGCATCCCATGATCACCTGTCATAGAGTTGTCAGAAGCATCGATACCATCACAACGCAAGTATGTAAGTTCATCATCCGGGAGGATCATTAATCATAAGCATCGATACCGTCACAACAAATGATCATTAATCTTATCCACATGTTCATTAGTAGGAGCAAGAATAGCTCTCTCTTGAAAAAATGTATTGTCATATAGATTATTAATCAGATCCGGGTAAGCCGACTCCACTATAGAGTTAATTGGATCGTCTGACTGTTTGATTAGAACAAACATTAACATTCTGATAATACTAAAAAAAATTAAAGACTAAGACGTTTCAATCTTCAATTGAAGCAACATATTATTAATCTTCAGATTTGACTGAAATTTCAGATGAAATAATATGACCAACATGTTTGTATGTATATTTCAAAGACAGACTTATGTGTGAATGAGGAAGTCCACGTTCGTTAAAACAAATGGTGTAAACAACTGCATCGAAATAATAGAATAAGCACAATTCATATATAAAAAAGGAAAAAATTATTAGAGGGATTGGAAATAATTTTTTCAACCTTGTCAAAAACATTATCCTTTTTGAATTCTTCTATCATATTATCTACCTTCATTTTAAATATTCGAAATATGACTTGACGTATGTCATGTAAAGACCCGTCCTATTCCATAAGAACGAATACAATAACATATGATTACATTGCGAGATATTTGACCTCTATATGATACATTTTACAAACATTGCATTCGTTTTAAAAGACAAACTTTCATTACATCGAAAGTTGACAGGCATGCATACCCTTTCATAATATCCAACTATAAATGATCTAATCTGTCATTTACTTAATCATAATCTTTACTGAACTCAACGACTTGAATGCAACGTCTTTTAGGAACGGAATGGGGGTTGTTAGGCCCAATAGATCTATCTTTAGGATTCACGTCAATTAGGAACGAAACCTCTCATCTGCCTAATTCTTAGGTTACCAAGCTAAAAGAGGTGATATTCGGTTTAATAATCCAACCATAGAATGTAGTTTCAATTACTTGTGTCTATTTCATCAAACATTTATAAAAGCAGCGCATGTATTCTCAGTTCCAAAAATATATATTGCAAAAGCATTTAAAAAGGGAGCAAATGAAACTCACAAAACTGTATTTCATAGCAATAATGCATATGACGGCACTGAACAAGTGCAAGGTTAGCCTTGGATTCACGAACATATATTAAGTATGTATATTTATATGTTGATCAATATATGTCTAACAATTTAGGTCAGGTCATAGTGTATCACAATCCTAATGCTCGAGATCGATATGCAAAAGTCAACAAAAGTCAATTTGACCCAAGATGTTTTACAAAATCTTATTCATGTTTATTATATAACTTAAATATAGTCATTTTATATATTTAAATATATCTATCAATTTTTATTATAGTAAATAATACAAATTATTTATAAAAATTTATATTGAAATCTATATACGATAAAAATATACTTTTATATAAAGTTTCATAATATCATAAAAATATTGTGAAATGTAATTATCTCGTGTGTGAATAAAATATCTTTGTATCACCTATTTATTTGATAATAATAATAATAACTAAAATAATATTAATTATTTTTAATAATAATAATAATATAATATTAATAATAATAATATTTAGATTTAATAATGATAATAATAATCTTGATAATAAATAATAATCTTTCGTAGTAATACTAATTTTAAAATAATAATATTTCTGATAAAAATATTATATTCATGTTAATGATAATAACAATAATAATATTGTTGTTATTAATAATATTAATAAAAATGATAATGAAAAATATAAGTTTTAAGATTTAAAGTATTATTTTTTAACAAACATAATAATTTTAAAAATAACTATTGTTTATATTAACGTTATCAATAATAATATTTTAAAATAACACTTCTATTCAAAACGATAATTTTTAATAATAATGATTCTAAAATGATAATAATAATGATATTTTATAATAACAATGATATTTCTATTAAAAATGATAATTTTAATAAAAATGATAGTTTTAATATTAGTGATACTTTTAATAATACTAATGACGATAAAAATAATAAATTGATAGTTTGATAAAAATATTAATTATTTTAATAATATTAATAATAATAATAATAATAATAATAATAATAATCATAATAATAATAATAATAATAATAATAATATTGATAATTAAATAATAATAATAATAATAATAATAATAATAACGACGATAACGATAACGATAACGATAACGAATAACGATAACGATAACGATAACGATAATGATAACGATAACGATAATGATAACGATAACGATAACGAATAACGATAATGATAACGATAACGATAATCATTTTAACAATAATACTTTAAAATTATAGATAATTCAATTGACGATATCTTTTAATCCGTTCATCAAAACCATACGATATCTAAATAAAAAGTTAATAGTTTTTCGCCAGCTTTCCAACGACATGCATATCCTATACCTTATCTCAGTAGCATATGTATCAAATTTATGATTTATCAAAACTATCTAACGACTAAATTAAACATACATGCATGCATAATCATATTTACTCGAGCACTAGTCAGGGATACACTAATAATATATAAAAGTTAAGTTATGAGTGCTCACGTATCAATATTGAGATTCAATATTGCAGGAAAGTACGTAGACGCAACAGAGACGATAAACACTAGGTTAACCTCACGAGTTATACCCTTGATCCATACCCATAACCTCCATAGTTATAACCCATAATTTTCTTAGCTCTATCCCTCTCGAAAACCCATTTTGAAAACATGCGAGCAGAACCTCGTCATAATATTTTATGTATAATACTAATAATATCGCTCCTAATAATACTAATACTAATAATAATAAGATTATTATTAATAATCTTAATAATAATAATAATAATAATAATAATAATAATAATAATAATAATAATAATAATATAAATATAACAGAGAGATGGATGGATAAAAGTATGTGTGTTTCAGGGAACAAACGCGTTCGATTTATAGATGTGTTTAGGTTTCTGACTCCATGCAATCGCATGGAGTCCTTCTTGTAAAATCATGCGATCGCATGATGCTGGGTACCAGTTCACATTCAACTATCCTCATTGCCGACACTCGTTTATTAATATTTAATTTATATAATTATTTAATTTATATATTTATATATATAATATTATATTTACGAGCGTATGTGACTTGTATCATTAGTTTCAAAATCTTGTATACTAACGCTCGACTTATGTCTCGATTCCAGTTTAACGAACGTCGTTTCGTACGCTAAGAAAACTAGCACTTTATGTTTCGTGATTCGTACCCTTGTCAAAATATAGACTTAATTTATCAATAAACAATATCACTCAAAGTGTAACTTGAACATTTAAGTGTTTTGGTCATTTGCTTTTATAAATCGTCACCTCGTTATATATATAAAAGTATTATTTTAAATTAACACGTCTTATAACTAAATTAATATTACACTATAATATATATATTTTTATTTAAAAATATAAACTTGTATATATCATATGTATCGGAAATATTTATGTAATGATATAATATTTAGTTTTTCAAAACTAATTATATTTCAAAGTTCGTTTTAAATTTTGTTTAGAAAATATTATAACACGTATCGTTTATGCTTTAAAACTTAATTTGGCGTAATCCATTTATACACCAACGTTTATCAAACGTCCTAGATGCCATATCTAAATATCAATCGAATCAAGTGTTACTTAATTTGAAACTATATATATATATATATATATATATATATATATATATATATATATATATATATATATATATATATATATATATATATATATATATATATATATATATATATATATATATATATATATATATATATATATATTCAATATTCGTAAACACGTTTTAAATACACGTTGCAAGTTATCTACATATTTAACAACCAATATTCCATCTTACGTTATTTAATCAGAGACATCTTAAATAATTGAGTTCTATTATATCGTAAAGCATTTTCGTACATTTGAAACTAAATCAAATGATTATTATGTAATTTAGTCTTCCACTAACCTTTGTCTAATTCTCGATAATAGACACATTTGTTCTTACTCTTAAATCACTTTATCATTTTCCGAATACTGTTAAAATAGAAAGATTTCTTAAATCAACGTGGACCTCACAACAGAGACACGTAAATCATATCATAATGAATCTGATAACTCAAATATTTGGTATCATCTTTTAATTCCGTCGGTAAATACGATCATGTAAAGTATTATACCTAATACCTTGTTTATGTTTTCAAGTTATAATATATATACACATATATACACGTATATATTCTTATCCAATTATAATGGTTCGTGAATCGTCAAGGTCTGGTCAAGGTTAAATGAATGTATGAAAAAAATTTTAAATTCTTGAGATTTAAACTTAACAAACTTTGTTTATCGTGTTATAATAATATAAAGATAAAGTTTAAATTTGGTCCGAAATTTTCGGGTCGTCACAGTACCTACCCGTTAAAGAAATTTCGTCCACGAAATTTGATCGAGGTTGTCATGGATAACAATAAGAATGTTTTCATGACGAATATGAGTTGGTAGATAGAATTTTATCATTATTGAGTAATATGGATAAAACAAATTGTTTAAGTGAAGCGTACGAGTGAAGTTTTCACAAAAGAGTGAAATGAGTAAGTGTAGATTCGTCGTATCTTTTGACGTAGATAGGATTGATTTCCAGAGTTCAAGGGATTTTGAAAAAAAATCTTTGTAATAAGATTTGATTCTTCGGTAATTAAGGAAATTAGGATCCTCTTCGGTTAAATGCGATAATCTGTATCGATTTACTCTGTCGGATATTTCACTATAAATCCACTTCTTTCGTTTCCTTATTTCCACATCTCCCATCTTCTTTACTTTCTTCTTTAATTCATACTTCCATCATATTTGTCAATATGCTTGATCCAGTTCTGATCCTTGATATGTTTTTAACTATCGCAACAATCATCCTCCTCTTCCAACTTCCACCGGAGAAATATGTTTACTTCTATTTCGCTCTTGGGGGTGTGATTTTCATAATCCTTCCTTATATTTATCTTTCCATAATTATCAACATCCAAGGTTAAGGATTTCTTCTATTTGCTGCGATTTATACTCCCCTTTATATTTCGAAGCTTTGTGCTTTTGTTTGCTTTTCGCAAGTAACGGTCCGGAATTCGTAGGTATGAAGTTTCGAATTATCATAATATACAAGGTAGAAAGGAAAAATAGTAGCATGATTTGATTTGTCAAATTACCAGAATATCTGAAAAAGACCGAATCATCAAGAAAATATTTTTTTGATATTCTTGGAGGTTAAATAGAATACCAGAGTTGTGTAACATGGCACATGATGACGTTTTGATCTGTGAATCATCATGTCCCATTAGAAACTCAGCATGACTTACTGTAATATAATCACATTGATCAAGTGTCATTATATTATACTAACTCATGCTTCAGTTCCCAACACTACTTCAAAAATATTCTTATTTTAAACTCGAAGTTTTCAAAATTTAGAAACTAACATAGTTTCTTTTATGATGTAATACAGATAGCGCGAAGAGGTAAATGATTTTCAGATAAGAATAATTATGGAAATATCTTTAGAAATATGGAGGATATTTATAATGAAAGATATGATGGTATCTTAGAATTTCTAATATCAGAGGATGATGAAGAATATTGTCCGCAAGAGTTTTAAAGTAAGGAGTAAGATATTCGCTAAAGACTTCAGTAGACACTGAATCATTTAGATTCTTTGAAGGCAGATTTAGTCTTTGTGATTTGTCCATAGCCTCCTTCATACTTGGCTCACTCTGTTTTTCAGTTCCAAACCTTCTCTTTTTCCGAGCTTTGCCAACACACTATTCTTTATCATCAAACTTTTGACTGTTATAGTTGTCTACAGTTTTTGCTGCTTCATCAGTATTTTTCCAAAATTCGGAGATCTAAATAGCAGTTTAGGGTGTTTTTCAGAAACTTCACATTCGAAGTATGTAAGTTTAGGAGATAGACGTTATATGTATATATATAACTGTTGAAGTAGAAACGCTGCAAGATTTCAAAATACTGATTGCTGATTCCCGTAATTGGTATGGCAATTCTTGTCACAAAATGCGGATGAGTAGATGATGGGTTTTCATGAATAATATAGATATTTTTCAGAGAGACTAAAGCCGAAGTTGCTGGTACATCTGCTGATAATATGGTGGAATATAAAAGATTCCCCGGTAACGATGGCAATCGTATATATCGAGGTTATAATAAGTTTAGTCCTACTGAAAAGTCGAAGTTGACTTGCTGGAGCTGTGACAAAATTTGCTACTTTGAAAAGGAATCGTAAAGTTATTTTTGCTAATAAATGCCAAAGGATCTGACGCGGGTGCGTGTTAAACTACGACCTTGGTTTCGAGGTGCATGACTGTGAGTAACATGTGGTTGGATCATCATCTCAATGATTCATTATTTGAAGTGTCTTCAGGAATTTCGAGGAATTTGAACATAGATTGTAATCGTTAATATTCATATGATGTTCTAGGATTTTGAATGATACAAATACTTTTCTGAGTTCTATGAATAGAAATGATGTTTTAACACAATTTTGAAGTCAAAGTATAGCTTTGAAAGATGTAAGAATCTAAGAGTGATGTCTTCTGTTAAATCTTGACTTAGATTTTGATTCGTCGAAATCAGAATATGTTATCAATTTTTGATGAGAATGGTTGTTTTGATTTTTATAAAAGAATGTATATTGTTGTGAAAGTAGTGAGTATAGTTGGTGATTGCTGAATCAGATTCGAAGAATGTAACATATTAATTGTGAATTTATATATATCTCTCTCGGGTATTACCTACCCGTTAAAAAAAAAATTCACAGTTAATATTTTGTACAAAAATTTTATTACAGTCTTTATGAAAATATATAAGTGTATATTTTCTTCAGATGTAACATAGATTTAATGAGTTAATATTAAATTAAACTCATTTGATTTACGGTTGAAATTAGAATTGAATAATCCCTAAAATTTTAGAAATTACATAACTTTTACGAAGTATTTCTTCAATGAAATTGAAATTATGAATCAATACTTCGTTGTTGATTTGTAATGATATCCACGGTGATTCTTGAACTGGTGAAGCTTGTGATATTATAGATGCTGTTGGTACTGACGGTGCTGGTGATGTTGACGATACTGTCGATGCTGTTGGTAAAACGAGTCTTGCTTGTAAATCGTGCACCATTCCGGTCAGGGTTTCTACTCTACTGTCTTTGTTCACTCATCTGATTTGTAATCAGAATCATAATAATCTCTAAGATTTTGGAGATTACATAATCGCCGCAAAATCTTTCTTCAATGGAGTTATGAATCAATACTTCATCGTTTATTGTTGTTGGTATTCCTTAGTATCTACAAGGCATATGTCGTCGATGTTCGTGGGACAGTTTATGATGTCGAAGCATGGAATGTGGATGTTGTTGATGGTGATAATGGTTCCGTTGACGTTGATGATGGTGGTACTGTTGATGCCGGTGTTGCTGCTGGTGCTTGTAACCTTTGCACCATATTCTCCAAAGCCACTACTCGAGCGCGAAGCTCGTTGGTTTCTTCTACTATACCGGGATGATTGGCGGTTCGGACGAGCAGATGAATAAGATCTAGAATCTGGGATAGTATATAATCATGCCGGGATACTCTGAAAATGAGAGAGAAGATGGTGTCTTGAACAGGTTCGCCGGTAAGTGCTTCAGGTTCTTCGCCAAGAGGGCAATGTGGTGGATGGAAAGTATCGCCTTCTTCTTGTCTCCAATGATTAAGGAGGCTACGAACTTATCCCCAATTCATCCAGAATAGATGATGGCTGATTGGTTGGTCCATTCCGGTCACACTGCTTTCGGAGCTTGAATGAAACTCCATATCAGAATTTGAGGGACTTGAACTAGTGGAGAGTTCCATTTCGTACGATTGAATAAAAGATTTTTCGATATGAAATGATTCCTGGCTATCGGATGGTATTCTACTTACATGGAATATCTATATATATAGAATAAAAGATTTCGTAGATTACGGAGGAATTTACGGAATATGTCAGGCAAAGTTTACAGTAACAGATACGCTAAGATATGAATTAGCAGATACGCTAAGATATGAATTTTGTCTATACACTATTCATGCAATCAATGCAGTAAGATGTGTCTAGACTTAAGAATGTTAAGCAGGTAATTTCCGATAAGAAATGATAAGCAAAAACTTTTGACAAGCAACTAAGGTCGAAGTCCAGACTCACTAATGCATCCTAACAATTATCAGTTAGACACACTAATGCAGACCTGGTTTGTTACCACATGTAAAGACCCGTCCTAATCCATAAGAATGAATACAATAATATATGATTACATTGCGAGGTATTTGACCTCTATATGATACATTTTACAAACATTGCATTCGTTTTAAAAGACAAACTTTCATTACATCGAAAGTTGACAAGCATGCATACCATTTCATAATATCCAACTATAAATGATCTAATCTGTCATTTACTTAATCATAATCTTTACTGAACTCAATGACTTGAATGCAACGTCTTTTGAAATATGTCATGAATGACTCTAAGTAATATCTTTAAATTGAGCAAATGCACAACGGAAGATTTCTTTCAATCCTAAGAATAAACATGCTTTAAAGTGTCAACTAAAAGATTGGTGAGTTCATTAGTTTATCATAATCGATCATTTCCATAATTTTAATAGACCACAAGATTTTCATAATTATAAACAGAACCTCTCGTCTGTATAAAGATAAAATCATTCATATGAATTGAACACCTGGTAACCGACATTAACTTTAATGCACAGAATATCCCCAAACAGAACCTCTCGTCTGTATAATAATAATCTCAAAGTACTAAAGCCATCCATAACCTGAATGGGGGTTGTTAGGCACAATAGATCTATCTTTAGGATTCGCGTCAATTAGGAACGGAACCTCTCGTCTGCCTAATTCTTAGGTTACCAAGCTAAAAGGGGTAATATTCGGTTTAATAATCCAACCATAGAATGTAGTTTCAATTACTTGTGTCTATTTCGTCAAATATTTATAAAAGCAGCGCATGTATTCTCAGTCTCAAAAATATATATTGCAAAAGCATTTAAAAGGGGAGCAAATGAAACTCACAAAACTGTATTTCGTAGCAATAATGCATATGACGGCACTGAACAAGTGCAAGGTTGGCCTTGGATTCACGAACATATATTAAGTATATATATTTATATGTTGGTCAATATCTGTCTAACAATTTAGGTCAGGTCATAGTGTATCACAATCCTAATGCTCGAGATCGATATGCAAAAGTCAACAAAAGTCAATTTGACCCAAGATGTTTTACAAAATCTTATTCATGTTTATTATATAACTTAAATATAGTCATTTTATATATTTAAATATATCTATCAATTTTTATTATAGTAAATAATACAAATTATTTATAAAAATATATATTAAAATCTATATATGATAAAAATATACTTTTATATAAAGTTTCATAATATCATAAAAATATTGTGAAATGTAATTATCTCGTGTGTGAATAAAATATCTTTGTATCACCTATTTATTTGATAATAATAATAATAATAACTAAAATAATATTAATTATTTTTAATAATAATAATAATAATAATATAATATTAATAATAATAATAATATTTAGATTTAATAATGATAATAATAATCTTGATAATAAATAATAATCTTTCGTAGTAATAATAATGTTATAATAATAATATTTCTGATAAAAATATTATATTCATGTTAATTATAATAACAATAATAATATTGTTGTTATTAATAATATTAATAAAAATGATAATGAAAAATATAAGTTTTACAATTTAAAGTATTATTTTCTAACAAACATAATAATTTTAAAAATAAATATTTTTTTATATTAACGTTATCAATAATAATATTTTAAAATAACACTTCTATTCAAAATGATAATTTTTAATAATAATGATTCTAAAATGATAATAATAATGATATTTTATAATAACAATGATATTTCTATTAAAAATGATAATTTTAATAAAAATGATGGTTTTAATATTAGTGATACTTTTAATAATAATAATGACGATAAAAATAATAAATTGATTATTTGATAAAAATATTAATTATTTTAATAATATTAACATTAATAATAATAATAATAATAATAATAATAATAATAATAATAATAATAATAATATTATTATTATTATTATTATTATTATTATTATTATTATTATTATTATTATTATTATTATTATTGATAATTAAATAATAATAATAATAACGATAATAACGACGATAACGATAACGATAACGAATAACGATAACGATAACGATAACGAATAACGATAACGATAACGATAATCATTTTAACAATAATACTTTAAAATTATAGATAATTCAATTGACGATATCTTTTAATCCGTTCATCAAAACCATACGATATCTAAATGAAAAGTTTATAGTTTTTCGCCAGCTTTCCAACGACATGCATATCATATACCTTATCTCAGTAGCATATGTATCAAATTTATGATTTATCCAAACTATCTAACGATTAAATTAAACATACATGCATGCATAATCATATTTACTCGAGCACTAGTCAGGGATACACTAATAATATATAAAAGTTAAGTTATGAGTGCTCACGTATCAAAATTGAGATTCAATATTGCAGGAAAGTACGTAGACGCAACGGAGACGATAAACACTAGTTTGACCTCACGAGTTATACCCCTGATCTATACCCATAACCTCCATAGTTATAACCCATAATTTTCTTAGCTATATCCCTCTCGAAAACCCATTTTGAAAACATGCGAGCATAACCTCGTCGTAATATTTTATGTATAATACGAATAATATCGCTCCTAATAATACTAATACTAATAATAATAAGATTATTATTAATAATCTTAATAATAATAATAATAATAATAATAATAATAATAATAATAATAATAATAATAATAATAATAATAATAATAATAATAATAATAATAATAATAAAAATAAAAATAATAATAATAATAATAATAATAATAATAATAATAATAGTAATAATAGTAATAATAATAATAATAATATAAATATAACAGAGAGATAGATGGATAAAAGTATGTGTGTTTCAGTGAACAAACGCGTCCGATTTATAGATGTGTTCAGGTTTCTGACTTTATGCGATTTCATGGAGTCCTTCTTGTAAAATCATGTGATCGCATGATGCTGGGTACCAGCTCACATTCAACCAATCCTCATCGCCGACACTCGTTTATTAATATGTAATTTATATAATTATTTAATTTATATATTTATATATATGTAATATTATATTAACGAGCGTATGTGACTTATATCATTAGTTTCGAAATCTTGTATACTAACGCTCGACTTATGTCTCGGTTCCGGTTTAACGAACGTCGTTTCGTACGCTAAGAAAACTAGCACTTTATGTTTCGTGACTCGTACCCTTGTCAAAATATAGACTTAATTTATCAATAAACAATATCACTCAAAGTGTAACTTGAACATTTAAGTGTTTTGGTCATTTGCTTTTATAAATCGTCACCTCGTTATATATATAAAAGTATTATTTTAAATCAACACGTCTTATAACTAAATTAATATTACACTATAATATATATATATATTTTTATTTAAAAATATAAACTTGTATATATCATAAGTATCGGAAATATTTATGTAATGATATAATATTTAGTTTTTCAAAACTAATTATATTTCAAAGTTCGTTTTAAATTTTGTTTAGAAAATATTATAACACGTATCATTTATACTTTAAAACTTAATTTGGCGTAATCCATTTATACACCAACGTTTATCAAACGTCCTAGATGCCATATCTAAATATCAATCGAATCAAGTGTTACTTAATTTGTAACTATATATATATATATATATATATATATATATATATATATATATATATATATATATATATATATCTAAATATCAATCGAATCAAGTGTTACTTAATTTTTAACTATATATATATATATATATATATATATATATATATATGTAGTTAAAAATTAAGTAACACTTGATTCGATTGATATTTAGATATATATATATATATATATATATATATATATATATATATATATATATATATATATATATATATATATATATATATCTTCAATATTCGTAAACACGTTTTAAATACACGTTGCAACTTATCTACATATTTAACAACCAATATTCCATCTTACGTTATTTAATCAGAGACATCTTAAATAATCGAGTTCTATTATATCGTAAAGCGTTTTCGTACATTTGAAACTAAATCAAATGATTATTATGTAATTTAGTCTTCCACTAACCTTTGTCTAATTCTCGATAATAGACACATTTGTTCTTACTCGTAAATCACTTTATCATTTTCCGAATACTGTTAAAATGGAAAGATTACTCAAATCAACGTGGACCTCACAACAGAGACACGTAAATCATATCATAATGAATCTGATAACTCAATTATTTGGTATCATCTATTAATTCCGTCAGTAAATACGATCATGTAAAGTATTATACCTAATACCTTGTTTATGTTTTCAAGTTATAATATATATACACATATATACACGTATATATTCTTATCCAATTATAATGGTTCGTGAATCGTCAAGGTCTGGTCAAGGTTAAATGAATGTATGAACAAAATTTAAAATTCTTGAGATTTAAACTTAACAAACTTTGCTTATCGTGTCGGAATAATATAAAGATAAAGTTTAAATTTGGTCCGAAATTTTCGGGTCGTCACATGTCATCGGCTTTCATATTGTTGTTGCTTAACAAACAGACAATAACCTGACAGTTTGAATTACAAGTGACAATTAGGAAGAGATTTAGATATCCAAAACGTCTAACTATTGCCATTTTTTTCAAATTATTTTGCATCATACATAGAACATTCAATGCACGGAAAAATTCATCATCAAACAACAAACAAAAGATAATTATTCTAAAAACAAAACCTAATGCTAAGATTTAGTCAAAATACATTAACTAGGAATTAAGCAAACAGAAAAAACACTTAAGAAATATCATATTTAGCATTAAACATACATAAATCTTACATTTCAACACATAAAAGAGCATCATAACCAACATTGAGTTAGATAGATTGAAATTGTACAAACCTATTTTTTTAAGATGAAATATTAGAGAGGAAATATTGAATAAATGGAGAGAGATATAGTCAAAATGATAAACATGATCTTTTAAGATCGACTATTTAAAGATTTAAAGCTCAATTAAATTAAAGAATAATAATTAAATTAAATTGTTCATGAAACTTAGTAATTTTTTTATTTTCCTATTACTTTTCCATATCAACTTTTTTTTATTTTTGGTTTATTTTTTAATTACATTTATTATATGTTAGTGACATCATGTGAGTGAAAGATTTTAACAAAATTAAGGCTTAATTTGATGAAGGATGACATCATCATTTTAGAGGTTTAAAAGAATATATAGATAGATTTTTAGAGATTTTTGTAATTTTTTTTTAAGGAATCACAATTTAGATAACCTACTTTATATAATTGGTGATTACATGTAGATAAATCCATCTTCATTATGCTAACAATTCTAGAATCACTTGAATGTTATTGAATAGAATCGTAAAATAACGAAATACAAAATTAATCAAATTACTAATTACACGCTGGCAAAAATTACGTATAATAAGTTGACACGTAAGATTTGCGTCCCACAGACGGACTTGCCAATTAATATTTCAGAAATCAAACCCTCGCTTTCATCTAAATAAATTTTGTTTTTTCCTTCATTTTATTTCAGTCGCTATATATACAGGTTCCATATATTCATTTGTATCGTCCTGTATACATTCATTTCTTCCTCTCTCTAAACTAAATTCCTATTGACTGATATCAAATTCCGATCACTAATTTTCATCCGACGCCGTTTCGTCAAACATAATTTTTTTATATATACTTATATTTTTTTAAATCGAATAGAATTTTAGGTTTTTATGGCGCCGGCAGCTGCCGTTTCGTCAGTAACCGATCGTTTACCTGTAATGATGCCAGCATCGGCGGTGACGTCAGAATCAATTGCGAAAGATGCGATAATCTCGTGGTTTCGAGGCGAATTCGCTGCTGCGAATGCAATAATTGATGCGTTGTGTGGACATTTATCGCAATTTGAAGGCGGAAGATGTGAATATGAATCGGTGTTTGATGCAATTCATCGTCGACGGTTGAATTGGATCCCGATTTTGCAGATGCAGAAGTATTTTTCAATTGCTGATGTCACTCTCGAGCTACAGAAGGTTAATAAGAAGGTAAGGAATGTTGAGAAAATTGTTGATGAAAATGTTGTGGCTCCGGTGACGGAGACGAAAGTTGAACGTGAAGATTTGAAAGCTGAACTTGTTGACGTCATATGTAATGATGGCGGTGAGGTTGTTGATGATGAATCTGTTAAGGATAATTCGCCTAAAAGTGGAATTACAGATGCAGGTATTTATTAAATAATTGTATAGCTCATTTTTTACAAATAATTTTAATTTTATCTGCTTACACTTATAGCAAAGTTAATTTAGATAAAACAATATTATAATTAATTTGAATAAATTAAATTCAGATGCGTATGCATTCAAATATTGACTGATCATTCATGCATGTAATACTCTTATCAAATTAAAAGTTCATATTTGTTGGATTAAGATTACAGATGCATAATGATAAATTTCTGGAATTATGCAGTTTTATTGAATTTTTTAAACGATGAGAATTATTATTGATTAACAATTTTATTTGTGGGTGTATATTATTTATTTTTTATATAATATCGATGGATATAATTTATATAAATATAAATATTTATGTTATCATTTTTTTCGTTTTTATTATTGTTTCTTTATATTTATATTTGTTCGTGTATATTGTCTATTTCAGTATACGAATCATCTGGCAGCTAATAAATATAAATATTACACATAATTGTGTACCTCAAATGGCATACAGTTGAAGACTTTTTGTTATAATCTTTGATTATTATTAATTATTAATTATTTATATTAATTATAATTATTATTATCGATAATATTAAATTCATTGCCGTATGCATAAGTTACTATTGATTAACGCATTAAGCATGTTTTTATTGGTACTTTACATGAGTTTCCATGATGGACCCTTTCCAGGTTATTTTTTGGAGTTTTATTGTTTATTTTTCTTAAACCATTAAATTAATCATGCTTAGCAACTAGCAAGTTCAAACAACAAGTACATTAATTTAATACTATATCATATTCCACGGACAAAAGTTGATACCTTTGATTATTATTTTTCCAAGTAAGTAGCAAAGGTTTGTTTTTTTTTTTTTTTTTTTAAATCACAACTTTTTTCTTTATTTGTACTTGGAAGTCCCCAATTTGTTTTTTATTTCCTTTGAAAAATACGTTGTTTCTAGAATAAAAGTTGGTTAGTTGGTCTAAAGGTCCCAAACTTGACTGAAAGTATTTTACTTTGAAAAATTAAACTTCCCTGTTCTGTCTCTGTTTAACTATAGTTGACAAATTTTGAATAAAATTTATTATGAGAATCAGTAAAAAGCAAAACTTTAATTTACTTGTTGTAATTTCCCAAGGATTTTGGTGAGAGTGTGAATTTCGAGGTCTGTTTTCTGTCAAAAGTGGCCTTTTAAGATTTGAGTAAACACATAAAAGTATTTCCTTGATATGTGTGTGACTTAGCCTTGTATTTTTTTTTTTTTTTTCGGCGAAAAGAGAATTATATTAAATAAACTTCATCAGAACAATGAAGATGACAAAAATTACAATGCGAGAGGCCTTTTGAGCCTAAAAGAATTGACAGAAATTGAAAGAAAACATATAACAAACTAATTAAACTCCTAAATTTGTTATTAGCCTTGTAGCCTGCAGGACCAGATCTGTTATTACGGACGTTACTGCCTGCATTTGTCTTTTTTTTTTTTTTTTTACTTTTTTTTTTATAAAGAAAAATAAATTGAATTCTAGAAGTTATGCACGTAAAAGTCTTAGGGGTACCTTTGCAATTAAAGATAGAATGTTTCATGAGTCTTTTGTGTTGGTGGAGATATGTTGACATTTGGTCATTGGATTCTAACCATTGGGGCTAAATGGATTCCTTCATAACCATGTTTGTTGTATCTTCCGCCCATTTTCAATGGACCATGTTAACTATCTTATTGTTTTAATCAATACTTACCAGCTATAAAAATAAATATATATTTTATCATATTATATGTTCTTACTTCTTTTAATGATTCCATCATCAATTGTACCACACGCCCATTATATTATATTATAACATATACTTCGTGCTAAATGTGACTTACAGTTCATAATGACTCTTTGGTAATTACCTCGACTTTAGGGGTAGTTTAGTAAACCTTTTTTTTAAAAAAAAATCTCAATACTTTTTTAATTCATTATTTTTCAAACTTAAGTGACCCAATCTTTAACAATTTTTTTACGGTTAATTTTACATTTCCTTTTTTCACTTTTCTTTTTCAATCCTTTATTTTTTTTTAACATTCAATTATCTAACCGCTAACCGTTTTGTTAAAACGCTTATTTATAAGATATACCTAACCGACCAAAATCACCTCGCATTGAAGAGTAGACCGTAAACCGATCGAAACCAAACCCGCAGCGAAGCACGAGTTCATTTTCCTCGTTTAATCCTAATGCTCGTAAAATAAAAAAGATGCCTACTTTATTACTCAATTTATTTTACAAAAGTTTAATGTTGAAAGAAGGTGTTAAAATGAGTGGAATTTATACAATCCGCATAAAGAAATTTCACATGATTATTAAAGAGAACCAAGTAACTAAAATTTGTACACCACTCTGTTTATGTATACACCACCCAAAGTGAGAAAAAGTACTGGACAAAAGTTTAGGACCGATGATGCAAATTTGAGAGGGGTAGTGGAAGAAGAATATGGGAATTGGTATATCCTCTAGTAACTTGACATAGTGTGTTAGTTAATGCCATACTGTTATTGCTTTTATGTATTTGTCGTACTATGTTAGTGGGATGGAGATAGTGCTTGGTGCTTGTAAATAGTGATGTAGTGGCAGCCTATAACTCTTTTTTTTTTTACTCAAAAAGCTACGGATGATTTAGTAACGAATAGAATGTAATGAAACATATGGACCATGGTGGGGTCACATTCACCATTTTGGGCGGTTGGTGTAGTTTTGGTTACTCCTATTGAAGGGTCCTCTAAATAGTGTGCCAGAGATAATATGTTAGCCTAACAATGATGGATGACTAATTATTTTGCCAGTACGGATGAAATAATTCTCCTTCAAATTGTCTTTGTCAATTATTTTAGTGCCTATTTTTTTTAACGGCGGTTAGGAGTAACTGATGGGGCTCGAACGCTATGTCAGAACCTACTCACCGATCATTTCATTGGTCAGAACCTACTCACCCGATCATTTCATTGGTCAAACTATTACAATCCTACCGCCTCACGAGGAAATTCCATGACGAATCCATACGGTCATAACGTGTGGTAGGTTAGAACGCAAGACATCGCGTGTGGTAGGTTTATTAGAACAATAAAGAAAATTTTGCAATGAATGAAAGTCGACCCCCTGATCTCCCATATGGGAAGTCGGGTTACCACCACTACGCCAACTCCTTGTTTTTAGTGCATACTTTTTATGAGTGGTATTAGAAACCTGCTTAATCAACTTAACTATAACACAAATACATCAATTTCGAATCATGGTTACTACAAGTGGTGAAACCAGTGGCGAATCTAGGATGAGAACCCAATGGGGTCCCTCAAAAAAATTTCAGAGCTAATTATATTTTAAGGGTACTTTAGTGGTTGTTTAACTCAAGAAAACCCCAAATTTTAAAATTATATGGGGTCCTATAGTTGAATTTAGTGGTGTCCTATACAATTTGAAGAGTACATTGTATAAAAATATTTCGAAGTAGTGGGGTCATCGGACCCCACAGCCTATAAGGTAGAATCGCCCCTGGGTGAAACTTATCGGACATATGTAATTATTTAATATTCTTCTCCATTTGAAGTGATCATCTTTATAATGATTATCATGCCAATGTGAACTGCAGGATCTCAGGACATGCATTCAGCAATAGAAAGCGTTGACATATGCTCAAACGAACAAGATTTGGAAGCCCGACGTGCTGAAATCAAGATGACAAAAGGGTTTGTAGCCAAAGAGTCTGTAAAAGGGCATATGGTCAGTTGCTTATTTCTTCTGCATTCTATTTTCATGGTTTAAACATAAGTTGTCATAAGTTCACAATTAGATTTTTGACTAACAGGTGAATGTTGTGAGAGGCTTGAAGTTGTACGAGGAGATACTTAACGCCAACGAGCTGTCTAAGCTGACTGACTATGTAACTGAACTTCGAGCCGCTGGCCAAAATGGTGAACTCTCAGGTGGATCCTGTGATTCGTGATGCTTTTGTAGTTAACCACCCTGTTCTTTCCTTTTGGGACTGAAGTTTTGAGATATAGTAAGGGATTGAACAGGTTTGGCAATTAATTTCCAGTCACTTAATTATACCATTGCATGTATACCTAGAATCGTGACCTAGTATTAGATGTTTACGCCCTTAGACTATTTCCAACGATACAAAAAAAAAACATTTTCAATAACCAATATTACCATAGGAATTCACAAGCCCTGTTGCTGCTATTTCTACAGTCTAGTCGTTTCAGCCTTTAAATTTTACGTATTTTATGAAATGTTTCATGTTTATGGTAACCCTTTTCGACATGGTAATACAAAGTACTAAATTTTTTTTAACTTGATGTTGGTGATTAGGCGAGACGTTTATCATGTACAACCAGCAGTCAAAAGCAATCAAGAGAGAGCTTATTCAGTTTGGAGCTCCTATTTTCGGACATGTTAAAGATGAAGCTTCAAATAAATCCCAAGATGGTAATCAGTCACTAACACTAATCTTTTCATATAGCAACAATCTTGATTCGATTTAAGTTAAATATTGTGACTGTGCTTTAAATGTTTACAGCCAATATCGAGCCTATTCCTGCTCCACTTGAAGGTGTAATTGACCATCTAATTCAACTTCATCTCATATCTGAAAACAGGCGACCAAATAGTTGCATCATTAACTTTTTTGATGAGGTATAATTTAATATTGCACTTTTTAATCATTTTACAATTTAAAATGTGATACTAAACGTGAATACGCTCTGCAGGGTGAATTTTCACAGCCTTTCTTGAAACCGCCTCATTTGGAGCAACCAATTTCGACACTTCTTCTATCTGAATCAACAATGGCTTTGGGGCGTACTTTAGTTTGTGATAACGATGGTAACTATAAAGGACCTCTCATGCTTTCTCTCAAGGAAGGGTAAGTCTATACTCTAATTTCAATTTTCAAATGTACATTTTATAATAAGATATGAACTTCAACAAAAACAATGCTTTACATCTTAGAGCACAAAAATCCACACATATGAATAACTTTCTTTTTTACATCAGTTTGGGTAACGGGTCCGAACGATTTTGGGTTGAATTGAGTCCTGGGTCAAACGGGTCAGATTCTAAAACGGGTCCTAATGGGTCGGGTAACCGGTCGAAACAGGTCATGGATCAAAATGCCATTTACTTCTGTTATTAAATTCAACGGATTTTAACTTGACAGGTCACTCTTAGTAATGAGGGGAAACAGTGCTGACATGGCACGCCACGTCATGTGCCAATCTCCAACAAAACGAATTAGTGTCACATTTTTCAAGGTCCGAATAGACACCTACGACAAAAATCCACCAAAAGACCAGATGACATCAGCGATGACTGTATGGCAGCCCGGCGTCCCAACTCCAATGATCACACCAAATGGAACACTTGAACCATACGAGTCATTCCACATTCTTCCCAAATGGGCTGCACCCATTCGCGCACCACAACTACTTATGTTAGCACCGGTCCGTACAATGGCTATGACCCCGAGAAGGTTACCACGTGGTGGGACCGGTGTTTTCTTACCATGGAATGGCGGGTCAAGAAAGCCCACTAAACACTTACCTCCTCGGGCCCAAAGAGGCCGTCTTCTAGCGTTGCCCGCTTCAACTGAACCACATAAAATGGACCGAACACCCGATTCGGGCATTAGTGTTGCTTGAATGAGAAATATGGCTTGGTGAAAGAAATGTTTGGAGCTGATTTATTGTACAACAAAGGCTTTGGTGTTGCAAAATGAGTTTTATTTATTTACTTTAATTTTACTTGCTGTTTAAGAAGGGAAGGCATTAGGTGTTGGTGTATGGTGAAACATTTGATGTTGCCAGTGTCAAAATCACCACATTATTAGAGTTGTAGAACTAGTGGTTAAAACTTAAAAATCATTAAGTAAAAAAAAGTGTGAATCTTTTATTAGTGTTCGCCTTTACATAACTTTGTTTTTCATATTTCTTGTTTATTAAAGAGTGTTGTAATGTGTTGAAGTTTTACTTCTTATCTTTGATTTCTTTATAATTATAAAATGTTTTGTAAGAGGTTCTTAAATTTCCTTATGTCTTTATATTTCTATAACAGGCCTCTTATTCCTTTACTAACATCACTTTGAGGTGATAAGAGAAATAGTTTGATTATAATCATGGATAATATGCTAATGATACATACATTTGATTAAAAATAAGGCGGTTAAGTGAGCATGAGAATCTCTAGTAAAGACTCGAGTTCAATTTCAAATACTACACTTTGAAATCTTAATCGAAAAAAGCGTTTAGTTTTAATTTTTTTTAAATGGCGATATTGACATCAAATGCTCTCATCTGTTACCCACAAATGCGTTAGGAGAAAACTCAATTCGAGATGATGTTGGAGTATCATCGAAGGTTGGGAAAACTCCCCCGGAAACCTTTTACAAATCGCATTGATGTTGGCAGTACCATCAAAGGTTGGAAACTCCTTGCTTGGAGTGAGAATCGAATTTGAGTTGTCAGTACCTCAAGTTGTATCTCACCCATATCACTCAAGCCAAATTTTGGTAGTGTTTTAGTTATTGCACTTTCTAAAAAGTTGACTAGGAGGTAATTTTCAATGCATAAAGCCTTTTAATAATGATTTTAAAAATGCTACTCTTTATCATATAAGTATAACCTTTTTATGATTATGCGTTTTCTTGAGAAAAAAGTGTTTCATGTCTAATATGACTTTTTGTGAACCCCATAAAATGGGTTCATCTTGCAATATATACGCGCATAGTGGACAGTCATATTTCAATTCATCAAGCCTACCCCAAAAGAATCTCAGCAATAAGTTTGATGTTATGACAATATATTCGTCAACATACTAAAAAATCATTTTAAAAATTAAAAGTGCTTGGATATTTAAAAGTTAGCCTTTAATTTATATTTGAAGGTTAACTTATTCAAACACTTTCTAACAAATTTTTTTAATTTATTGTTTTTTTCAGGTGAGAGTAGTAGTTTTAAAAGGACCATAAAACACTATAGGCAAATAAATAATACCATGGATGGATTGTCTGAGTGGTATATGATGGGGCGGTCTGTTTGTGCTCAACGAGTAAACGCATGTTCGATTCTAAGGGATGTGATCTAATTGGTACTGCGAACAATTAGTTTCTAGGAGAAGGTTTTTCTAACTTTCAACTGTACTGTCAGGGTTGTTGCGATTTGGTTTTCCTCCTAATGCGTGTGTGGGTGGCATATGATAGTGAATGTGGTTAAGTCCTCTCTAGTGATGCCGATACTGTCGTTTCAAAAAAAAAAACAAATAAATAGTAATACCATTTAGGTAATGCAAATAAGCGTCATAACATACTTGAATTACCTTTTAGGGAGTGTATCTCTCTAACAACCGGGTAACTAGAAGAACAGAGTGATCAGAATAAATAATTTCCGGTCACTCTATTTATAGGCCAGAATTATTATTTCGAAAAAATCCATAAAATGTCAAAAATCTAATCTAAAATCTTATATCAAACCTTATTATAATGACGCGCTAGTCGCAAGGCGCAAATGGACGACTTGCGACTTGTGCCTTGACAAAAAGACTTGACAGTTACTTGCAAAGTTCTTTTTATTTTTATTTTTTTACCGAATTCTTATACTCTCTTTGTCCCACTAACCACATTTGACTTTTAAAATCTTTCTTTTTCAACTTTGAGCGAACTATTTTTATTCGTGTTATATATTATTTGTTAAAAAAAATATATAAAATCACGTTTAAAAACTCAGTCTATTTATTTAAATTTTATCAAATATTATATAACACAAATAAAGATATTTACGGTTAAAGTAAAAGACTTTGAAAGTCAAATGTAAACACTAATAGTAGGACAAAGGGAGTAACATGTTAGGGAAAAGAGTATTTTGGTCAGTTTCTCTTATTATATTCACTGTAAATGTAAAGTGTTATAACATTAGAAACCAAAATTTCTTTTTTCTACCCTTGTGTTGTAGCTCATGTGGTAGTGGTCTGTATCTCTTAGCGAGAGGCCAGAAGTTCGATTCCCGTGGGGTGCAGCATTGCACACAAAGTTGTCCCTTTACCCTTGAATTCCACCAAGAGTGTCTTCCGCACATCGCGTTGCGGGGACAGTGGGAGGGAGTGTTGTACCGTCCATGCCTTCGGATTGAATCAGATTTTTTTCTAGATAGCAGTTGAGGCAGGTAAACCAAATTTTTTGTACGTTTAACCAAATACTAAAATATAACGAAATTGGAGCCATTTGGAAATAAAGAAAAAGTTTGGTTGAAAATTAAGAACAGAATATTCGTGTGCTATTATTATGTGTTTGAATATGCTTTTTAGGATTACGTGGCAAATACTTTGAGGTTATTAATAAATATGAAGAATACCAATTTGTGTACGCCACTTATCACTAATCTTTAAAGTATCATAAATATGTCTTGAAAAGTATTTGAGAACACGAAGACAAATTCATGTTGAATAGGCATTCCACGTTATATGTTGTTTGATGGATTATGTCCACGTCGTTAAATTTTCTTTTTCTTTTTTGTTATAAAAAATCTAAAATTGATAGGTGTTATAATTCAGTAGGCTTATAACTACCTTTAGTGGTTCTTGACTATAGAAGGTATATAGAGATAGAGATACTGTAAAACGGAGAAAACAAAGGTTGAACAAAAGGTATGAGTAATTGGTTTTTTATTTATAGAAAAATGTACAATGAGAGTTTTGTGGCATTTGGAATCTAGAGAGAGAGTGTTTTTGTTAACCAACAAAATACATACAATAAACTCTAACTCAACACACCTATTTATACTCAAAAAAATATACTATGCAATATCTATAATAATAATAAAATTATCATCCAATTATTACTTTTATAACACTCCCCCTTGGATGATAATTTTATTAGTGAATAACTAGTACTGCCTCGTTAAAAACCTTGCTAAAGAAAACCCTTTGGGATAAAACTTTAGCTAAGGGAAAAAGAGTGCAGCATAGAGTTGACTCCCCCTCAAGTAGGCAACGCCTGAGTTGTTACATCTTCTGAGCATGCCTCATGCCAATATTATGAACGTGTGTTCTGAAAATAGCAGTTGGAAGTGCTTTGGTGAAAAGGTCAGCAGAGTTTTTGCTGGACTGAACATATCTCATTTCAATCTGGTTGTCCTTAATGAGATTTTGAGTGTATGAGAAGAATCTAGGGGGTATGTGTTTTGTTCGATCACTTTTGATATACCCTTCTTTCATCTGTGTTATGCAAGCTACATTATCTTCATAGATAGTTGTTGAACTTTTATTGCGTTCTAGTCCACAAGAATCAGTAATGAGTTGTGTCATTGATCTCAACCAAAAACATTCCCGACTGGCTTCATGTAATGCAATTACTTCGGCATGATTTGATGATGTTGCAACAAGTGTTTGTTTTTGAGAACGCCATGATATTGCGGTACCTCCATTTAGGAATACATATCCATTTTGAGATTTAGCTTTATGTGGATCAGATAAATAACCTGCATCTGCATAACCAACCAAATCTTGTTTTGATTCGTTAGAATAAAATAATCCTAAATCAGTAGTTCCTCGAAGGTATCGAAATATGTGTTTTATCCCATTCCAGTGTCTTTTGGTAGGAGCTGAGCTGAACCTTGTCAACAAATTAACTGCAAAAGAAATGTCAGGTCTTGTACAATTTGTAAGATACATAAGAGCTCCAATTGCACTAAGATATGGTACTTCTGGTCCCAGGATATCTTCATGATCTTCACAGGGACGAAATGGATCAGTGTCAACATTAAGTGATCTAACAACCATAGGAGTACTTAATGGTTTTGCCTTGTCCATATTAAAACGTTTTAAAATCTTTTCAGTATATGTTGTTTGATGTACAAGTAAACCATTAGGCATATGTTCAATTTGTAAACCAAGGCAATACTTGGTTTTTCCGAGATCTTTCATTTCAAATTCTTTCTTTAGAAGTTGAATGGCTTCATGGATCTCTTTATTTGTACCTATGATATTAAGATCATCAACATAAACAGCTATGATCACATATCCGGATGTTGTTTTCTTAATGAAAACACATGGGCAAATAAGATTATTGGTATACCCTTTGCTTATCAAGTAATCACTTAATCGTTTATACCACATGCGACCGGATTGTTTCAACCCATATAAAGACCTTTGTAACTTGATTGAGTACATTTCTTTGGGTTTTGCATTGGTTGCTTCTGATACCTTAAATCCTTCAGGTATCTTCATATATATATCACTATCAAGTGATCCATAAAGATAAGCAGTCACAACATCCATGAGATGCATTTCTAAATTTTCAGAAACTGCCAGGCTGATTAAGTATCTAAAAGTAATTGCATCCATAACAGGAGAATAAGTTTCCTCATAATCAATTCCCGGTCTTTGAGGAAAACCTTGAGCTACAAGTCTAGCTTTATACCTTGTAACTTCATTTTTCTCATTTCTTTTTCGCACAAAAACCCATCTATATCCCACAGGTTTCACATCTTTAGGTGTGAGAATGATAGATCCGAAAACTTTTCTTTTATTGAGTGATTCAAATTCAGCTCGTATTGCTCCTTTCCAATGATCCCAATCATGTCTATTTTGACATTCCATGACAGATTTTGGTTCTGGATCATCATCATCATTCATGATGTCATATGCAACATTATATGAAAATATCTCATCAAGATTTTTCATTTCATTTCGGTTCCATAATATTTTTGAATGTGCGTAATTGATTGAAAATTTCGTATTGACATCATCAATCTCCTCTGCAGAAGGAGTATTGCTTTGTAGTTCTTCTTGAACACTTTCTTTTACCTCATTATCAGCTGATTTTTTTTTCCGAGGATTTTTATCTTTGGAACCAATTGGTCTCCCACGTTTCTGGCGTGGCAAAGACTCAAGAATAACATTATTGCCAGTTTTTGGAATTTCAATTCGAGCTGGAGCATTTGCTGCTGGTATATATGATTTAGTCACTCTTTTTGTATCTGTAAATGCATCAGGCAATTTATTTGCAAGTTCTTGCATATGCATTATTTTTTGAACTTCGATCTCGCATTCTTTTGTGCGAGGATCAAGATACATTAATTGAGGTTCACACCATGAAACATCATTTTCTTTATTTTTTATTTCTCCCCTTAATCTAGGGAATAATGTTTCATTAAAGTGACAATCAGCAAAACGTGCTGTAAAAACATCACCCGTCATGGGTTCAATATATCTTATTATTGAAGATGTTTCATATCCAACATATATTCCCATCCTTCTTTGAGGACCCATTTTAGTGCGTTGTGGTGGTGCGATAGGGACATAAACCGCACAACCAAATGTTCTAAGGTGGGAAATATTTGGCTGATGATCAAAAGCAAGTTGCAAAGGAGAATATGTATGACTTGCGCTTGGTCTAATGCGAATCAATGATGCAGCATGCAAAATTGCATGGCCCCATACAGATACTGGGAGTTTTGTTCGCATTATCAATGGTCTAGCTATTAGCTGCAATCGTTTAATTAATGATTCAGCTAAACCATTTTGTGTATGCACATGGGCAACGGGATGTTCAACAATAATCCCAATAGACATGCAAAAGTTATTAAATGCTTGAGACGTAAACTCACCGGCATTATCTAGTCTCACCCTTTTAATAGTATAATCAGGGAAATGTGCTCTCAATTTAATAATTTGAGCAAGAAATTTTGCAAATGCCATATTTCGACTTGATAATAGACAAACATGAGACCATCTACTAGATGCGTCTATTAGAACCATAAAATATCTAAATGGTCCACATGGTGGATGAATTGGTCCACATATATCACCTTGAATTCTTTCAAGAAAAATTGGTGATTCTTTTTCAACCTTAAGAGGTGATGGTCTTATTATCAACTTTCCAAGTGAGCATGATGTACATGGGATAAGTGCATCATGAGGGATCCTTTGATCCGCCAATGAATGTTCATGTGTATTTTGTATTATTCTTTTCATCATTGTTGATCCTGGGTGACCTAATCTCTCATGCCACAAACTGATCATTACAGGATCACATAATTTTTCTTTAACTACCACATTTACTTCAGGTACATTTATATGTGTATAATGTAAACCAGAATGAAGTCTTGGTAGTTTTTCAATTACACGATTCTTATCAGTGATACTTAAATATTTTTCATTTTCTGTTGTCACTGACTGATAATCATATCCATTTTGGTATATGTCAGAGAAACTTAACAAATTTCTCTTTGACATGGGAGAAAATAAGGCATTATTTATCAGAAAATTCGTACCATTTGGTAACATGAATTTTGCCTTTCCCATTCCTTTTATTAAGTCCACAGGACCTGATATAGTATGTATAGTTCCTTCCGTTGCTTTCAAGTCTGTGAAATATTTTTTAGATTTGAGTATGGTGTGAGTGGCACCACTGTCTGCAATACAAATATCTCCACCATTTGACTGATTTTTTACTCCAGCAGTATACATCATGAACTTCAAAAAAAAATATGAGAAACAAATAATGAGTATATAATTCATCAATATATTACATTCAAAACATGTTACAAACGATAGCACATAATAAGGAAATATGTAGTAAACTAGATATGGTGTAGATTGAAAATCTACAACCATTTATTTAACGAGAACATATAATAGGATATCTATATATATATATATATATATATATATATATATATATATATATATATATATATATATATATAGATATTAGAAATTTATTCATTAAAGTAGTCACAAGTTGGCTCAGTGATTTTTGTATCAAGGTCATCCACAAGATTTGCTTCTTTTCCTTTTCCCTTTAGGGATTCTTGATACCGATTAACAGAATGCTGATTTGTTCGGCAGTTTTTAGACCAGTGGCCAATTTTACCACATCGGTAACAAGAATCTTCAACATTCTTTGAAGAGCCTTCTTCAACATTGTGATTTGTGGGATTGTATGGTGTTTGGATTTTATAATTTTGTGGATTATTATTTCTTTGTCCACGACCACGACCACCACGACCACCACGACCACGACCACCACCACGACCATTACCATAAGGGTGATTTCGAACATAGTTATGATTTTTATTATTGTTATGGTAATTTCCATGATGATGGTTTTGGCCAATATGGCTACGACCTCTTCCACACCCTCGTCCATGTGCATTTCTTCTTTTATTATTATTATTATTATTATTGTTAATAGCATTAGCTTCAGGAAATGCTAGCGCACCGGTAGGACGAGATTCTTGATTTTTCATCAGTAATTCTTTATTAACTTCTGCAACTAAGAGATAAGTTTGAAGTTTGGAAAAAGTTTTATAATTCTGCAATCTTAAATTTTCTTGCACAGTTATATTTGCAGAATGCATTGTGGAGAAAGTTTTCTCCATCATATCAGCATCACTTATTTCTTGACCACAGAATTGAAGCTTTGAATGGATCTTGAACATGGCCGAGCTGTATTCACTTACCTTTTTGAAATCTTGGAACCTTAGATTTCTCCATTCTTCCCTCGCAGCTGGAAGTAATATTTCCTTTTGATTATCGAATCTACTCTTGATACTTTCCCATAAAACATGTGGATCTTTGATAGTGAGAAACATATGTTTTAAGGTGGTATCAATATGTTTGCGAATAAAAGCAATTGATTTTAATTTATCTTGATCGGAACAAGTATTATTTTCTTTTAAAGTTTCTAGAATACCCAATGATCCAAGATTTATTTCTACGTCCATAACCCATGATGTGTAGTTTGTTTCCGATACGTCTAAGGCATCAAACTCAAGCTTTGATAAGTTTGACATTTTCTATTTTCAGAAAGATGAACAACATAAATCATAATCATAATCATAATCATAATATATTTTTTTTCGTAGATAAATAACAACATGCAATTAGAATTAGTTTAGATTCATATGTAGTAAACAAATGAATAATGGTATGATTACAAATAATAAAATCATAAGGGAATATAGGTTCATATTATATTATATTATTAATGATATTATTATAATATATATTAAGTTATAATATATATTATCATAATATATTTTTCTTATTTTAACCTTTAAGATTTACTTTTAATAAAAATACAAACTACTTTTCTTATTTTAACTTTTAAGATTTACTTTTAATAAAAATACAAACTACTTTTTTTATTTTAACTTTTAAGATTTACTTTTAATAAAAATACAAACTATTTTTTCTATTTTAACTTTTAAGATTTACTTTTAATAAAAATACAAACTACTTTTTTTATTTTAACTTTTAAGATTTACTTTTAATAAAAATACAAACTACTTTTTCTATTTTAACTTTTAAGATTATAAATTTAAGAATAAACATTAGTATGCATGAAATAAATAATGATTAATTGCATAAGTAATCATAAATGTTAGATAACATATAAAGACCCCATCGTATTCGTATTGATCGGAATTAATCTCGACCCATGGTACCGTGTTGTCAAATGACGTGTTGCGTACATAAAGTACCGTGTTGTCAAATGACGTGTTGCGTACAATCATGAGGTCTTATTAACATAAATATAAATGTTAGTGAAGTTAATAAGAGTTAGATTACAGAAAATATAATTCAGGTGGTATAACCGACCATATATAACTTAAATAACATAAATATAAATGTTAGTGAACATAACTGTAAATGTTAGTATACATAAATAAATGTTAGATAACATAAATGTAAATATTAGTATACATAAATAAATGTTAGATAACATAAATGTAAATGTTAGTATACATAAATAAATGTTAGATAACATAAATGTAAATTAGGCGACAGTGTCGACCATATATCATTTAGGTGGTATAACCGACCATATATTAGTTAGGTGGCAGAGCCAACCATATTTAGTATAAATGTTGAGATAATCGTGCTGATAACGTGTTATAATTCAGTAGGCTTATAACTACCTTTAGTGGTTCTTGACTGTAGAAGGTATATAGAGATAGAGATACTGTAAAACGGAGAAAACAAAGGTTGAACAAAAGGTATGAGTAATTGGTTTTTTATTTATAGAAAAATGTACAATTTTATAGAAAAATGTACAATGAGAGTTTGGTGGCATTTGGAATCTAGAGAGAGAGTGTGTGTTTTTGTTAACCAATAAAATACATACAATAAACTCTAACTCAACACACCTATTTATACTCAAAAAAAATATACTATGCAATATCTATAATAATAATAAAATTATTATCCAATTATTACTTTTATAACAATAGGTAGGTTGATATAAAAAAAAAATTGACTAAAGTTTAAATGGTAGGTCTTTTCACGAATAGAAAGGGACATGTGTGGATCGACTAAGTACCCTTTTTATGAAAAAGTTAAATTTAAAACTACTCATGTGTCACCAAATTACCTTTTTTAGTTATGACTAAATTACTTTAATCAACACGGGCCAAGAAAAAAATGTACGTGTTAGGCCGGAAATAAAACATGTAATATCAGCATCAGCTTATCTTAAACTAAAATAAAAACATATAATAATTTAGTTATTTCGTTATCACGAGACTCAATATTTTAACTCTAGTAGCACCGTAGAAAACACCGAGTAAACATACATTTACTTGCTGACTAGCTTGAAAAATAAAAAAGCTTATTCATTTACGAAACTGAAAATTAAAAATCATTTCATAATTGTTCCATATTTATTTAAAAAAAATATCATATTTGAAGCTTATATATAATAAAAGAAGAGCATATACCGGCACCACTACATTGGGAATGGTATGATCATATCGACATCATGAAAGGCCAAGACTGGTCACATACAACCCTATGTCTCCTCTACATTGAAAACTTAATTGTGTACTATTAGATCACTTTGTATCTTAGCTTTTTATCATTCGTGAAACTCTTTTACAAACGTTGATTGTTTAACATGTCATGATCACGTGAAATGCGAAACATGGATCGTAACATGTCATGATCACGTGAAATGAGAACTGTGGAAGGATTACGAGAGTTCTCAAGAGGGTGATGATAAATCCACTTAGTTTTTTGATAAATTTACTTTTGTTATGTATTAACTATTTATACATTACAAGTTATCAATACATATTATAAGTAGATTTATCAATTAAGTGAAAATATCAACTCCCTTCTTAACTTTACGGAGGCGTAACTTGTGGTTAGTTATGGTTAGTTATGATAGATAGTGTCTAGTTATAGTTAGTTATGTGATAGTGAAAGGGTCGATGTTGATATGACATGAGAAGTTTATGATAATTTCACTTACTTTTTTTGAAACACCTACTTTTATTGTCCATTGTATGTGTGTACCGTAAGTCTACGGCGATTTAACGTCAACGTCCCTGACGTCGGATTTTCTCGACGCTGAAAAAATAGGACGACTCCCAGTGCTCTCAAGGAAATTTTTATTATCATTTCTCACTATTTACTATTTTACTATATTACTATTATATTTAATATTTAATTTAATGGCATGGTTAACAATCATAAATACCTCTAGGACAACTATAGGAGTATTTTAGATTTTAGATTTTAGATTTTAGATTTAGATATTAACACATAACATATGGTGTTACTAGTGTTAAGTCCCGTATGATACATGACAATATAAATAGGGATATAATTATATAAAAGTTATTGTTAACTTCAGAAAACTGAAAGAGAGGTTGAAAAATCAAAGGTTTCGACATTATTAGCAATTACTCGTACTTTGATTTTACTATACACCTTTAGATTTTTTTTTTTTTTTTTTTTTTTTTTGCCAAAAATAACGATAACATTAGAACGGATCCGAAGATCAACCAGTACAACCAGTACAACCAGTACAACCGAATCTATCAAACGAGCCCTAGTTTAACAAAACCAACTAAACTAAACAGCTCACCAACAGGGTGAACAAACCCGTTTAATCTAGTAAATAAAGTAAACCAAGACTATAACTACGGAAACTTAAATAACGGAGTACGTTAATACAGAAACAATAAACATACAATGGAGTACCCGACGGAAAATCGTTGAAACAGTAACGAGCAACAATCCGGCCAAAAAGTACCGGCCGGAAAAAAAAGACACTCAGACCACTTGCCGGAAATGAAGCAATCCATACTCAGACCACCTTTTGATTTAACACAGAGCCTGTAAAGGCTCGCCGCCTGTGAAAAACCATAAAAGAAAACCGGCAAGAGTCGTCGGAGCAAGACAAAACAGCGGCCAAACCCTAAAACACGAAAATAATGAAGAAACCAAAGCGCATACCCAAAACAACCTCCGGAAAACAGAGTTCGTGAAGAAACTCCACGAACTCGCCGTCTGCTACCAGATTCGAAAAGGAAACATCGCCAGAAAAATCAAAAGCTCCGATCCAGGGTAAGAGAAAGCAGATTTAAGTGAAGGAAAGAAGAAAAAACACGAAAAGTAAACACGTCGAAAGTCTCACCGACCGCCGGAAAGAGAAAAAAGAGAAGAGAGGTCCAAGCCACCAGCGAGATGCCGGTGGCCGGAAAAAGAAGCTGCTTCTAAATCTACAAACCGTCGAACAAAGGGTGGTGGCGGTGATTGTAGTGACCCGGACTTTTCCATGTTTATATATATTAATTGAGATTGATATTTACATGATTAAATGTTTCCAACATGTTAAGCAATCAAACTTGTTAAGACTTGATTAATTGAAATATGTTTCATATAGACAATTGACCACCCAAGTTGACCGGTGATTCACGAACGTTAAAAACTTGTAAAAACTATATGATGACATATATATGGATATATATATATAGTTAACATGATACTACGATAAGTAAACATATCATTAAGTATATTAACAATGAACTACATATGTAAAAACAAGACTACTAACTTAATGATTTTTAAACGAGACATATATGTAACGATTATCGTTGTAAAGACATTTAATGTATATATATCATATTAAGAGATATTTATACATGATAATATCATGATAATATAATAATTTAAAATCTCATTTGATATTATAAACATTGGGTTAACAACATTTAACAAGATCGTTAACCTAAAGGTTTCAAAACAACACTTACATGTAACGACTAACGATGACTTAACGACTCAGTTAAAATGTATATACATGTAGTGTTTTAATATGTATTTATACACTTTTGAAAGACTTCAATACACTTATCAAAATACTTCTACTTAACAAAAATGCTTACAATTACATCCTCGTTCAGTTTCATCAACAATTCTACTCGTATGCACCCGTATTCGTACTCGTACAATACACAGCTTTTAGATGTATGTACTATTGGTATATACACTCCAATGATCAGCTCTTAGCAGCCCATGTGAGTCACCTAACACATGTGGGAACCATCATTTGGCAACTAGCATGAAATATCTCATAAAATTACAAAAATATGAGTAATCATTCATGACTTATTTACATGAAAACAAAATTACATATCCTTTATATCTAATCCATACACCAACGACCAAAAACACCTACAAACACTTTCATTCTTCAATTTTCTTCATCTAATTGATCTCTCTCAAGTTCTATCTTCAAGTTCTAAGTGTTCTTCATATATTCTACAAGTTCTAGTTACATAAAATCAAGAATACTTTCAAGTTTGCTAGCTCACTTCCAATCTTGTAAAGTGATCATCCAACCTCAAGAAATCTTTGTTTCTTACAGTAGGTTATCATTCTAATACAAGGTAATAATCATATTCAAACTTTGGTTCAATTTCTATAACTATAACAATCTTATTTCAAGTGATGATCTTACTTGAACTTGTTTTCGTGTCATGATTCTGCTTCAAGAACTTCGAGTCATCCAAGGATCCGTAGCTAGATCCATTTTTCTCTTTTCCAGTAGGTTTATCCAAGGAACTTAAGGTAGTAATGATGTTCATAACATCATTCGATTCATATATATAAAGCTATCTTATTCGAAGGTTTAAACTTGTAATCACTAGAACATAGTTTAGTTAATTCTAAACTTGTTCGCAAACAAAAGTTAACCCTTCTAACTTGACTTTTAAAATCAACTAAACACATGTTCTATATCTATATGATATGCTAACTTAATGATTTAAAACCTGGAAACACGACAAACACCGTAAAACCGGATTTACGCCGTCGTAGTAACACCGCGGGCTGTTTTGGGTTAGTTAATTAAAAACTATGATAAACTTTGATTTAAAAGTTGTTATTCTGAGAAAATGATTTTTATTATGAACATGAAACTATATCCAAAAATTATGGTTAAACTCAAAGTGGAAGTATGTTTTCTAAAATGGTCATCTAGACGTCGTTCTTTCGACTGAAATGACTACCTTTACAAAAACGACTTGTAACTTATTTTTCCGACTATAAACCTATAATTTTTCTGTTTAGATTCATAAAATAGAGTTCAATATGAAACCATAGCAATTTGATTCACTCAAAACGGATTTAAAATGAAGAAGTTATGGGTAAAACAAGATTGGATAATTTTTCTCATTTTAGCTACGTGAAAATTGGTAACAAATCTATTCCAACCATAACTTAATCAACTTGTATTGTATATTATGTAATCTTGAGATACCATAGACACGTATACAATGTTTCGACCTATCATGTCGACACATCTATATATATTTCAGAACAACCATAGACACTCTATATGTGAATGTTGGAGTTAGCTATACAGGGTTGAGGTTGATTCCAAAATATATATAGTTTGAGTTGTGATCAATACTGAGATACGTATACACTGGGTCGTGGATTGATTCAAGATAATATTTATCGATTTATTTCTGTACATCTAACTGTGGACAACTAGTTGTAGGTTACTAACGAGGACAGCTGACTTAATAAACTTAAAACATCAAAATATATTAAAAGTGTTGTAAATATATTTTGAACATACTTTGATATATTTGTATATATTGTTATAGGTTCGTGAATCAACCAGTGGTCAAGTCTTACTTCCCGACGAAGTAAAAATCTGTGAACGTGAGTTATAGTCCCACTTTTAAAATCTAATATTTTTGGGATGAGAATACATGCAGGTTTTATAAATGATTTACAAAATAGACACAAGTACGTGAAACTACATTCTATGGTTGAATTATCGAAATCGAATATGCCCCTTTTTATTAAGTCTGGTAATCTAAGAATTAGGGAACAGACACCCTAATTGACGCGAATCCTAAAGATAGATCTATTGGGCCTAACAAACCCCATCCAAAGTACCGGATGCTTTAGTACTTCGAAATTTATATCATATCCGAAGGGTGTCCCGGAATGATGGGGATATTCTTATATATGCATCTTGTTAATGTCGGTTACCAGGTGTTCACCATATGAATGATTTTTATCTCTATGTATGGGATGTGTATTGAAATATGAAATCTTGTGGTCTATTGTTACGATTTGATATATATAGGTTAAACCTATAACTCACCAACATTTTTGTTGACGTTTTAAGCATGTTTATTCTCAGGTGATTATTAAGAGCTTCCGCTGTCGCATACTTAAATAAGGACGAGATTTGAAGTCCATGCTTGTATGATATTGTGTAAAAACTGCATTCAAGAAACTTATTTTGTTGTAACATATTTGTATTGTAAACCATTATGTAATGGTCGTGTGTAAACAGGATATTTAGATTATCATTATTTGATAATCTACGTAAAGCTTTTTAAACCTTTATTGATGAAATAAAGGTTATGGTTTGTTTTAAAATGAATGCAGTCTTTGAAAAACGTCTCATATAGAGGTCAAAACCTCGCAACGAAATCAATTAATATGGAACGTTTTTAATCAATAAGAACGGGACATTTCAGTGATGGAAGTTAGAAGAGTGGTGGCGGAAGGTGATTAAGGTTACACCAGTGAAGTATTTTGAGAAAATATAAGAATTTAGATAGTGAAAGAAAGGAGGTAAGGGGTTTCATAGAAGGGAGAGTGGTGATGGAAGGTGGATGGAGAGTGGTGATGGAAGGTGGATTAAAGATTGAATGATGTGGCACTCATTAGGTCGATTCGTACATTACGAGTATTAAATTTAAATCTACACCACCACGTACATTTTAAAATGTTGTATCATATACCATTATAAAACATGTTGGGTGGTGTATGAAACATTAATGGTGAACAAGTTGCCATTGTTCCCATAATTAGTACTACGTAGTATATAGGTAAGAATATATCTTTTCCATTTGGAGCATCCCGCTAACATTAATGGTGTAATACGTAGTTATGGACAACATGGATGGTGTTCAAAAAGGATCCGATGTTGATTCTAGCATCCCGTCTTCCGATTTTGAGCTATCTAAGAAGCAAAAAAAAAAAAATACTACTAAAGAAAGAAAGAAAAAGTTGGTCCAAGGCGCAGAAATAAAGGCTGTTTGCGAGTTCATCAAAGATGCTTGAGGTTTTTGTTCATGGTTAGATGGTTTATAATCTTCCGTTATGTCGGTTAGATGGTTTATAATCTTCCGTTTTTGTTCATCTCTTAGCGTCAATTTTTGCACGTTGGTCTTTCTAGCCTTGTTTTGATATAATGTACTCCGCAATTGATGTGAGCTCAGGTTGATCATATCGTATTTTGGTTAGCTCGGATGTTGGGTTTGTAGGTTTTTAGGAGGTTTCTTTTTTTGGTGAACCTTCTTTCGTTATAAAGTAAATTCGTTTTTGCGCCAAAAAAAGATTATATCTTTTCCTAAGAATCCTAAGAATATTCTTAGGAGTTGAAAATGATATTTTGTAAAACTACTCAATAAGAGTGAACACTAAACAGTAAACATAGGCTAGTTTAAATGGGTCAGGACTGGGTTGTTTTTGACCCATATCATGGATCTGTCTGCCCTAGCCTTGTTCACCCCTACTGTCAACATGGACATATGGTTTGTTGAAAAATGGACAATGGCAAGGTGTGATTTCAAATAAACAGAATCACAAAGATCTTTCTCAATTTATAATCTTATAGTTTTACATTCACTTAATGGCATAATACAGTACTATCTTAACCTATCTTAACCGCAAACACAAGGTTAGTTACCTCGTTTTAGTCTAAAAGCACCTAAAATGAACATAAGGGACAACACAGATAAGTTTCTAATTAAATAAAAGAATATGATTCTATCAGTAGATTATAGGAACAACAGGTTGAAACTAGATAGATATGTACACACGAGCAAAGACGCACACAATATATTGGACTAGAATTTCATCAGAGTTAGTTGATGAATGATGAATTAACATCAACAGCAATAGTGGCAACACATGAAATTATTATTATTATGAACAAGAATTGACTGAGATTCACATAAGAATGCCTGCTTTCAAAAATGACAGGAAATACAACTAAAAGACAGAAAAAAAATTACAGCAAATCTATAGTGAAAACACGTAAACATGATTAAATACACCTTGTGTGATTGTAGTATTTGTTATGCATCACTTATTACCTGATTTTGCAGTATGAACATCATCTTCATCTTCAATATCCCAACTCAAATCCTCCTCATCTGCAGCAGTACTCAACCGCTTACGCAACTCAACTTTGTCACCATGAGACACGTTCTTGTCATCATCGTTCCCAATATCCTCAATTTCATCCCACTCAAGATCTTCATCCTCTTCAACTGAGGGTTGGTCTGATTTTGCCACAATATTATTTTTAATTTCGTGCGACTCCACTTTAGAATCAATCGTTTCATTCGATTTCGGAACTGATTCAGATTTATCAATAGTAGAAACGTATCCATTACCAGATTTCGGTTCCTCTAAATTGCTCTCATCAACACTAACCACATTATTGTTCAACTCTTTTTCCTCGTTAACAGTCTTAGAGCTTAGAGTTTTCGACTCATCAACAAGACTTTCTTTCTTTCCAATGCCCTGCAAATCTTCCCCTTTCGAAGTACTCGACTTTGATTGATCTATTTGTTGTGATTCTTCTTCTTTTTCTTCTTCTTCTTCATCGTCATCATCAACATCCCAACTCAACTCTTCATCATCAACAGACAACGATCGCTTCACAAGCTTAGCTCTCATATCCTCTTGTTGTTCAAGCTTATACACCTTATAAAAGTACCGAAACCAAAACGTTCCATCATCAACCTCATTCGGTACAATTTTGGCATACATTCCACTTAAGCTTCCATTCTCCCCAACCAATTTCTCAATCTCATCCTTCTTATCACCAACAACAAACCCTAACTTCCATTTATTATACTCCTCTACATCCTCAGGATCCTCACAATATGTCCTCACATCACTCTTAATCGCATTCAATTGCATATCAAATCGACTATATCGTCTTGAATTACTATCATTATAATTATAATTATCATTAACACTATAACTACGTTTACCAGATGCATCAGAATCATCAACATCAGAATTAGGAGCAAGTAACACTTCCTTACCTTGAGCAATAATATCCGCCGTTGATTTCAACACGCCGTCGATCGCCGACGTACCGACCTCCGGCAACTCCTTCACAGCACGGCTAGCAACTTCACGAAACAGATCGGATTCCTTACGCAATCCGGTTCCAAATTCCTGCAAATCTCGCCGGTAGGTTTCAAAAACTGATTCGGATCTCGTTGTTAACGTCTTCACCAGATCTCCAAAGCTCCATACACCGCCACCGACGCCGACGCTGCTTCCGTCTTCCGATGAATTAATGTTCGAATTCGAATCGTCATCTTCATCATTTTCGGTTGTTGATTGATGAATTGGCGATTGAATTCGGTGCGAATCGGTATCAGAATTTTCGGAATTAGCTAAGGTTTCGGGATCTGGATCATCAGATAGTATCGATCTGAAGAAATCCATTGACAATTGTTTGAATTAATTGAAATGAGTAGAATTAGGGTTTCCTTTTTTTTATGAAATGTTTCAGGTTAATTTTTTCAGATCATCGTTGTGAAATATCATCCGTTTTTTGATACAACATCACACACAGGTGTAGATAATTAATTTGGGCCTCACTTTATTGGGCTGTTAGCTTCTTAGGGTCCATAATTTTGGCCCGTTTGTATTTTATACTCCAATGCAGTATAGATAAGGGATTATCACCAAAATGCCCTTTTTTAAGCATGTTGACTGACAGCCCTTAAAAAAAAAGTTGACAATTTGCCCTCGCAAGGCGCAAGACACCTTGCGTCCTTGCGACCTTGCGTCTTTGCGACCTTGCGACATTGCGACCTTGCGTTACTTCCAATCTCAACAAACAGCCTTGCGTCCTTGCGTATTGCGTCTTGCGACTTGCGCCTTAGCGTCTTGCGTCTTGCGTCTTATCCCGATAAGATTTCCATGATTTCGTGGATAAGATTTTGTACGATTTCGTGGATAAGATTTTGTACTATTACGGATAACTTTTCCTGGAACTACATATTACCAGCTCCATTTTCACTTCATTTCCTTCATTTCCACATAAATCATATAATTTCAAGCGTCATTAAGGTAACTTTCTTTGTTTTAAATAATGAGTTTTAGTGATAATGAAACCTTTGTTATTCATATATGTTGTGGTGGTTCTTTTCAATTTATTAATAACTTACCTATGTATTTGCCTCTAGATTGTTTTAGAACACGATTAAAACTCCCAGTTGCTCCCCAAAAACCAATTACTCGAAGAATATTGTTAAAAAATGTTCTTAGAAAAATTAATTTGCCACCTAATGCTCCTGTTTCAATGAGATATGTTGTCGATAATCTTGTTTTTGATATTACTGATGATTATGAAGACTTTCATGATTTTCTACAACATGCAATATCAAATGCTCCTATTAATATTTACATTGTAGACAAAGTTACAATGCATCAACTCCCAGAAAACTTACAGTCAGTACAAATCCTACCAATACACAATGTCCATCAAAACCTACCAACACACGATGTCCAACAAAACCTACCAACAAACGAGGAGGGCACAAACCTTCAGACACCCAATTTGGAAGAAGCACGACCTGAAATACCACCTCCAAACACAGAAGAGTTTGATTTCTTCAACTATGGAGTTGAGAACGTATGTAAAATTAAAAAAAATAGATCACCCTTTTGAATCAGTTGTCGCGTCTAGTGCTTCGGAGGAAGAAAATGACAGAGAAGATCAAGATGAAGATGAAGAAGAGGAAGAAAAAAAGGTTGTATTCTGGAATATGCTACTTTTATTGAGTGAGCATGACCAAGAGACTGAATCTACGAGCCAAATAACAACCAGGTATAGAGTATCCGATTTGATTAAAGTTCGACAAACTTTTTTAAACAAGGATGATTTTGTAAACCATCTATACACAAAATGTCTTGAAGAAAACTTCCAAATTAAGCCTGTAAAGTCGAACAAATCTCGATTCACCGCTAAATGCATGTTGCCAAATTGTGAGTGGACATGTAGTGCATACAAAATACGCCACACTGACAACTTCATCGTAAAGAAATTGCATGACGTACACACATGCTCACGTACCCAAATTATGGGAAATAATAAACATGCAACCAAAAAGGTGCTAGGAAGTATTCTGATGGAATCGTTCAAAGCCGCAAATCGAGACTATAACCCAAAAGATATACGTGATGATGTTGGCAACCGTTTTCGGGTGAGCATTTCTTACAATCAAGCATGGAGAGCCAAGTGTCATGCAATAGAGATGCTCCGTGGCAGTATGGATGACTCGTTCCGAATGCTTCCCATTTATCTTCATAACATTAAGATTCATAACCCAGGAAGCATGACAAATGTGGTGACTGACAATGAAAATAGATTCGTGGTGTGTTACATGTCTTTTGGCGCAGTTGTAAGTATCACTCATCCTAAAATTGTTTTATCTTAAACTAATAGCAATCTCATTTGATTTGTTTGCGTGCAGATTCGATCATTTGTCCAAAATGTTCGCCCTATTATCATCGTTGATGGTGCACATTTGAAAGCTGGATACTTGGGTACAAATTTAGTCGCTGTTGCAATGGATGCCAATAACGGAATTTTGCCATTGGCTTATGGAATTGGTGAAGGCGAGACAAACGAGGTTTGGTCATGGTTTTTTGGCAATCTAAGAGATCATTTAGAAAGTTGTGGTATGAGTAATCGTATGTCAGAGATTACCTTTATTTCTGATCGTGCTCCTTCAATAGCACATGGTATTTCAAATGTGTTTCCTGAAGCCTTTAACTCTTTTTGCGCACGTCATCTATTCATGAACATAAAAACGATGTCCAACAAATTCAAATATTTTGAATGGCACTATTGGAAAATGGTTAAGGCTTATCGTTTGTCAGATTTTCAAGATCATGTTAGTGTATTTCAACGAAGATTAAAAGCGTCTCACAAGTATCTAAATGACGTTGGTTTAAACAAATGGTCCAGAAGTCATGCTGATCATGTTAGGTATGCATACCTTACTAGCAACAGTGTAGAGTCTATTAACGCTCTATCCAAACATGCTCGCAAACTACCAGTTTGCATGTTATTGGAATTTTTTCGCGCTTCTATACAGGATTGGTTTTTCAAACATCACAACAAAGCAGTTAGTCTTACTTCAACGGTTACTCCATATGTTGAACGTAAATTAGGTAAGAGGACGAACAAATCAAGAAGATGGCAAGCATTTCCATCGACAAACAATCTAATAGAGGTGCGTGATGGAAGGAAAAACGGCCTCGTTAATCTAGAAGATAGAACATGTACATGTGGGCAATGGAAATTATCAGGCATACCTTGCGGACATGTATTGGCAGCAGCACGACTCTTCGGAGTGGAAGATGTTACATGTTATGTATCACATTGGTTCTTGTCTCAAACTTATATAAATACATATTCCGAACACATCCTTCCTTTGCCCCATCGATCCGAATGGTTCGATCCAGGGCCCAAGATCTTGAAAATCGTAAACCCCCCAATTCAAAAGAAAAGAGCACCTGGACGCCCAAAAAGTACCGATCGGATTCCATCTCAAGGTGAAGAAACTGAAAAGAGAGTAAGAACATGTACTCGTTGCAAGCAAGCAGGTCATAACCGAACAAAATGTAGCGCTTCTTATGACCTAACCGGTGAATCTACTTCTCAGAGGGTTAAAAAAACAGCCTCAAAATCAAAGTCAAAGTCGAAAGAGAAAGTCGAACCTTCGCAAGCTTATCAGTCTCACTTTTTTCAAACGTACGATTTAGACCAGAATTAGGGGACCAGAATTAGTTAGTTCATGTTTTAGTTTGTTTTTTATCAGTCTCAGTTTGTTGTTTATCAGTCTCAGTTTGTTGTTTATGTTTATCAGTCTCAGTTTGTTGTTTAAATTTGTGTTATGGATGGTTTTTATTCAACATAAGGCGCAAGGACGCAAATCCACCTCTTGCATCGGATAACTTAACCAAATGCAAGACGCAAATAATGACCTATATACAGACGCAAGGACGCAAGAAAAACCTTGCGTATGTAATCAAACATACGCAAGCACGCAAACAATATCTTGCGTATGTCATTTAAGGAGACGCAAGGACGCAAACAAGACCTTGCGTATACCATCAATATAATTATATAAGAAAAATTATATAAGTTATCCAATTAATAGACTTTTCTGATTTTGCCCACGTTTCGAATAGCCAAAAGATGCAGCAGAGGGGCAGGATTCGTTTGGTCTCAATATAATTGAGTACTGTTTGGCTCCAATAACCCGGTCGACGTACAAATCCAACTATTACTACGAACCAGAAAATTTTGATGTCTATCAATTTAACCACTTAAAATAAATTTTCGTAATTTTAAGAAATTTAGATAAGAAGTAGAAAAAAATTCTAAGTCCTAAAAACTAGAATGGCGAGAAATAAGAAAGAAAAAGAGCGCGTCGAAAAAGGTCGAAAAAGAAAAGGGTTGAAAAATAAAAGGCGTCGAAAAAGAAAAAAATGACTATAAAACTTTAAAACACTCGACTAACCCAACCTTATTACTATCACTAACTTAAAATTAAAATTGCAAATTGAGATTACTAATTGGAGTGATAATTGATACATAGGTAAAAGGCGTCGAAAAATGAAAGTAATAAAGTAGCGCGTCGAAACTTAAAAATGAACTAAAAACTAAGAATTAAAAGCTGCGTCTAAAAATATTAAAGCTTACAAGTAAAACTATATCCCAAATGGCAATATCTTAAAAAGGTACAAAAACTTAAAAAGGCGTCGCAAAATTCTAAAGCACCTAAATATTAGTCTAAAGAAAAAGCACTTAAGGGATTTTACGGCAAAGCCTAAAATTCTAGAAATAAAAATAACTATGGCAAAAACTATAACTTAACACTAAATATGAGCGAAAAATACAAAAAATTACGCTAAAACAATTAAAAAAATACAAAATATAAAAATTTACTAAAAGTTGTAAAAATTAGAATTTTTATAAAAATATTATTTTTATATTATTTTATAAAAGCATTAATTTTTATATATATTAAAACTAATTATAATTAATTATAACTTAAACTAATTAATATTAATTAAAAACTTAAACTAAATTATAATAATAATAAAACTAATTAGGGTTAAAATAATAATAATAATTAATTACTCCGTATTAAATGCAGATTAGGGTTCTGTCAGGCGCGTCAGGTTAAACTCCGCGAGTCGCGGTACACCTGGCAACAAACTCCGCGAGTCGCGGGGTTTGAAATTTCAGATTAGGTGGGTTCGTTTGACAGGTTTCGTAATTATTTTTTTTTTTCTGTTTTTAATTTAATTAATATATTTATATAAATTTAATAAAACTTATATTTTAAAAACTAAAATAAAAATAGAATACTTTATAATTTTATAAAAATCTTAAAAATAAATTTATATATATATTTTTTTCGATTTATTTTTTTTATATTTTAAATAAAAACAAAATATTTAAATAAGACTTATATTTTTATAAAATAAAAATAAAGAAACTTTATAAAACTTAAAAATTTAACAAACTCTTAAAAATATTTATATTTTTGTTTTCTTTTTATGTTTTCGAATATTTAAAACGTATTTTTACAAAAACGTATTTTTATAAAAGTAAACTAAAAATAAAAATCTTTTTTTTATATTAGCGTTGCGCTTCCGGCTTTTAAGCTAGATTTTAATCCCCGGCAGCGGCGCCAAAAATAATTAATAGTTAAAGCTAAGGGGTATAAAATACTATTAAATTCTAGCAGGAAAAACTATTAAATACGATACAATTTTACATAAGATATTTATTTATTTATAGAATGGATATACTTAAACCTTGCTACAACACTTATAGGCAGTGTACCTAATCATACAGTAGTGTAGTTTTTAGTAAGTCCGGTTCGTTCCTCAGGGAAAAATCTTTTAAACAAAGCTTAACGCTATATTAGTTTTATTTATAAAAATACAAATATATATAAAAGTAATATTATTATTATAAATGGGGGTTTTTTTACCGTTTAATGACCGGTTTGTCGATTTTAAAAACTTTAGTCGCAGTTAAAACCTAATGTAAAATAATAAAAATAAATATAACTTAATTTAAAGCGTAAAGTAAATAACGATAAGGAAATTGCGATAAATAAAAGTGCGATGAAATAAAATACAATAATTAAAAAGTGCGTTAACTAAAAGTGCAATTAAATACAATGACAATAAATAAAAGTGCGATAATTAGAAGTGCAATTAAATATAAAATAAAGAAAATTAAATATGAAATTAAATAATTATGCTTATTTAAGCTTCCGTAATCATGATGTTTGACGTGTTGATTTTAGTTTTATGCCCATGGGTTAATTGTCCTTTGTCCTGGATTATTTAATATGTCCGTCTGGTTTTTGTCCATAACAGTCCATCAGTCATAAATATAAAATGCGAGTATCCTCGTCAAATTATTCTTATACCCGAAGTCAAATATTCCAACTAATTGGGGACTTAAACTGTAACAATATTTTAATACTTTGTTTAATAATTACACCAGGTTATCGACTGCGTGTAACCCAAGGTTTTAATACTTTGTTAACAATTACACCAAGTGTCCTTGTATATAATTTCACCCCTGTTTTAATAATTCTAGTGGCTATTAATCCATTCCCGTGTCCGGTCAAATGAACAATTATTCGTACATATAAATACCCCGCCCATCGTGTCCGATCGAGTGTATATGGTTATTTATAGGGACGTCCAATTGTAAATCTTTATATTAAAATTAACAAACTATCATTTAGTTAAACAAATATAAAGCCCATTAATAGCCCATAGTCTAATTTCCACAAGTGTCGTTCTTTTGTCCAAACCCCAATTATGGTACAAAACCCAATTACCCAATTTTAGTAATTAGCCCAACATCATGATTACTTCGGTATTAAATAAGCATAATAATAACTTAGCTACGAGACATTAAATTAAAAAGGTTGAACATAACTTACAATGATTAAAAATAGCGTAGCGTTACACGGACAGAATTTAGACTTACACCCTTACAACATTCGCTAACATACCCTTATTATTAGGAATTAAAATTAAAATTAAAATTAAAATATAAATTATATATATATATTTACGTATATAGATAGAGAGGATGGATATATGGATATTTAAAACGTCGAATTGCGCTGGCTTTTATAGGCATTTTTGTCCAGGGAGGCTCCGCGAGTCGCGGCCTTTTTGTCCTTCAAACTCCGCAACTCGCGGAGTTTGTTTCTACAGATCATCTCATTTTGGAACCTTTCTTGCCGACAGTTTTAATATATAAATATAATATATATATAATTTATATAATTAATTATATATTATATTATATTTATATACATAGTTAACTTGTAATTTTTAGTCCGTTGCGTCGAGCGTTGAGAGTTGACTCTGGTCCCGGTTCTGGATTTTCGAACGTCCTTGCGTACAATTTAATATCTTGTACTTTGCGTTTTGAATCTTGTACTCTTGTAATTTCGAGACGTTTCTTATCAATAATTGGAACCTCTTTGATTGTATTTTGTACTTTTGAGCTTTTTGGTCGTTTGCGTCTTCAATTCTTCGAATATGTCTTTTGTCTTCACCTTTTATTATTTAAACGAATATCACTTGTAAATAGAACAATTGCAACTAAAAGCTTGTCTTTCTTGAGGAATAATGCTATGAAATATATGTTCGTTTTAAGCATTATCAAATATTCTCACACTTGAGCGTTGCTTGTCCTCAAGCAATATAGTCTTGAAATACTAGAATCACTTCTTTATTCTTCACACTTTGTAAATCAGTGATTTATATACGGCGGTATAAACAATGGTAGTAACGATGTGGTTTACAGTCTCACATGACTTATGAAAATTTAGATCCATTAAGGAAATTGGATCTTTATGAAAATATTTGATCTTTTGAAAATTAAATCTAGCTTTTACCCTAGATAAGTTTTCCGGAATAACCCTTCACCGGTGTTTGCAAATTCTTTTTGTGGGTTTGGTGGGTTTCATATTTGAAATTTTTAGCTCAAAACTTGTGGTTTTGTGTCACCCACTTGCTAACCTTGTATTGGAAAAGCAACACGTACAGTATACTTGCTTCGTATATTACCTTTCGATAAACTACCGTCCGGTTGTAAAGGAAAGCGTTGAATAAGCAACTGTTAAGGCAATGTCCCCTGACATGCTTTTAATTATGGTCTATAACGTGTCGGACGCAATTACTATCCTTTGTAGGAGCAATAGTAAAGCTCACCCTTATAATTTTCCGGTCTGGCACAAGGTCCTGTCTTTGACCATGCTATGCAATCACCGTTCTTACGGTTGACACCCGATTTGGTTCAGGTGACCTAATGAATTCCAGGTGAATTCCTAGAATTTTACGTTCAATGGTAATGAACGCATTGAAAATAGGTTTTCAAAAAACAAATCGGTTTTAATTTGATCAAAATATTTTCTCGTTCAAGCTCGAGTTTAGATATCATTGAATTCCATGAGTTTGTAATTCTCAATCTTTAAGGTCAATCTCAAGGATTGAGTAATATCAGTCTTAAAAGCTGATTTTTGATCTTTTAAGGAGATTATCTTTTCTGGGGATCTGATTCATTAGTCTTATCCAGCTAATTTGCACGATGTCCCCCATTGTACGAGACAGATCCTCTCATGGTTAGGATAAGTCTGACCACTTGGCGACCCTGTTTGATGCTAAGGTCCGTGGATTTCCTACTGATTTTAGAGATGACTTTTCTAGATTTTTCGTCAACCTACAGCTGGTCTGGACGACAACTTCCTGACCTAAATCAAGAAGCGCGTTTCTTTTTCGGAAGACTTTACTTCCTTTTAATGATGGAATTGATTCATCGTGTAGATCCATCTTTCTTACAGTAAATCGGGTAAAACTTTTTAGTTTAGTCCAAAGCAAAAGTATTTTCAGTTATTTTGTTACAGAAATATGTGACATATGTTTAAAATAACTTGGTAAATTTTCCCACACTTGGCTTTTATTTTCCTTTTTATTGTCCTCTTTTCCATTTTAAATGAATTCTAGCATTTTGGTTGTTTCTCAATTTATGTCCTTTCCGAGGTAACAATAATTTCGGTGTTAACACCTAGTTTTATCGTTCATAAATATGTATAAACATGATTTTGAGTTCATTTAATTGAAAATTTTGAAAAATGTTACTAGAATTGGGTAGTCAGTATATAAGACTAGGGCTGTTCTTTGTTATCAGAGAGCACTAGATTCTAATACAACTACTGCGTTACTAGTATTTTTAATGGTAACCAAGTGTTTAAATAAAAAAAATTTTAAAATCCGAAAGAATTTAACCCCTTCCCACACTTAAGATCTTGCAATGCCCTTATTTGCAAGAAATCAGTAACAATTTAAATTTTTGAGGTTGATTAGCGTAGAAAAATGATTAAAGTTTACCAAAGTTTCCAAACATATTGGCGTTTGTTTGTTGGATGATAAATGGTGCACATCATTTGTTCATTCCGTCTTGTTGTTATTTCACATATATTTTGCATCTTGTCGTCAAAAATAGTTGCTTTTGCTGAACTTAATGCCAGTCTTTGAAAATGCGTTGTTTTACCCTGTTGTGTACTTAAGATAAACTGCAAACATATATACATATTTTTGAAGTTTGGTATATTACCCCACATTCTAAAATTATTAAAATCTAATAATAACAGTTAGAAAATTATAAAAACTATTACAATATCAACATAAGTGTTAAATGTAGTAACATTACAAAAATAAAATAAATAAAACTAAATAAACTAGGGTTGATACTGATACCAGTAGGGGTTCCATGCATAACCGTATGTGTTATAGAATGCTTCAGCTGGGTTATAAGTAGGATACGGTGGTTGGATCTCTATAGACCAGGGAGGAAATACGGGCTTTGGAGTAGGAATATAGTTTCTACCTATATGTTGGCAATGTGCTATGATATGGTTTTGATGAACTTGCCAATCTTCAAATGCTCGATGTCTAGCATTTTCATAATCTTGTGAAGCTATAAACCTTTGCATTTCTGTCATTTCATTTCCCCCTCCCACATTACCTGGCTGTTGATTTCTTTCAACCTGTGGATGTCTTCCATTATATGCTACTGCGGCGTTATTTCGCCTCTTCAAAACCTTAGCACCATGATATACATTTAAACCAATTGTATCGTGGGGTTCTGGTTCTTCGATTAATAATCCCCCCCGACTTATATCCTGTGACGATCGCTCCAAATCCATATGGACAATACGTAATTCATTGATTTCATTGCGAGGTATTTGACCTCTATATGATACGTTTTGTAAACATTGCATTCTTTTGAAAAGGCACACCATAAATGAATATTTAAATCAAAGGTTTTCGACATCTGATGATTTCTACATATAGACAATCACTGTAAATAATAGTTTACAATAGTACTTCCATTGACAATGCAGTCAAAATAAGATACATGATGATGATTTGGTGAATGCAACGTTTCCTTGAAAAATATGCCATGTATAACTCCATGCACATAGCTTGTCTAACATATAAGCAAACAGCGGAAGACTTCTAGGGAACCTGAGAATAAACATGCTAACAAGTGTCAACACAAAGGTTGGTGAGTTCATAGTTTTAATGTTTCGTATAATCTGTATATAAAGGTGGATCACAAGATTTCAGTTGTTTCATCCAGAAATGTTTATCAAAATATTCTACAAGATTGAGCACCCTGGTAACTAAACTTAACTATATATAATTTGTACCCTTTGTATAATCATCTTAATAATACACGCAAACCAACGTGTACGCTTCTCAAATAGCATACATCCGTTAAAAGGCTAGTGCTCTAGCTCGGACGGGGATATCAAGCCCTATGGATCCATATACAACTACTCGCGTCCACCAATTCTTATAACTGGCAGTTACTAGTTACCAAAGCTAAGGGATTTTCGGTTCAAACTCAGTGTAGAATTTAGTATGTACTTGTATCCATTGCGTTTAAAATAAAGTGCATGTATTCTCAGCCCAAAAATATAGATTGCAAAAGCAATTAAAAAGGGAGCAAATGAAACTCAAGCATATAAATCTAGTATTTTCAGTATTTATAAACAGTCGCATGTATTCTCAGCCCAAAAATATATTGAGTAAAAGGGATCATATGAAACTCACCTTAGCAGCATATAAAGTCGTTCACCAAAATGCGATCGAAACACGGATTACCAAATAACCGTAGATCTCAACCTAGAGAACATATGTTGGTCAATAAATGTCTATCAAGCTAGGTCAGGTCATAGTGTATCACAATCCTAATGCTCGATATTGACATACAAAAGTTATCCAATGTTGTTTCAAAAAGTCAATTTTGACAATAGTTTAACAAAACGAGACGTACCTTATATAAGGATTCATTTACTCGGTTGGTAATATTCAAAAATCCAATTTATCAATCTCGTAAACAAGTTGTTTAAATCTTAATTGTAGATTCAAAAGCAATTTCAATTAACTTCAATCATAATTAAGTTGCTCACATCTTTTAATCCATTCATCGAAATTATTCGATATCTAAATGAAAAGTTATTGATTTTTCGTCAGCTTTTCAAAAACATGTATATCATATACTTTTTACCAGTAATATATGTATTTAATTCGTGGTACATCATAAACTGTTTAACAAGGAAATTTAGCATACAAGCATGTATAAATATATATACTCGAGCACTAGACATGGATACACAATTATTATATAAAAGATAAAATATAAGTACTTACATATCAATATTGAGATTCAATATTGTAGAAAAGTACGTAGATGTAACGGAGATGATAACACTAGGTTTGACTTGCAAATAATACCCATGAATATTACCCATAACCTCCTTGGCAATAACCCATAATTTCCTTAACTCTGCCCCGCTCGTAAAACCCGTTTTTAAATTACTCGAACAGCACTCCGTCGTAGTATTTTATGTATAATACTAATAATAATAAGATTAATAATAATGTTAATCTTAATATTAATTTTAATAATAATAATAATAATAATAATATAAATATTAATAAAATAAATACAGAGGGAGGTATGTGTGTGTGTCAAATGCCAGAACTCGATCGCGTTTTATAATGTTTCCTGAATCTTGATCCCATGCGATCGCATGGGTAATGTGGGTTAGTGCCATGCGATCGCATGGCCAGCTGTTTGGCACCCAATCTGTTTTGTTTTCATTCTGTCGACATATTTATATATATTATATATAATATATATAATTTAAATAATTAATTATATATTATATTAAATTCGCGTACATAGTTGACTTGTAATTTTCGTTCCGATAAGTCGTACGTCGTCACTCGACTTATGTCCCGGTTTTGATTTTTCGAACGTCCTATCGTATACTGAGAAAACTTGTACTTTACGTTTCGTGAATCGTACCTTTGTCAAAATATAGTCTTAAATCATCCATAAACTATACCACTGTAGCAAAGTTACTTTGCTACAGTAACTTTGCTACAGTGGTATAGTTTATGGATGATTTTTACTAAATTGCTACAGTAACTTTGCTAAAGTTACTGTAGCAAAGTCAATTTTTACTGTAGCAATTCACTGTAGCAAAGTCAATTTCACTGTAGCAAATAGTGATTTTCGAAAACACTGTAGCATTTTGGGTACTGTAGCAATTTGAAAATGTTACTATAGTTTACTAAATAACTTGAAATTATATATATGTATATATCTTTTTAATATACATAAATCAGTTTTTAAATACACATTGGAAGTTATTTATAAATAAATTTTAATAATAAATATTTCAACTTATCATATATATTCAAATAGATATTTAAACCAATAAGTTTAATGTACGGTATCAAATAATTAATACATTGTTACCTTTTCAAGTTATAGTATATATGTATCTATTTACATATAATTGTTCGCGAATCGTCGAAAATAACCGAAGGGTATTTAAATATATAAAAGTAGTTCAAAAATTTTGAGATTCAGTTTTACAGACTTTGCTTATCGTGTCAGAAATGTTAATGATACAAAGATTAAGTTTAAATTTGGTCAGAAATTTTCGGGTCATCACAGTACCTACCCGTTAAAGAAATTTCGTCCCGAAATTTGAGTGAGGTCGTCATGACTAACAATAAAAATGTTTTCATGCCGTATATGTGTTGATAAATAGAGTTTTATCACCGTTAAATAATATGGATAAAATAATTCAATTACTCGAAGCGTATGAGGGAAGTTATCGTAATAAAGTGAAATGAAAGAATAGAGATCGTCTTAGCTTTTGACGTAGTTACGATTGATTTCCGGAATTTAAGGAATAGAAAATCTTCATAATATAAATAAGATTTGATTCTTCGGAATTTGTGGAAATTAGGATTTTCTTTGATTAAATGCGTAATCCGCCTTGATTGTTATGTCTGATATTTCGCTATAAATTGACCTCTTCCGTTTCATTTATTTTCACCACTCCTATAATCTTCTTTCTTATTTCATACATCCCAATAGATTGTGAAAATACTTAATCCAGTTCTGATTCTTGATATTTTCCTGGCTATCGTATCCTTCATTCTTCTTTTTCATCTGCCACCAGAGGAAGTTATTTTCTTCTACTATTACCTTGGGGTTATAGTGTTTTTCATTCTCCCGTGTCTTTATATTGCTATACGCATTGATATACACGGTTTGTAATTTCGGGGTTGTTATCGGGCTTTATGTTCTCCATTATATTTCGGAGCTTCATGCTTTCGTTTTCTCTTCCCGGCCTTAAGTCAAGCGGATAATGGTCCAGAATTCGTAGGTATGAAGTTTCAGATGAACATAACTAATGTTCTAAGAAAGAAATGGTAATAGCACAATCTGACTTGTCAAATTACCAGAATACCTCGAAAAAGACCGAATCATTAAGAAAATATTTTCTTGATATTTTTAGAGATTATATAGAATGAAAGAGTTATGTAACATGGTTCATGATGAGGGTATGATATGTGAACCTTTATCACGTTCCATTAGAAACTCAGCATGACTTACTGTAATATAATCACGTTGATCAAGTGTCATTATATTATATTAACTCATGCTTCAATTCCCAACATTACTTCAAAACATTTATATTTTAAACTTGAAAGTTTCAGAATTTAGAAACTAAAATAGTTTCTTTTATGGTGTAACACAGATATCGTAAAGAGAAAATTGATTTTCGATAAGAATGATTATGAAATTCTCTCCAGAAATATGGAGAATATTTATAATGAAAGATACGATGATATCTTAGAATTTCTAATATCAGAGGATGATGAAGAATATTGTCCGCAAGGGTTTAGATTCGGAAGCAAGGTATTTGTTAATGGCTTCAGCAGATACTGAATCATTTGGATTCTTTGAAGACAGGTTTCGTCCTTGTGATTTATCCACAGCCTCTTTCATACTTTGCTCAATCCGTTTTCCAGTTCCAAACTTTCTCTTTTTCTCAGCTTTACCACCATACTATTCTTTATCATCAAACTTTTGACTGTTAAGGTTGTTTACAGTATTTGCTGCTTCATCAACATTTTTCTAAAATTCGGAGAACTAGTTTCGTAGTTTGGGGTGTTTTTCGGAAACTTCACATTCGAAATCTGTAAGTCTAGAAGATCGATGTTATCTATATATAACCGTTGTTGCAGAAAATGCTGCGAGATTCAAAATAGTGATTGCTAATTCCCGATAGTTGGTATGGCAATTGCAGTTATAAGATGTGGATGAGTACATGATACGGTTTCAATGAGTATAAGGATTTTTCGGAAGGTCAAAGATCATTGAAGTTGTTGGTAAATTTACTGCTAATGTGGTGGAACATAAAAGATTCCCTGATAACAAAAACGTATATGCCAAAGTTATAAGTCTGAAAGGTCATCGTTGACTGGTTGAACGGTTGATAATACTGGATACTTTGAAAAGAAATTGCAAGGTTATTTTCAGTAATAACAATGCTAAAGGATCTTTCACATTTTTAAAGTCAAAGTATAGCTTTAAAAGATGTAGAGATCTAAGAATGATGTCACCCGTTAAATCTTGACTTGGATTCTGATCCGTCAATATTAGAATATGTAATTGAATTTGTATGGAAATGATTGTATATCGCTGTGAGCATAGTTAATAATTTTTGAATCAAAGTTGAAGAATGTACAGTATAACATATTAATTGTGAACTTATATATTTCCCGGGAATTACCTACCCGTTAAAGATTTCACAAGTAATACTTTGTACAAAAGATTTTTTTTTTTTATTACCGTCCTTATGAAAATATATGTATGTATATTTTCTTCAGATGTAACACAGATTTAATGAGTTAATATCATATTAAGCTCATTTAATTTTCGGCTTGACATATAAATGATTAATCTCTAAAACATTAAAGATTACATAATCTTTGCGGAGTATTTCGCTAATGTAATCGATACTTCATTATTTATTCTTATTCCTCGGTGAAGGATGTTGGTGCTTGCGGAATCTTTGTGAACCTTACAAGGCACATATGATGTTTTCTGGAAAGTTTCGAGTACATCGAAAATGAAAATGTAAAATCAATTATGTAATTGAATAATACACTTGGTTTATTATGAAATGGAATTCATTAAGTTGAAACAGATATTGTAGTTAACAATGGTTAAGTTGTTAAGGAAGGATGTACATCATTGCATATTAGTAATATGAACTAACCGAGTAGTACCTACCAGTTAAGATTCACACGTAATAGCTTAGTACGAAAAGATTTATTTTGATTTCAAAATTCACATATATTAAATATACATAAAATTTCTTCAGGAGAAATAAGTTAATACTTCATCGGTTATTGTTGCTGGTATTTCTTGGTAACTACGGTGCGTATGACGTTGATGCTCGTGGAACAGATTGTGAAGTTGAGGTTTGCGATGCAGATGTTGTTGGTGGTGGTAATGGTACTGTTGGTGTTATTGTCGGTGGTACTGTTGATGCTGGAGATTCTGCTGGTGCTTGTAACCTTTGCACCGTATTCTCCAAAGCCACTACCCGAGCGCGAAGCTCGTTGACTTCTTCTATTACACCGAGATGATTGGCGGTTCGGACGAGCGGATGAATAAGATCCAGAATTTGAGAGAGTATATGATCATGACGAGATATTCTGGAGATGAGAGAGAAAATGGTATTACGAACAGGTTCGCCGGTAAGTGCTTCAGGTTCTTCGCCAAGAGGGCAATGTGGTGGATGGAAGGGATCGCCTTCTTCTTGTCTCCAATAGTTAAGTAGGCTACGAACCCATCCCCAATTCATCCAGAATAGATGATGGCTAATTGGTTGATCCATTCCGGTTACACTGTCTTCGGAATTCAGGTGAATATCCATATCGGAATAGCTGTCAGAGTTTAAGGAATTTGAACTAGATACGGGATCCATCTTGTATAATTAGGGAGATGATTTTTTTTATATGAATTAGATTATAGAATTTAGTTTGGTATTCTTCAATACATAATTTACATATGTATTTATAATACCAAATTCCTTAAATCACGGAGAAATTTTCGGAAGATGTCAGGAAAAGTTTACAGTAACAGATACGCTAAAATATGAATTTTGTCTATACACTATTCATGCAATCAATGCAGTAAAACATGTCTAGACTAGCAATGATAAGCAGGTAATTTCCGACAAAAAAAAATGATAAGCAAAACTTTTAACATGCAGACACGGTCGAAGTCCAGACTTACTAATGCATCTTAACAACTATCAGTTAGACACATTCATGCAAGACCTGGTTCGCTAGGACCAACGCTCTGATACCAACTGTGACGATCGCTCCAAATCCATATGGACAATACGTCATTCATTGATTTCATTGCGAGGTATTTGACCTCTATATGATACGTTTTGTAAACATTGCATTCTTTTGAAAAGGCACACCATAAATGAATATTTAAATCAAAGGTTTTCGACATCTGATGATTTCTACATATAGACAATCACTGTAAATAATAGTTTACAATAGTACTTCCATTGACAATGCAGTCAAAATAAGATACATGATGATGATTTGGTGAATGCAACGTTTCCTTGAAAAATATGCCATGTATAACTCCATGCACATAGCTTGTCTAACATATAAGCAAACAGCGGAAGACTTCTAGGGAACCTGAGAATAAACATGCTAACAAGTGTCAACACAAAGGTTGGTGAGTTCATAGTTTTAATGTTTCGTATAATCTGTATATAAAGGTGGATCACAAGATTTCAGTTGTTTCATCCAGAAATGTTTATCAAAATATTCTACAAGATTGAGCACCCTGGTAACTAAACTTAACGTATATATAATTTGTACCCTTTGTATAATCATCTTAATAATACACGCAAACCAACGTGTACGCTTCTCAAATAGCATACATCCGTTAAAAGGCTAGTGCTCTAGCTCGGACGGGGATATCAAGCCCTATGGATCCATATACAACTACTCGCGCCCACCAATTCTTATAACTGGCAGTTACTAGTTACCAAAGCTAAGGGATTTTCGGTTCAAACTAAGTGTAGAATTTAGTATGTACTTGTATCCATTGCGTTTAAAATAAAGTGCATGTATTCTCAGCCCAAAAATATAGATTGCAAAAGCAATTAAAAAGGGAGCAAATGAAACTCAAGCATATAAATCTAGTATTTTTAGTATTTATAAACAGTCGCATGTATTCTCAGCCCAAAAATATATTGAGTAAAAGGGATCATATGAAACTCACCTTAGCAGCATATAAAGTCGTTCACCAAAATGTGATCGAAACACGGATTACCAAATAACCGTAGATCTCAACCTAGAGAACATATGTTGGTCAATAAATGTCTATCAAGCTAGGTCAGGTCATAGTGTATCACAATCCTAATGCTCGATATTGACATACAAAAGTTATCCAATGTTGTTTCAAAAAGTCAATTTTGACAATAGTTTAACAAAACGAGACGTACCTTATATAAGGATTCATTTACTCGGTTGGTAATATTCAAAAATCCAATTTATCAATCTCGTAAACAAGTTGTTTAAATCTTAATTGTAGATTCAAAAGCAATTTCAATTAACTTCAATCATAATTCAGTTGCTCACATCTTTTAATCCATTCATCGAAATTATTCGATATCTAAATGAAAAGTTATTGATTTTTCGTCAGCTTTTCAAAAACATGTATATCATATACTTTTTACCAGTAATATATGTATTTAATTCGTGGTACATCATAAACTGTTTAACAAGGAAATTTAGCATACAAGCATGTATAAATATATATACTCGAGCACTAGACATGGATACACAATTATTATATAAAAGATAAAATATAAGTACTTACATATCAATATTGAGATTCAATATTGTAGAAAAGTACGTAGATGTAACGGAGATGATAACACTAGGTTTGACTTGCAAATAATACCCATGAATATTACCCATAACCTCCTTGGCAATAACCCATAATTTCCTTAACTCTGCCCCGCTCGTAAAACCCGTTTTTAAATTACTCGAACAGCACTCCGTCGTAGTATTTTATGTATAATACTAATAATAATAAGATTAATAATAATGTTAATCTTAATATTAATTTTAATAATAATAATAATAATAATAATAATATAAATATTAATAAAATAAATACAGAGGGAGGTATGTGTGTGTGTCAAATGCCAGAACTCGATCGCGTTTTATAATGTTTCCTGAATCTTGATCCCATGCGATCGCATGGGTAATGTGGGTTAGTGCCATGCGATCGCATGGCCAGCTGTTTGGCACCCAATCTGTTTTGTTTTCATTCTGTCGACATATTTATATATATTATATATAATATATATAATTTAAATAATTAATTATATATTATATTAAATTCGCGTACATAGTTGACTTGTAATTTTCGTTCCGATAAGTCGTACGTCGTCACTCGACTTATGTCCCGGTTTTGATTTTTCGAACGTCCTATCGTATACTGAGAAAACTTGTACTTTACGTTTCGTGAATCGTACCTTTGTCAAAATATAGTCTTAAATCATCCATAAACTATACCACTGTAGCAAAGTTACTTTGCTACAGTAACTTTGCTACAGTGGTATAGTTTATGGATGATTTTTACTAAATTGCTACAGTGTCATAACCCGTCCTTAACCGTAAGAACGTGTTAGATAACGTATGATTTCATTGCGAGGTATTGACCTCTATATGCGACATTTTTAAAAGAAAAACTGCATATATTATACATTACAAACCATGATTCTTATTTTTGATACAAGCTTTGGACGAAATAAAGATGATTATCGTTTAGCGATAATCTTCGACTTACAAACTTTACAAATGATGATAACAACACGATTTCTAGCATATTTTACAACACAAGTTCTTGGATATGCAGTCTTATTTTTGACACAAATATGCGTACGCAAGATCCTGCTCAAATTCAACATAATGCAGCGGAAACTTCTAATTATCACCTGAGAATAAACATGTTTAAAACGTCAACATAAAGTTGGTGAGATATAGGTTTAGTGCCGGCAGCAATATATATATAGACCACAAGATTTCGTATATAAACAGTTTAATAAAAATATTCTAAGTGGTTGAGCACTTGGTAACCATACTTAACAATTAATCACGTCGCATATTCCCTTTAATATGAAATCTTACTACACTGTACCAAGTGTAGTCACGAAACGAAGTACTGTGCAACCGTTGAATACTGGTCGTCCAGTCCGGCTGGGGTTGTCAAGCCCGATAGATCTATCAACAGGATTCGCGTTTACAATACCGCTGTAAATATTAGTTACCAAGCTACAGGGAAGTATGCCAGTGGTACAACTCAACGTAGAATATATTTTTCAGTTACTTGTGTCCATAACGTAAAACATAAAATACATGTATTCTCATCCCGAAATATTTAGAGTTTAAAAGTGGGACTATATACTCACTTTCGTCTTGAAGATATATATATTTTGACTTGGTCTCCCGGTTGATATCACGAACCTATCCATATATAATATATCAATACCTTTTCTTTTTAAACAAACGTCACATATATATACTTGTTATACTTTTAATACTTTTAATAATTCCTTAGTCCGTAGTTAGCAGTTCGTTGTTAGTAATTCAATTTTAATGGTTCATATTTAGATGTTTAATAAACCCCCAACGAAATAAATAAAACCCCCAACGTATATGTATTGGTCGAGATTAATCTTGACCCACGGTACCGGTGTTGTCAAATGACGTGTTGCGTACATAAAGTACCGGTGTTGTCAAATGACGTGTTGCGTACAAACATGGGATCTTATGATTAATCTTCTCGTGTTGTTTACGGGTGATCCTGAACCATATAAAATTGAATTATGAGTACATATATATAAAATATCATGTTATCTTAAAAAGATGTGATTTATTTTAATTTTCTCCAATTAATCCCGAAGTTAAACTAGTCTTGGATAGCCAATTTTGTTTCGGTCATAGTTTCTTCGTTACAACTCCGTTTTCGTTGATTCAACTTGCCATCTCCTTGGATCGAGTTCCTCTTTAAGACTATGAACTGTAAATATCTTAGTTTGTATTCAAAATCACACGGCATAGGTGAAACTTTAGTGAAACTTATGAAGTTAAACCTTTTCCTTTATGTAGGCAACCTTAAATGATTATTTTTCTAAAAATACTTATACTTTGAATTAAATCATGAAATTTTTATGTGTTACCATATTCATAGTAAAAATCATTTTTCCAGAACATAAACCTTCAATTCAAAGTTTAAGATGGTTTTTAATTATCCAACCCAAAACAGCCCCCGGTTACACTCCGACGTCGTAAAAACAGTTTTTAAGGTGTTCTTTGAAAAACCAAGTTATACCTTGTTAAATTAGCATATATTTAAGTTATATTACAGGTCTTGAAGTATTTTAAAAGTTAAGTTAGAAGGATCTATTTAGTTTGCAAACAAGTTTGAAAACTTTCAAACTATGTTCTTGTTGTTAAACTTTTATACCACAAAATAAGATAGCTATATATATATGAATCGAATAAGGTTATGAACATAGATTCTACCTCAAGTTCCTTGGACAAGGTTGCTGTAAAAGAGGAGTAAGTACCTAGAACCAAAAGGGTGATGGAAGTGGATGAAAGATTGGAAGTAAGTTGGTGTTCTTGGAAGGATTTCTTGAAGTGTTTTTGTAAGGTTTTCTTATGAGGTTTAAGTGTTGTTTTTGAAGCTAAATGATGGGGAAAATGCTTGGAGATGATCAAGTATGAAGTTAAGAGTATTTTGAGAGAGAAATGGAAGTGTAAGTATGAGAAAATGGGGTGAAGAAATGGTGTGCATGCATAAAAACGTTTTTAGGTTATAAAGGAAAAAAAAGATACCTAACTTTGTTTTCTTGCTAAATAATTCATGCTACTTGACAAATGGTTGGTTCCACATGTTTCTTAATCATTTAAGGCTGCTAAGGAGCAGATTTTTATTGGTATATACCAATAGTAAATACATCTAGAAGCTGCGTATGATACGGGTACATATACCCTAGGTATACGTATAGAAATCTTTGAGAAAACGGAACGAGGATTCAAATATAGCTATCTTTTGTAAATATACTTATATTGTTTTATGTATGTAAGCCCTTTAAAAGTGATTAAATACATTACTTATACGATATATGTATAAACATTATAGGTTATAAGTATTTAAGTCAAATAACGTTACGTATGGTTATCGTTTTGAAAACTTAAGTTAGTAGTTTCAAAATATACTTATAACTTATTGTTATTAATACAAAATGAGATATTAAAACATTCTTAGATCATGTTAAATATGTATATATACATATATATACACAAACGTATAATTATCATATATTGTATAGTTCGTGATATCATCGGTCAAACTAGACGGTCAAACGTTGTGTAAAACTCTTTTCGAAAACATAAGTCTCAACAATTTGGATTGCTTATCATGTTGGTAAGGTTTAATTTATGTAAATATTAATCTTATAAGTATAGAACGATCGAAAAAGTGCGGGTCGTTACATACAGTAACTTTGCTAAAGTTACTGTAGCAAAGTCAATTTTTACTGTAGCAATTCACTGTAGCAAAGTCAATTTCACTGTAGCAAATAGTGATTTTCGAAAACACTGTAGCATTTTGGGTACTGTAGCAATTTAAAAATGTTACTATAGTTTACTAAATAACTTGAAATTATATATATGTATATATCTTTTTAATATACATAAATCAGTTTTTAAATACACATTGGAAGTTATTTATAAATAAATTTTAATAATAAATATTTCAACTTATCATATATATTCAAATAGATATTTAAACCAATAAGTTTAATGTACGGTATCAAATAATTAATACATTGTTACCTTTTCAAGTTATAGTATATATGTATCTATTTACATATAATTGTTCGCGAATCGTCGAAAATAACCGAAGGGTATTTAAATATATAAAAGTAGTTCAAAAATTTTGAGATTCAGTTTTACAGACTTTGCTTATCGTGTCAGAAATGTTAATGATACAAAGATTAAGTTTAAATTTGGTCAGAAATTTTCGGGTCATCACAGTACCTACCCGTTAAAGAAATTTCGTCCCGAAATTTGAGTGAGGTCGTCATGACTAACAATAAAAATGTTTTCATGCCGTATATGTGTTGATAAATAGAGTTTTATCACCGTTAAATAATATGGATAAAATAATTCAATTACTCGAAGCGTATGAGGGAAGTTATCGTAATAAAGTGAAATGAAAGAATAGAGATCGTCTTAGCTTTTGACGTAGTTACGATTGATTTCCGGAATTTAAGGAATAGAAAATCTTCATAATATAAATAAGATTTGATTCTTCGGAATTTGTGGAAATTAGGATTTTCTTTGATTAAATGCGTAATCCGCCTTGATTGTTATGTCTGATATTTCGCTATAAATTGACCTCTTCCGTTTCATTTATTTTCACCACTCCTATAATCTTCTTTCTTATTTCATACATCCCAATAGATTGTGAAAATGCTTAATCCAGTTCTGATTCTTGATATTTTCCTGGCTATCGTATCCTTCATTCTTCTTTTTCATCTGCCACCAGAGGAAGTTATTTTCTTCTACTATTACCTTGGGGTTATAGTGTTTTTCATTCTCCCGTGTCTTTATATTGCTATACGCATTGATATACACGGTTTGTAATTTCGGGGTTGTTATCGGGCTTTATGTTCTCCATTATATTTCGGAGCTTCATGCTTTCGTTTTCTCTTCCCGGCCTTAAGTCAAGCGGATAATGGTCCAGAATTCGTAGGTATGAAGTTTCAGATGAACATAACTAATGTTCTAAGAAAGAAATGGTAATAGCACAATCTGACTTGTCAAATTACCAGAATACCTCGAAAAAGACCGAATCATTAAGAAAATATTTTCTTGATATTTTTAGAGATTATATAGAATGAAAGAGTTATGTAACATGGTTCATGATGAGGGTATGATATGTGAACCTTTATCACGTTCCATTAGAAACTCAGCATGACTTACTGTAATATAATCACGTTGATCAAGTATCATTATATTATATTAACTCATGCTTCAATTCCCAACATTACTTCAAAACATTTATATTTTAAACTTGAAAGTTTCAGAATTTAGAAACTAAAATAGTTTCTTTTATGGTGTAACACAGATATCGTAAAGAGAAAATTGATTTTCGATAAGAATGATTATGAAATTCTCTCCAGAAATATGGAGAATATTTATAATGAAAGATACGATGATATCTTAGAATTTCTAATATCAGAGGATGATGAAGAATATTGTCCGCAAGGGTTTAGATTCGGAAGCAAGGTATTTGTTAATGGCTTCAGCAGATACTGAATCATTTGGATTCTTTGAAGACAGGTTTCGTCCTTGTGATTTATCCACAGCCTCTTTCATACTTTGTTCAATCCGTTTTCCAGTTCCAAACTTTCTCTTTTTCTTAGCTTTACCACCATACTATTCTTTATCATCAAACTTTTGACTGTTAAGGTTGTTTACAGTATTTGCTGCTTCATCAACATTTTTCTAAAATTCGGAGAACTAGTTTCGTAGTTTGGGGTGTTTTTCGGAAACTTCACATTCGAAATCTGTAAGTCTAGAAGATCGATGTTATCTATATATAACCGTTGTTGCAGAAAATGCTGCGAGATTCAGTCGTTTTTCTTGAGTAATTCCTTGATAGCATCCTTCTCAACATGATTTTGTGAAAGATTTGATGAAAAATGGTGAAAAAAATTCGGATTTTGTGTGTGTTTTCGTGTGTATTTTCGCAGTTTTTGTGGGTGTGGAGTGTGTTGACTGATCTGTTCTGCGTTTTATTTTTTTCTGGATTTTACAAACTCCGCGACTTGCGGTGTTTGCCCCTTACAAACTCCGCGACTCGCGGAGTCCCTTTTTTTTTATATATAAAAACCTTTACTTATAAAACAATTAATTACTTAATTTTAAAATTTTGTTTCCCTTGTTATTCAGGACGAGGTCGTTTCGGAACGATGTCCTAGTCCGTCCCTCGACAAAAATTTTAAAATTTGTCAATTTAAAGCGCGGTTTTAAAAGCAAAGATTTTTGGGTTTTTTAATGTTTTTGGCATACTTTAATTCAATAAGATTAAAAATAATGATAATAAAAGTTCTCGTCTCTCCCTCGGGTAAAGCAATTTCGGTTCAAAGACCTAGTCTTCAACTCACGGCGAATTTTAAAAATCATATTTTTAACTTAACGAAATAAAGTAAATTTTTGTTTTTTAAATTCACACCAAACTTAAATTTAAAATGCATAAAATTAAAAATTCACACCAAACTTAATTAAAAATTCATATTATAAATTCACACCAAACTTAAATTATATTTTTGTTTTTATACATACAAACTTATATTAAAAATATTAATTTTCCAAATATTTACAATTTTAAAAGTTTATAATATTTATTTAAGTCCCCAACACAAAAACAATTTATTAATTTTTTAAAAACATGGTAAAAATAAAATTAAAAATCTTTTTGGCTTTTATCCCACTTTAATCAATCAAATATTATCAAAAATATGCGCCCCTCTTTTCGGTAAAGTAATTTTGGTTCCATGACCTAATTTAACTCATGATGAATTTTTGAAATATTTTGGGTTGATTGATTAAAGATATTTATACCTTAAGAATAAACGTTAAATTTCGCAGTGATGTAATAAATTTTTGTATGATATCAATAATTTCGGTCGCAAGACCTAATTTCATCGAATACCAATTTAATACTTTATAGCGAACAAATTAGTGTTTATTATCAAAAGGTTAAAAATAAAAATAAAAATAAAAAATGAAAACTGTACAAACTTATCTGTGAGATAGTATTCTTAGTGATATGCTCTAGTCCACTCATAAGATAGTCGGACTAATTGATTTTCCATGGATACATAGGCGTAACCTCGAGCATTCAGTGTTTTTTCTTTTAAACATATGAACGGTCCATCTCTGCATAAAGTAACAAATTCGGTGTTTGAATAGGTTTGATTATTTGAACATTTACCTTCGTGTGACCATTTTCCGCATTTGTGACATTTTTCAAGGTGTCTTGCTCTTCTTTTCGCTGCGGATTTTGATTTTCCTTTACCAAATTATAACTTATTATCTTCGCATCGGGATTCTTTTCTTACTCCGTCCAATTTACCTCTGATTAATGATACTATTTCACTTGAAAGTGTGTCATTATTACGTTTAGTGATCAAAGCGTGTAGCATTAGACCATGGTTTAGTTCACATGAAGTCTTCATTTAGTAAAAACCTAAAAAAAATAAAAATTCAGAATGGGGGGAGAAGACTAGTTCTTTAGGGTCTGCTAGGGAAAGACCATTCGGGTTCCATTTTCGAGAACTACACGAAAACAGAAAATCCAACTCTAACAGAAATACATAATATCCTTTAAAGACTTGATTCTCCCCACACTTAGTTAGCTGTGGTGTCGAAATTGTGATTAACTTCGTTGTCGGCTTCCATCGGACTATCTATGTAATGTTTAACTCTGTGACCATTAACCTTAAATTCAATCCCATTTGAATTTATTAACTCTACTGTTCCGTATGGAAAAACTCTTTTGACTATGAATGGTCCAGACCATCTTGATTTCAATTTTTCAGGAAATAGCTTGAATCGTGAATTGAAAAGAAGAACTCTGTCTCCTTCTTTAAATTCTTTTGAACTTCTGATTCTTTTATCATGTCATTTCTTCGTTCTTTCCTTATAGATTAACGAATTTTCGTATGCTTCTTGTCTTAATTCTTCTAATTCGTTTAGTTGACTTAACCGTAGACGTCCAGCTTCATGTAAATCAAGATTACATGTCTTCAAAGCCCAAAATGCTTTGTGTTCAATTTCTACTGGAAGATGACATGCTTTTCCGTAAACGAGTCTAAAAGGTGTGGTTCCAATTGGAGTTTTGTAGGCTGTTCTAAAAGCCCAGAGTGCATCCTCCCATTTTATGGACCATTCCTTCGGATTTGATCCTACGGTTTTCCCTAGAATACGTTTTAAAGCTCGGTTGGTATTTTCAACTTGTCCACTCGTCTGTGGATGATAAGCGGTGGAGATTTTATGAGTTACTCCATATCTTTTAAGAACTTTCTCAAGTTGGTTATTACAGAAATGAGTTCCCCGATCACTTATTAAAGCTTTCGGTGTTCCAAACCTTGCAAAAAGACATTTTAAAAAGTTGACTACAACTCGTGCATCGTTAGTTGGGAGAGCTTGTGCTTCAGCCCATTTAGATACATAATCAATGGCTACGAGAATGTATAAATTATTATGAGATTTTGGAAATGGACCCATAAAGTCAATACCCCAAATGTCAAATACTTCACATACTTGAATGACATTTTGTGGCATTTCATCACGTTGACTTATTTTTCCGGCCCTTTGACAAGCATCACAGGATTTGCAAAGAAGGTGTGCGTCTTTGAAAATTGTAGGCCAATAGAATCCAGCATCATAAACTTTTCTTGCTGTTAGTTGAGGCCCATAATGCCCTCATGTTGGTCCTGTGTGACAATGGTTTAAGATTTTACTAGCTTCATCTCCGAATACACATCGGTGTATTATTCCATCGGGACAACTTTTAAACAAATTTGAATCTTCCCAGAAATAGTGTTTTATATCACTAAAGAATTTCTTTCGTTTTTGGTACGATAATCCTTTTTCAAGGAATCCACATACTAAGTAGTTTGCATAGTCTGCAAACCATGGAATTTCATTATAATCTATCTTCAATAGATATTCATCAGGAAAGTTGTCTTGTATGGCCGATTCATTTAGAACTTCTAATTCAGGATTTTCAAGACGAGAAAGATGATCAGCGGCGAGATTTTCTGCTCCTCTTTTATCTCGGATTTCAATATCGAACTCTTGTAAGGGTAAGATCCAACGGATTAATCTTGGTTTAGCATCTTGTTTCGAAAATAGGTATCTAAGAGCAGAATGGTCGGTATAAACCACCGTTTTAGCTAGAACGAGATATGAACGAAATTTGTCAAAAGCAAAGACAATAGCAAGGAGTTCTTTTTAAGTAGTTGTGTAGTTCGTTTGTGCTCCTTGTAACGTCTTACTAGCATAATATATAGGTTGAAATCGTTTTTCAATCCTTTGTCCTAAAACGGCTCCCATTGTAAAATCACTTGCATCGCACATAAGTTCAAACGGTAGATTCCAATTTGGTGTTATCATGATCGGCGCATTAGTGAGTTTCTCTTTAAGAATATTAAAAGATTTGATACATTCCTATGAAAATATGAATGGAACATCCTTTTCTAGGAGTTTATTCATAGGAGTGACAATTTTAGAAAAAATCTTTTATGAAACGTCGGTAAAAATCGGCATGCCCTAGAAAACTCCTAACTCCTCTAACATTGGTGGGATGTGGAAGTTTAGCAATTACATCTACTTTAGCTCTATCCACTTCAATTCCTTCCTTTGAGATTTTATGACCAAGAACGATGCCTTCTTTAACCATGAAATGGCATTTCTCCCAATTAAGTACTAGATTTGATTGTTCACATCTAATAAGCATTCGTTCAAGATTAACTAGACATGTTTCAAATGTATCACCGAAGACTGAAAAGTCATCCATGAAAACTTCCATGCATTCTTCTATCATGTCGTGAAAAATCGCCATCATGCACCTTTGAAAGGTTGCAGGGGCGTTGCAAAGTCCAAATGGCATGCGTTTGTAAGCAAAAGTACCATAAGGGCACGTGAATGTGGTTTTCTCTTGATCCTCGGGTGCAATTGGAATTTGAAAGTATCCGGAAAAGCCATCTAGGAAACAATAGTAGCTGTTATCGGCTAACCTTTCCAATATTTGATCAATAAAAGGTAAGGGAAAGTGATCTTTTCTGGTGGCGTCATTTAATTTTCTATAATCAATACAAACACGCCATCCTGTTACAGTCCTAGTAGGAATAAGCTCATTTTTCTCATTTGTAATAACAGTCATGCCACCCTTCTTAGGCACGCATCGAACTGGGCTTACCCATGGACTATCAGAAATTGGATAAATTAAACCTGCATCTAGCAGTTTAATAATTTCTTTCTTAACTACATCTTTCATATTCGGATTTAGTCTTCGTTGGCGTTGCACATACGTTTTATGACCTTCTTCCATAAGGATTTTATGTGTGCAATACGAAGGAATTATTCCTTTAATATCATGAATCTTCCATGCAATGGCTGGTTTATGAGCTTTCAACACAGAAATGAGTTGAGATTTTTTATTTTCAGTAAGAGAAGACGATATTATTACAGGTAATTCAGATTCACCATGTAAATAAGCGTATTCCAAATGGTTTGGAAGTGGCTTTAACTCTAATGTTGGTGGTTCTTCTATCGATGATTTATATCGATATCTGTCTTCTTTTTTTAGCATTTGAATTTCTTCTGTTGTTGGTTCATATCCATTAGCCATTAGTGTAGCTAATATTTCAGTTTCATCAATTGGTTCAGTTCCTTCTCCTAAAGAACATTCTTCTGTTCCTTGTAATTCTGGAAATTCTTCTAACAATTCTGCATGTGAATCTATAGTTTGAATATAATAACATGTATCATCTGCAGATTGCGGTTGTTGCATTGCTCTATCAACTGAAAAGGTAACACTCTCATCCTCTATACTTAGGGTCAGTTTCTTACCGAACACGTCTATCATTGCTTTAGCCGTGTTTAAGGATGGTCTTCCTAATATGAGAGGAACTTGAGAATCTTCTTCCATGTCCAGAACAACAAAATCTACTGGAAATACTAAAGTACCAACTTTAACTAGCATGTTCTCCATTATCCCTCTAGGATATTTTATTGATCGATCGGCTAGTTGTATGCTTATTCTTGTTGGTTTCAATTCTCCAAGGTCTAGTTTAGCGTATAGTGAATACGGCATTAAATTTATACTAGCACCTAAATCTGCCAATGCTTCTATTGAACTAAGACTACCCAGAAAACATGGAATTGTGAAACTTCCTGGATCTGATAATTTTTCTGGTATCTTATTCAACAGCACTGCTGAACAATTAGCATTCATAGTAACAGCCGAGAGTTCTTCCATTTTCTTTCTATTCGAGATTAGATCTTTCAGAAATTTAGCATATCTAGGCATTCCTGAAATCACATCAATGAAAGGAAGATTTTACATTTATCTGTTTAAACATATCCAAGAATTTGGATTGCTCGGCTTCAAGTTTCTCTTTTTTCATTTTACTCGAGTAAGGAAGTGGTGGTTGGTATGGTTTAACATAAGGCTTGGCCTTAACTGTGTTATCTTCATTAACTTTTTCAACTACTGGTTCTGTTTCCTTATCTTGCTCAGGTTGTGGTTCTTGTGGAGTAGGAATAGCGTCCTCAGAAATTATAGGTATTTCAGATGGTTTAAGTGTCATACCACTTCTTGTGGTAATGGCTTTAGCTGTTTCATTTCAGGGGTTAGCATTTGTATCACTAGGTAAACTTCCCGGTTTTCTTTCACCTATTAACCTTGCTAGGTTACTTACTTCTTGTTCCAAATTTTGAATAGAAGCTTGTTGATTTTTAAATGCTTGAGCATTTTGTTCATTAGTTTGTTTCTGAGATGTGAAAAACTGCGTTTGAGTTTTAACTAGCTTCGTCATCATATCTTCTAAATTCGACTTTTTATCATCGGTTTGTTGTGGTTTGTTTTGAAAATTAGGTCTTTGCTGATTGTAAGTATTATTGGATACTTGTTGATTACTACGACCTTGTTGGTTGTTGTATGGAATATTTCGGTTATAGTTCTGGTTTTGATTGTAAATTGGTCTTGACGGTTGATAATTATTCTGATAATTATTTCCAGGCCTTTGGTTTATGTATGAAACATTCTCTCTTTGTTCTATTGTTAATTCAATACTGAGACAATCTTTTGTCAAATGTGGTCCTCCACACTGCTCACAACTAATTCGTATTGAGTGTATATCTTTAGTCATCTTTTCCATTCGTCTCTCGACAGCATCTATCTTTGCTGAAATGGAATCTAAGTCATAGCTAGAATCGGCTCTAGCTGCTTTAGATGATCTAACGATATCTTTTTCTTGATGCCACTCATGTGAGTGGGAAGCAGTGTTATCAATAATTTTGTAAGCATCAGTTTCTGTTTTCTTCATAATAGAACCACCAGCTGCTATATCTATGTCTTTTCTTGTAGTGATGTCGCATCCTTGGTAGAATATTTGTACTATTTGACAAGTGTCTAAACCATGTTGCGGACATCCTCTTAATAATTTCCAAATCTTGTCCACGCCTCATATAGAGTTTCATTTGGTTTCTGTGTGAACGTAACAATTTCTCCTTGAAGTCTTACGGCTTTAGATGCCGGAAAGAATTGTTTAAGAAATTTTTCAACTAAAACGTCCCATGTATCAATCGCCCCTTCAGGTAACGATTCCAACCAATCTTTGGCTTCTCCCTTTAAAGTCCAGGGAAATAACATGAGGTATATCTGTTCATCCTCAACTTCTCGGATTTTAAATAGAGTGCAGATCCTATTAAAGGTACGAAGATGTTCATTTGGACCTTCCTTCGGCGCACCACTAAATTGGCATTGATTAGTCACCATATGTAGAATTTGACCTTTGATTTCATAATCTGGCGCATTAATGTCTGGATGAGTAATTGCGTGACCTTGGCCAGTGCGTTTAGCTCGCATTCGGTCTTCCATACTTAGAGGTTCCAGATTCTCCATAATTGAATTTGTTGAATCTGAATCACTAGAGGATTCTGATTTAATGGTTCGTTCCTCAACAATCTCTGTTTGAATAATTGGTGGTTCCGGAGGAAAAATTAATGGTTCAGGATCTATGAATTGTCCCTGAATATTCTCCGGATTCTCAATTGTGAGGTCGGGTTCAAAAAATGGATTATCGGAAATTTGAATTGGAGTACTTGGTCGACTGGATGACGATTCTAAAGAAAAATCAACGGCGACAATATTTGCTAGATGTCTTGATCTGGTTACAGGTGGTGAACGTACAAAAGGTGGTGAACGTCTTGCTCGGTGCATTCACTGAATATCCTATTAGTTTTTAAAAGGAAAGAAAAATTATATAAGTTATCCAATTAATAGACTTTTCTGATTTTGCCCACGTTTCGAATAGCCAAAAGATGCAGCAGAGGGGCAGGATTCGTTTGGTCTCAATATAATTGAGTACTGTTTGGCTCCAATAACCCGGTCGACGTACAAATCCAACTATTACTACGAACCAGAAAATTTTGATGTCTATCAATTTAACCACTTAAAATAAATTTTCGTAATTTTAAGAAATTTAGATAAGAAGTAGAAAAAAATTCTAAGTCCTAAAAACTAGAATGGCGAGAAATAAGAAAAAAAAGAGCGCGTCGAAAAAGGTCGAAAAATAAAAGGGTTGAAAAATAAAAGGCGTCGAAAAAGAAAAAAATGACTATAAAACTTTAAAACACTCGACTAACCCAACCTTATTACTATCACTAACTTAAAATTAAAAGTGCAAATTGAGATTACTAATTGGAGTGATAATTGATACATAGGTAAAAGGCGTCGAAAAATGAAAGTAAGAAAGTAGCGCGTCGAAACTTAAAAATGAACTAAAAACTAAGAATTAAAAGCTGCGTCTAAAAATATTAAAGCTTACAAGTAAAACTATATCCCAAATGGCAATATCTGAAAAAGGTACAAAAACTTAAAAAGGCGTCGCAAAATTCTAAAGCACCTAAATATTAGTCTAAAGAAAAAGCACTTAAGGGATTTTACGGCAAAGCCTAAAATTCTAGAAATAAAAATAACTATGGCAAAAACTATAACTTAACACTAAATATGAGCGAAAAATACAAAAAATTACGCTAAAACAATTAAAAAAATACAAAATATAAAAATTTACTAAAAGTTGTAAAAATTAGAATTTTTGTAAAAATATTATTTTTATATTATTTTATAAAAGCATTAATTTTTATATATATTAAAACTAATTATAATTAATTATGCTAATTAAATTATAACTTAAACTAATTAATATTAATTAAAAACTTAAACTAAATTATAATAATAATAAAACTAATTAGGGTTAAAATAATAATAATAATTAATTACTCCGTATTAAATGCAGATTAGGGTTCTGTCAGGCACGTCAGGTTAAACTCCGCGAGTCGCGGTACACCTGGCAACAAACTCCGCGAGTCGCGGGGTTTGAAATTTCAGATTAGGTGGGTTCGTTTGACAGGTTTCGTAATTATTTTTTTTTTATTTTTCTGTTTTTAATTTAATTAATATATTTATATAAATTTAATAAAACTTATATTTTAAAAACTAAAATAAAAATAGAACACTTTATAATTTTATAAAAATCTTAAAAATAAATATATATATATATATATATTTTTTTTCGGTTTATTTTTTTTATATTTTAAATAAAAACAAAATATTTAAATAAGACTTATATTTTTATAAAATAAAAATAAAGAAATTTTATAAAACTTAAAAATTTAACAAACTCTTAAAAATATTTATATTTTTGTTTTCTTTTTATGTTTTCGAATATTTAAAACGTATTTTTACAAAAACGTATTTTTATAAAAGTAAACTAAAAATAATTTTTTTTTTTATATTAGCGTTGCGCTTCCGGCTTTTAAGCTAGATTTTAATCTCCGGCAGCGGCGCCAAAAATACTTGATAGTTAAAGCTAAGGGGTATAAAATACTATTAAATTTTAGCAGGAAAAATTATTAAATACGATACAATTTTACACAAGATATTTATTTATTTATAGAATGGATATACTTAAACCTTGCTACAACACTTATAGGCAGTGTACCTAATCGTACAGTAGTGTAGTTTTTAGTAAGTCCGGTTCGTTCCGCAGGGAAAAATCTTTTAAACAAAGCTTAACGCTATATTAGTTTTATTTATAAAAATATAAATATATATAAAAGTAATATTATTATTATAAAGGGGGTTTTTTTACCGTTTAATGACCGGTTTGTCGATTTTAAAAACTTTAGTCGCAGTTAAAACCTAATGTAAAATAATAAAAATAAATATAACTTAATTTAAAGCGTAAAGTAAATAACGATAAGGAAATTGCGATAAATAAAAGTGCGATGAAATAAAATACAATAATTAAAAAGTGCGTTAATTAAAAGTGCAATTAAATACAATGACAATAAATAAAAGTGCGATAATTAGAAGTGCAATTAAATATAAAATAAAGGAAATTAAATATGAAATAAAATAATTATGCTTATTTAAACTTCCGTAATCATGATGTTTGACGTGTTGATTTTAGTTTTATGCCCATGGGTTAATTGTCCTTTGTCCTGGATTATTTAATATGTCCGTCTGGTTTTTGTCCATAACAGTCCATCAGTCATAAATATAAAATGCGAGTATCCTCGTCAAATTATCCTTATACCCGAAGTCAAATATTCCAACTAATTGGGGACTTAAACTGTAACAATATTTTAATACTTTGTTTAATAATTACACCAAGTTATCGACTGCGTGTAACCCAAGGTTTTAATACTTTGTTAACAATTACACCAAGTGTCCTTGTATATAATTTCACCCCTGTTTTAATAATTCTAGTGGCTATTAATCCATTCCCGTGTCCGGTTAAATGAACGATTATTCGTACATATAAATACCCCGCCCATCGTGTCCGATCGAGTGTATATGGTTATTTATAGGGACGTCCAATTGTAAATCTTTATATTAAAATTAACAAACTATCATTTAGTTAAACAAATATAAAGCCCATTAATAGCCCATAGTCTAATTTCCACAAGTGTCGTTCTTTTGTCCAAACCCCAATTATGGTACAAAACCCAATTACCCAATTTTAGTAATTAGCCCAACATCATGATTACTTCGGTATTAAATAAGCATAATAATAACTTAGCTACGAGACATTAAATTAAAAAGGTTGAACATAACTTACAATGATTAAAAATAGCGTAGCGTTACACAGACAGAATTTCGACTTACACCCTTACAACATTCGCTAACATACCCTTATTATTAGAAATTAAAATTAAAATATAAATTATATATATATATATATATATATATATATATATATATATATATATATATATATATATATATATATATATATATATATATATATATATTACGTTTATAGATAGAGAGGATGGATATATGGATATTTAAAACGTCGAATTGCGCTGGCTTTTATAGGCATTTTTGTCCAGGGAGGCTCCGCGAGTCGCGGCCTTTTTGTCCTTCAAACTCCGCAACTCGCGGAGTTTGTTTCTACAGCTCATCTCATTTTGGAACCTTTCTTGCCGACGGTTTTAATATATAAATATAATATATATATAATTTATATAATTAATTATATATTATATTATATTTATATACATAGTTAACTTGTAATTTTTAGTCCGTTGCGTCGAGCGTTGAGAGTTGACTCTGGTCCCGGTTCCGGATTTTCGAACGTCCTTGCGTACAATTTAATATCTTGTACTTTGCGTTTTGAATCTTGTACTCTTGTAATTTCGAGACGTTTCTTATCAATAATTGGAACCTCTTTGATTGTATTTTGTACTTTTGAGCTTTTTAGTCGTTTGCGTCTTCAATTCGTCGAATATGTCTTTTGTCTTCACCTTTTATTATTTAAACGAATATCACTTGTAAATAGAACAATTGCAACTAAAAGCTTGTCTTTCTTGAGGAATAATGCTATGAAATATATGTTCGTTTTTAGCATTATCACGAACGGACGCAAGGGCGCAAGAAATGTCTTGCGCCTATTACAGTTTACTCAAAATTGATAGTTGATATAAAACAAAGCACTAACCTTATCACATTCAGCCCAGGATGGATAAAGGTCATCACTACCATCCCCAAGACCAATCAAATACATATAATCTGGGGGATTGGATTTAATGATACCCTCTGCTTCAGGATTAGATGTATCCCCCTTCTCCTCCTCCTGAGTGTCATCATCATAAAAGGACTTGAATTTCTCTAGTTGATTGAGGAAACCCAATGGCATAATCGTCCATCGAGAACTACATGTATAATTTGTAATCGAAAACTGAGGACTTGAGGACATCTGGCTAGCTCGGGGCAAAAACCTCTGCCCAAATCTCAACAGGAAGGTAGCCCATCCATCAATATGCTATAATCAGATCAAGTTGATTATGAATGTTATAAAGCAAAAACAAAACATGCCATAAGTTTATAATTATTAATAAACTTACTATGTTTTCCAAATAACCAGAAAATTTAATTCCCAGTAAACATTTCCAAAACTCAGCATCAAGGAAGAGGAAAGTTTCATTTTGGAAAATGAACATGCAAGTTGCAACGCATATCTTGCTTATTGAGGATCGGTGATTTCAAATCTTTTGCTGGCCCCACATGCTTCCTTTGATCTCTCCATACATTTGGTGGTGGTGGTTGCAAAGTTCCTTGATCGTTTATAAATTTATCAACCATGGCCCAAATTTCCTCCTCACCAACCCAATCCTTTTCCTTCCTTTTTTTCTTCCTTTCCTTTTTCTGTGTAAAGTAAAAAATATTAGTAATAAAGACGCAAAGACGCAAGAATTGTCTTGCGTCCGTGTAATGCAGACGCAAATACGCATGGTAGGTCTTGCGTCCATCAGTGAAGTATACGCAACCACGCAAGGAAACTGTGTAATGCAGACGCAAATACGCAAGGTAGGTCTTGCGTCCATCAGTGAAGTATACGCAACCACGCAAGGAAACTGTGTAATGCAGACGCAAATACGCAAGGTAGTCCTTGCGTCCATCATTGAAGTATACGCAAAGACGCAAGGAGATCCTTGCGTCATACACTCACCTCAATCTGGTCTAGGTCTTGTTTTTCTGCTTCACTAACCAATGGAAAATCACCAGTTTCTTTAGGCTCTTCTGTAGGCTTTTCAGTATCAACAGCTTGTTTATCAAGTGACAAATCACCATCTCGTGACACTAGAGCCACATTCTCATCTTGTTTATCAACAGCTTTTTCTGTAGGCTTTTCAGTATCCATTGGCAACGCATTCTCAACTTCTTTAGTCACTTGATGAGAAACTTTTAGCCTTTTTACACTCGATGCTACTTCGTCAGACAACTGTATAATATCTATAAGTCAGCAAACATACGCAAGGACGCAAGGATAGTCTTGCGTCTGTGTAATGCAGACGCAAACACGCAAGATATATCTTGCGTAACACAAAACGCAAAACGCAAGGTCATTTAAACATGATACGCAAGGACGCAAATAAAACCTTGCGCCTGGTGAATGTTAAAGACATACCTTCTCCAATGGTTTTCTGTTGCCCGGTGTTGTGAAAGGGGATTTTAAAACATGAGTGGGTCTTCTTTCTCTTTTCCCACGTCTAACAACCCTCGGAGATGTATCATTGTCAGAGAAAGATCGAGGATCCACACATGCATCCTCGTTATCAACATACTATAATTAACAAAACGCAAAAAATAAGTAGAGATAATTAACAAAACGCAAGACGCAAGGTCGCAAACAGATCCTTGCGTCTGCGATAGCGTTAGGCGCAAGGACGCATGGAAAACCTTGCGCCTATATTACATGTAAGACGCAAGGACGCAAACAACCTTGCGCCTATTTACCTGATGGTGTTCCTTGTGTTCCTGTTCCATTAAACGTTTTTCATGATCATCAAGCTTCTTTTTACAATCAGCCAACTCCTTTTCTTGATCATCCACCCGCTTAGTCAACACATTAACCATACGCAATAATTCCTGCAAATTGTTGGCTTTTTGTGTTGGATGAGGGGTCGAGGTCTGCTCTGACTCCTCCTGCAATAATTCCTTCAAACTTCCACCCAACTCCTCATCAACTAGATTATCATCTTGCGTATTTTCCTCGTCTTCAACAACCTCTCTTTGAAAGTAAGAGGAACTCTGGATCCACCATTGACAAGCTCTCTCTATCTCAGATGGCTGCAGAGAACGAAAAGGTCTTTTTTTCTTCGGACAATCATCCTGAAATGAACCTATATTAGTAAATATAAAAGGATGCAAGCACGCAAAATTAATTTTGCGTCTACACGCAAGCACGCAAAGTATATTTTGCGTCCGGACGCAAGAACGCAAGTGTAAACTTGCGACACACGCAAGGACGCAAGAATGATTCTTGCGCCTGAAACAAGTTAAACATATGGACCACACGTAAGGACGCAAGCACATTCTTGCGTCCGACGCAAGGACGCAAGGTGTATCTTGCATCCTCTTGCGATACACTAAACTGATCAGATCAAACATAAACTGCTGTATATACACTATATAAAAAGCAATTGCATTCATTAACTAACCATTATATGTAAAAGCTTTAGGTAGTCAGGCACTGTAAAGGTTTCAGCAGATGAACGCTTCCAAAATAAAGCTCTTGGTACTCCATCCTTGACAGTTTTGGTTGCAAAACTCTTAATGGTACGACGGTATGCCTCGAGGATCCAAATCTTAAATGCCCACATAAAACCAGCCAAAGTGTACGCCTTTCCACCCCTACTCTCTAATTGGCTTTCTCGAACCTCAAAACCTTCGCTAACCGCTGAGTAAGTAGCATCCCAAATACGAGACCCCCATGGGTACGCGTTCACCTTATTGAAATCTTCAACCAACCATAGAAACTGTTTACTAACAACATGTTGCCCCTGCTTCCCCATAAACGCTCTCTCTACGATCAAAATTATAGCTAGTCGAACGATATCATCGTCACTAACCTTGGGAACCTTTACATCACCTTGTTTTTTGATAAGGATGTTTTATATATCACTAACTAAAATGTTGCTGGCATCGGCACGCTCTGGAAAACAACGCCGTCTAATGGGTGCGGTCTTAGATTCATAATTTCGAGGGATGTAATGTGCCATGTCCGTCCGGCTACCAAACAAAAATCCGGTGACTAAACAAAATTCACGCCGACCAAATCTAATCATAAAATTAGGAGAAAAATGAAACCATATATCTTGTTGCTCTTCCGGGTACTTACTAGCATCCAATTTTGATGAACGCTCACATTTCCGTTGGAGCATGGCATGTACTAGTCCAGGATCATTACCCGTGTATGAAAGATCTAACCAGGGACCAAAGCATGTACTTCTAAATAGTTTTTCTTGTTGTACAGTCAACATTTTCTTGACCTGAGGAATCACGGTCAACATATTCTTCATGGTCAATTTACCTTCCACATAGCCCTATAAAAGTCAGAAGAACATCAGAAGAAAATCACACAGGCGCAAGAACGCAAGAAATAACTTGCGTATGGGTTTTCGAGACGCAAGGACGCAAGGTGAACCTTGCGTAACCTATACACGAGCCGCAAGGACGCAAGGTCTACCTTGCGTGCATATGCAAAGTTAAACTTATACCATACACAAAGACGCAAATATCACCTTGCGTACAATGTGAGGCATACGCAAAGACGCAAGGATTGTCTTGCGTCTATATATCAACAGAGTTACACAACTTAAATCTAGCAAAAATACCTGGGTATCGTAAGCGATATCAATAATATACAAACAAAAACACAAAATACAAACACATTTCGTTGACACATTTTATCGAACAGTTGGCGTGCTAAAACTTTGTTTTTGCGCATAAATATAAGAACTCGAAAGTAGATCGATGAATAATATAACATAGATCTAAGAAATCTAACCTGTTCTTGAGACATAGTGAGCGATGATGGTGATTCGATGATGTTGGTGGCGTAGAAGCTCGCTTGTACTCGGGAAGATCGAAGATGGAAGGATGAAGATAACCTAGTAAGGATGAAGATGTGAGGAGGATGACGTGAGGATGATGATGATGATTTTGCGAGTGATTTGCGAGTGTTTGGGAGAATGTAAGCAAGCTTGATGACGATCTTGCGAGTGACGAGCGAAAGGGCACCAGAGAGCAGTTTGCGTATGATTGTGGTTGTAAGGGAACAGTGAACGCAAAAGTTTCATTTAACTAGTTCTTTTAAGGAAACACGCAAGGTCGCAATGTCGCAAGGTCGCAAAGACGCAAGGTCGCAAGGACGCAAGGAGTCTTGCGCCTTGCGAGGGCAAATTGTCAACTTTTTTTTTTAAGGGCTGTCAGTCAACATGCTTAAAAAAAAAGGGCATTTTGGTAATAATCCCCTATAGATATAAGTTATGAACCATTGTAATTGGAATCCAAATCGTGTTTACAAAACATTCCCTGAGTTCTAGAATGCTAAAGATGAAGACATGCTGTTGTCGATATGCAAAATAGAGAACGATGATTCGAGAATCTATCAAGCTTATTCAGTAGTTCTATAGTAAGTGAATATTTATATTCGAAGAAATGATATGTATTTTCAAGCATTAGGATGTGTTTTATTGTTTTTTTAGCGGAATGAACATTCGAGTGATTATTTAAGAATGACAAGTGGTGCTAAATGAAATAAAAATGTATACCAAGTTATTCAGAATTGAAATAATTTATTGACCACTAATTACATTCATTTCCTTTTAACCTTCTTTAAATTATATAATGTTAATATGATAATTGTCATCATTCAGGGTATGTTTGACACATTAGTTTATGATAGTTATCGGAGCTTAAGCTTATAATCTTCGCAAGCTCAAGCTAGTAGCATTAAATTACATAATTACCCCTTATATTATATATTATTAATTTTAGTCGTTAAATGTTAATTTAGATAACTAAACTCAAGCTAGTTTATCAAATACTTACACAAATATGTTACAACTTCTAGCTAGCTTGAGATATAAACTCTAGCTACAAGCGAGTTTCATCCAAACACGCTCAATGATTAGAACTCACTAAAACTCATATGATTCTCATGGTACTCACTTATTTAGGAATATAATCAAATTAAAAAAAAGAGTACATTAAACATTTTATGGTATCAATAATTAGGATTCTCCCTCAACATACAAGCAAACTCATTCTTTAATAGTGTAAAAAATAGCATCTATCTTTTACTATGTTCTTTACCACATCTTCTAGGTTTAGAATAATACGCAAACTCTTAAATTCTTGTGCTTATTGTTTGTGTTTTTCCAAGTTAAACCACTACCAAAAATGGAACAAAATGGCCCTCTAGGCATTTGCCATAAGCTATTCAATTTCATCATGAATAGCTTCCTTACTCGGCGTACAAGACGCATTGCATTGGGTACAACATCATCAAATCATGATGACGGATTTAGAGCCGTTGAAGATAGTAAGAAGCACGAATACGAGGTCCTTAGGCCCGATAGTCAAGAAATACTCATCGAGTTTAAGCACACCAACGGTTCACTAGTGAACCGAAAAAGTAACCCTTCGGGTCAAGTTTTGGTTAAAGAGAACATAAATACAACACAAGCCGATCATAAAACGGAATCACAAGATCAAGGTGATGGCAATGGTGGTCAAAAAAAGTCAACTTTGACGATCGTTGAAGTTGAGAATCTTCCTGGAAGAAAACATCTTCTTCTGGATGTTACTTCAAATATAAATGAGAAAGCTGATGATTTTATAAGGAGCAGAAAGGAAGCTATGCAGAAGGCTTTGAGCATGATACAGAACAATGATGTGTAATTATCAAAATGGTTACCATACAATAAGCAAAGTTCATTATACACATGTTCTCTTATAAATTTCTATTTTCTACAATGATATGAACTCATTAGAGGCGCACTTATATATTAAACTAAGGTTGTACAAGTCGCCGGTCGGCACCTAGTCACTGGCGAATCTAGGACCAAAACTTAAAGTCCCGAAATTTTTTTACAAATACCATTCATATATATAGATTGTTTGCCGTTAAAAATTTCATAAATCCTACAAATATATCGGGTCCTATAACTGAATTGTGTAATTTTTTTTTCCCAAACTAGTAGTGTCATGGTCCCCGCTCACTATACCTTAGATACACCCCTACACCTAGTCGGCCTAGACGGGGGCTAGTCGGGGACCAGCCGGTCGTGATGGATATTGATTAATTCTGACCAATTTTGACCCTTTTGATCGATTTTAACTGAACGTGATAAATCCGACTTTGATCCAGTTAATTTGACATTTGATCGATTTTGACCCGTTGACCGGCATTGACCGACGTTGACCAACCGTTAGATCGACGACTTTGACCGACTTGGGCCCAGTTGGATCGAACTATTTCCCAAATCCGAATAGTGGGCCTAGTCGGGTTGGACTAGTTCCCGACTCCTACTAGTCAGCCTAATTTTATTAAACTAATTACATTATTATGTAATCAGTTCATAAGAGAGATGCAGAGGATCCTAGTTTCTGACAGGTATCATTTTGTACACTTTAATGCAAAAGTTTAATTACAAACAACTAATGTTGCCATTTGGACATTTTATAATTCATTCAAGGTTTATTCAATCATGCGAACTTGATAATGATTTAAGCGTGTAATCTGTACTAAGATCAAATCAATGGCTGCACAAAGCTACCGGAGTCGAACTTACAGGGAAACAAATGAAACTGTTGTACAACAGAGAGAGGGGTATGGGGTTCCTAAAAAACTAACAGATCTAAGACAATAATTTAGATATAAACATAACATATGCTAAAACAAGTTTGTCTACATTATGAAAAACATTGTCACAATTGCTGTAAACCTCACTTTCATCCTTATGCCGTCCATTATAACCGCAAAACTAACCTTAAACCCTCTCCGGTTCACCTTTGCATCGCTGAATCAACCTAAACGAAGCCGGTTCTGGTTTTATAGCCTAGAAATCAAGAAATTGTTGGACCCATTTCCTAAATTTCATCATTCATCGAAAATTTGTTTCGACGAACGATAAAGATCATATGGGGCCCATAAATGGTCAACTAAACATGGTTTACCCGAGTCAAGTCTTAACCATGGTTTATCTTTACCACTCCAATGAAGCAAACTAATTGGACCAGGGTGCAATGTTCTACATTTTCCTTCAATGTTATCACCACCTAAACCATGTTGGTTCCAACTATGATCAACTGCTTTAATATTTCCAGCAAAAACAAGCAAAAAAGGTGGTAATGAACCTAAATGATAAATCCTTTTTTGCTTTTGAACCACCATCCATTCTTCAACTTTTTGTAAATACCCACCCGATCTCCATTTTTCAACATCTAAAACCATCACACCCGTGTTGAAATAACACGGGTCTTTACCCGAAAATATCTTCTGTAATTCGGGCTCATTCCAAAAGTTATCGTTAAAGTATTGTGTGAAATTCGCGTGACAATATTCAGGCGCCGCGAGTACCTTGTCTTGCAAGTCAACTCTCCATAACTTCTCAATGTCATCCACCACAACAAGATCCGAATCCAAATAAATGATCCGTTTCACATTTGCGGGTATTATATCGGGTAAATAGATTCTTGCATAGTTCAACGGTTCATCAAGCGCTTCACGGATAGATTTCGATATTTTACCTTGAACTAAGCTCGAATCAAATCGGTATAACTTGAAGTTAAGATATGGAAATGTCTTTTTTAAGTTGGTTTTGATATCTTGATCAACACGAAGCCATAAGAAATGGAAAACTACGTTTTCCGGGCAGCCCGAATTGTGCAAAATCGATAAGATTGCAGCCATTGTCCCGCGAAGGTAATTGGAATCAAGAGTCATTGCTAAATGGATTATATCGTTTGCGGATGATCCGCAAGGTTGACCATTACGAAAGGCGGGAGCTTCACGAAAAAACGAGACGTCGTGGGATAGTTTTCGGGGCAGGGCGTGGCGGAGATTGGCGGCGGCAATGGCGGTTAACGGTGGAACCGGGACGGAGAGAGACAGGAGGCCCATGAAGAGTAAAAGATGATTTAAGCTCTTAAAGGCCATCCTGCCGGCATTAAAATGTGGTGAACAAAAATATTATAAAGGGATAAAATAAAGGTTAAACAGCCATTAAAGGCTGATTAATGAAAGATTAGTTTGTTGTTAACTTAGAATCTTTAGAAATATCTTTTGAGGAAATGATGGAGATTGATGGGTTTGAGGGGAAGAGAAGATTATGCGGAAGAAAATTGTTTCCTTTTTTAGTTTGAAAATCTTGATTTTGACTTTTGTATTAGGAAGTCAACTATTGTCAAGAAAAGTCACATAACTAGATATGATTTGTCTATATTTGCGCCATTAAGTTTCCCTGATAATTCTCTTTGAGATTTTGAACCAAATCATGGGAAAAAAATGTCAACCATGTAATTGTTTAAAACCCATTTCATCCACAAACATATCAGATTATGAAAATGTTTTTTTAACTGTTTTTAAAATACGAATACTTCTGATGATATCAAGTTATCAACATGTAAGCTTAAAGATATTCAAGACTGCAATCTTGAAGCAAGCAAACATTTCTATATGTTCCTAGAAGAACTCAGTAACGAGTGCAAACCATACAACCTCGTAATTTTATGAACATGAAGGTTAAAGCTCGTCTTTATAAGTTGTCTGGTAACATTGTTCATCCCAATAATACGGGAACTTCAATTTGGCTGCAGTATGTGGCATTAGCCAATCATCGTACATGAATCTGCATAGATATCAATCAAATCCAATTACATGATTCCCATTAAGATATCAATAAATAGCTAGGTAGTTTGTGTGGTTGATGATCATAGATGTAGCAATTTCAACCCATTCAGCAAAAGTCCCCTTTTTTAACAAAGTAAGGCCCCGTTTGTTTTTTACTTTTGTTTTTTTACTTTTATTAAGTTCTGTTGTCCGAATGAAATTATGATGTCTGTGAAGAATAAGTGACGACTAAATAGTTATTGTAAGTTTTATGTGTTGAACATTGACTGAATAACTATAATTACAAATTTAACCATGTACATACGGCAGTTATAGACAGTTATTTTAGCAGTTTTGAAACAGTAGTAGGGACGAATATGATAATTCACATTTTCATGACTTAAATTATTAAGACATTCTATTTTCATTAAGTCCAAAACAAACATTACACTACTTATTCAATTTTATATCATTAAGTCTAATTAAGTTCATTAAGTTCTAATCAAACGGAGCCTAAATCAAAATCAAATCAACACAGAAAAAAAAATTATTCTATTGTGATAAGTTTTGGCAAACTAACTATTATTAAGCATTGAAACAAACTTAGAGGAATAGTGTTTCGGGTTAGGCCGACCAACCAGTTCCAACACTTGGCAATAATGACCCATTTTGACCTATTCCCAACCCGTCCATTTTCCCACTTCCAAGTGGATGAAATCACTTACATTTTAACTGGCGGACGAGATATTACAACTAGAACTTGCAAATCTTCTTTTTCATTTGTGTTCCACAGCTGCAGAAAGGAGTTGAATCAGCTCATAAAGTGTACAATAAACTTATATTTTCGCAGTGTCTAAACGTAAATGTAACAGAAACACAAAATCTAACAAAGATGAACGACCACAAAATGTATTCAAGGTTTTTTTATTAACAATTAAATGAAGAATGAACTATATCTGTCAGCCATTGTGGTCTATAAGATATAAGCCACCCCCATAACCATCATAATCTCACATACCATATAAGTTGTGGTGGCAATTTCAACCCATTTACCAACATACAAACTTAAGTCGGAGCTAATTGGGTTATATTGACAATTCCAAATGTAACTGACCAATGATCTTAGCATTAACAATAGGGTCACGAGTTTTAAGTATATTAAAAGGGAGAAACATCAGAAACATTTACCTGGTGAACATCATTAACAGGGATGTAAAATGTACTATTTGAAAAGATACTAAACTCTTCTGGCTTGCCAGGGGATTTCGCATGAGAATTCGAGGAAAGATAAAGAGTACCACTCCCTTTTAAGACTACAAAAACTTCCTCACACGAGTGCCTATGAATTGGCGTACGTGAACCTGGAGCAAACGTTTGAAGCCATATCTCAACCTGTTCAGAAAATGGATTTAAAACAGTACAACTCAACATACTTTGCGTGAAAATATAATACTGATACTCTAATAATTACACATTAACAGAATTGATGGTGTGTTTTTCACCTCTTTTAGCCCATGCATGAGCGAACCTGCAACAGTAATGTGAGATAAACCAGGCCTTCCATAGCTATCTTGATGTAGCTCACTGATATCCCTCACTAGTGGTAATCCTATTTTACATAATGGTACCATAACCGTCAAATCAAACAATATCACAAATCACAATCGTAACAATGTAAACCCTATAACAATACTTGCATCTAAGTTCTATCTAAAAGTAGCAATTAACATACTCAAAAGCCATTAAACAATTTGACACAACAAATTAGGATTTACAATTCAGTATTAACTTTTTTTAGATTTGAAACATTGAGATGTATGTGCCTAATTTCAGGCCTAATTCTTCTTCTAATTATCAATTCAACCTCCGATCAATGTCTGAACCATCTAAGCTCAAGCTCCGATGAAATATAATCGTGCCAGCTTGATTCAGAATGCAACTATAATCAGGGGCGGAAATGAAGAGGGGCAAGTGGGGTCACCCGCCCCCAGTGAATTTTTTTTTAGTGCAAAAAGTTTGGGTTTTTTCGTTTCGAACCCAGTGGAATTTTTTTTGGCTAAAAGTCTTCATATTTTGCCCCAAATCCTTCAAAATTTTGCCCAAAAACTTTCAAATTTTGTCCAAAATCCTTCAAATTTTGCAAAAAAAAAACTTCAAATTTTGCCTAAAAACCTCCAAATTTTGCCTAAAAACCATCATATTTTGTCCAAAAAAAAAAGCTACGCTTTTAAAAATATATTCGCCCCAGTGAAAAAAGTGTCTATTCAGCCACTGACTATAATCAGTTTGTCATGATCAAAAGTGATTATCGCGAATGTATTCGATAATCTAAAACTAACTGTAATTACAATTTTCCTGCACTAAAATATTGATTAACAACTCTAAGCCCTAAAATTATCTGTCAACAACATAATTAACAGAACTAATCACCATTAATTAACAAACAAATACAAATAAAGTGTGTGCCAAATGTCAATTAGGGCAAACTATATATCACAAAACCGCCAATTATGCAATTGAATGATATTTAACTATATATTGTGAAATTGATACATAACGAGCATATGATAACGGGAACGTAACTTGCGATAACGGAAATTGAATTATTAATGAGAAATCGGAAATGGAAGCAAGTAACGGACCGTTAACTGAGCACTGGGAGGCGGTGACAGTTGATATATACAGATAAACTGCAAGTATGGACACAATTATAGTAAGCTCTGCCATTATAGTAGAAAATTTTAATTATATGCAATTTTTGGTAGTCCTTGTATCAAATATATTTTGTAGTACTCAACATTTCAGGTTTTTAACTCAGTGATGTTTTCTGGAAAAAAGAATAAAATTGATATTAAATAAATTTTAATTACAGATTTACAGCAGCTGTTTAGGCACCTAATCTTCTAGATTAAGAATTTAAGAGAGATGCACTGATGGAGTGAGTTGAATTTTTATTTTTGGAGTGAAATTAAAATAAATAAGAACTTTTTTTTGGAACTGCGAAAATCGTGAAAACTGTAACAATCAATACATTGAGATTTTATAAAATCTACTAACAAATAGCATATAAATATCATATAATGTTTAAATTATATTATATACATACATAAGTTCAAAATATAAATCGGAGATTGAGTGACATAAATCTACACATGAACAAAAAAATAAAAATTTGATTATAGAAGTAACTTTAAAGTTTTTTCAAAAACGCTTTTTATTTAACTTTTTTTTTTTCTCCCGAAAAGTAAGGATTTATATACATAACTCATAAGGGCCAAAATAGCCCAGTTACAAAGAATGTATAGCCCAGTTACAATGAGACCTGGGGGCTATAAGACTCGATATAGTAGCAATACAACTCGAAACAAAGGTGTTGCCGAGAGTGCAACTTTGACAACATTTACAAGCTCAACTAAATACAATACATTAAAGGGTTGGTTAGCCAACCTAACCACTTGATCTTCTTGTCTTTGATTCGCGATTCTATCCACTCGAAAGATTTTAATTGTATTTCCATAAGCGTCGTTGCTCCATTCCAGCATTTGTTAGTGAAAACTTCATGATTTCGATTCCGCCAAATAAGATAAGCACAAGTCCACTCCAATGCTTGTCATATAAGGCACCCACCAGAGTAAGTGAGCGACTACATTTACCTCGTAAAAGCCTCGTTTATGCTTAAGTTAGTGACCGGTCCTAGGTTCCACCACTTGTAAATTCTCTCCCAAACATCCAACCCGAGGTGGTTTTACCACACGCGATGCGCGTATGGATTCGTCGTAGAAGTTTCCTCCTGAGAGGCGGTAGGACTGTAATGTTTGTCCCACGAAATGATTAGGTGAGTGGATTCTGACATCGCATTCTCCATCTTCTAACCACTGTTCAATTTTTTTTTAGTGATTTCCATAGAAAGAAATCATCTCTCTCCCCACTATGTATATATGCTTTTGAGCTTTAGTCCACACATATATGAGCATTGATGTTAATACGGTTTCGGACCAAACTTGTTCGGCTCGGTTCCATCTCAAGTCCGAATTTGAAGCAAACACATGAACCATGAACATGACCATATTTTATCGGTTAATATCGGTTCCAGAAGGTTCGCTTTGATTCCATTAAAAGAATCGTCACGTTTATTAAAATAATGAAAGAATAAAATGCATAAACATAAATCGATTTAAAGAAGTACATAAAGATATCTAAGTAAAAATGTCTAGTAAAATTACTAATCAACAACAAAAGTTTGATGAAAATAACATATCAACGATCCTAGTTATATAAAAAATTTGATAAAGGCAAATATCATTTTTTTTTTTTTTTTTTTACTCTTCTAATCCTCCATAGTCTTTCAACACTTGATTTATCTTATAGTACAAACAATAGGTTAAAAATGTAGATAAACTAGCAACGGGACGGAACCGATCGTTACTGCAATTTTTTTAGGTTTGTGGGTCGTGTTTAGCAGTGGATAAATGGCAACTATTTACGTAAACTGGGCATATATTATCCGATAGAGTTTTGTAGCATTTACTAGTTACAAATGCAAAATTGCTACAACTATTTGCTAATCGTTCTAGTACAGACTTTAAGAGTTCTGGTTTACGAGAAATATCTGCGGATAGGGTTCCGTAGCTATTATTATTTATATAACACAAAATGGCTACGGTTATATTGTACTACAAAATTTGATATTTGTAGTGTTCAATCTTTTTTCATTTCGGTTCTTTCTTTCCTGCTGTTGGAAATAGTGGTCTTTTGGTAGAGGTTGCAGCTTTGATCTTCCTGTATTTTGTTTGGAGTTAGTCGTCATGTGTTGGAATGTTGCTGATATTGCTGCTCTAGGCTGTTTCTACATAGTTCAATAGGTTAGTCTTTGTGGGGATAGTTAGGTTATGTGTATAGTATAGTAATATGAGGCTAACCTGATGTGGCTGATTCATTTAATTCCTATTGTTGATGTTAGCCGATATGGTTCTTAGCCAATTTATGATATGTATTGGGCCTAGCCCGTTAGTGACTATTTTCTGTTAGGGTTTTCTTATGCACTGTATTTATATCTCGGTATGATGTATCGCTACATTCAATCAATAATACACAATTCATATACACTAGTGAAATGACCCGTGGAACCACGGGTTTATCTAAACGAAACTTTTTAAGATGATATGTTTTAGATATTAAGTGAACGTAAATGCTGAAGTCATTTAGCTTAATGACCCGTTAATTCACGGATTTCGACTAAGAAAGTTGTCGTTATTTTTACAAACATATTGACGTACTTAAATTGATCAGAATCACTAAACTGCATTTATTCTCTCATCATCATCTTTCAATTTTTATCACAATTACTATTTTCCTTCTCATAAAAGCATACACTACATCTTTTATTGAAACATGTATTTCGTATACATTTGAATAATAATATAATAATAATTATTATTATATTATTATGGTGTGTTTTATAAAAGATTGTACTATTTGTTTTAAAGTTTATACATATGGTTATGCATGTGTTTTATCATAAGGTTGTACATAATGTCTCAAATATTGTACATATGGTAATGAGATATTTTTTTTCTCCATAAAGTTGTACATTATGCTTCATATATTATTCAATTAACATGTTAATTTTTTTATTAAATACAATTAATTATTTTAATGACATCATCATGGGGGTTTAAAAAAAATTCTCTTTTATTTTAGAATTTTTTTTTTAGCTTAAATAAGATTTATTTATGACATTATCATTTTAGAGATATAAATTAAATGTACAACACATGACCTATCAAACTTTTGTTAAATAATCTCATATGAAAATTTAAAAGACAATTATTAAACATAGCTAAAAATTAATGACTTTAATAGCACTTACACTAATAATACAAAATCATACTACACAATAGTAAGCTTCTTTTAATATTTTAAAAACAAAATTAGTAGATTTTTTAAAGCTTATGGAGAGTAAGTCCCATTATAAAATTAAATTTTAATATTTTAAGAAAAAGATGATAGATTTAAAAGCTTGTTTTTTCAATTATGGTAATAATCATTTCCTAAATTATTTTATTTATTTATATTTATATAAATTATTAAAATATTAATGACATCACCATGATTATTGTGAAGATGACATGTGTCAAATGATAAGTTATAATAGAGTTGAGATGACATCATCATTTTAGTAATTTAATAGAAAGTATAGATAGATTCTAACATGGTAGATCCTGTAGCTTCAATTCTGTGTTCATCCGCAAAATCATCATCTCAGACTGTTAAGGTACATCATTTTCCTCAAAATTCGATTTCGAAAGCTAAAGTTGAAATTGATTACTGAAATATCTTCCTTATCACCTTAAAAATATTCGTCAATATCAAAAAAAAAAAATCTTTACAACTATCACAGATCTTCAATTAATTGATCAAAAGTTCACCAGAGGCCTCTGAATGTTTAGCAAGAACAATCAAAAGTTTTACCTTTGATTTGAGTGTTTTCAGTTCTCCACCGCCTTGTCACCACCATAAACCGCCACTGTTTTTGCCGGAATCTGCAACTTGTTCTTCATATTCATCTTGAAGATTCATTTGCACGATTGAGTTTAGTTCGCATAAGTGTGTTTTGAGGATCCAAATCGGTTAAAAAAATATACATAAAAGCAAAAGATCTGATGGTGCACAAAGCTTAAGGCAAGGATTTGGTCAAAGTAATTTAATTGTTGCTTTTAGTTGCTTTTCTCGAAGGGAATCAAAAAGGGAAGAAAGAAATTTTTTAATTGTTATAAGCCTTTGTTTTATTGTTGGTCAAAAGAAAAACAATAAGGAAATTAGTGTGTGAGGGGACCACCCTTGGTTTGTTTTAGTGGACAATAAGGGAAAAGGGAACAGGAATTGACGAGAGATCAATTTGCTCAAAATACATAATAAAAAAAATGGTAACTAATAAAAGTACCACAAGGCTTGTACCATCTAATCTTCAATTCGAGACCCAACTATTAAATATCATACAACCCCAGCAGAGAATTATATCTCAACAACAGGCTCAACAACAAGCGCCACAGCAGGCCCAATGCTTCTACACAGCACAGCCCGCCTATTTTGGGTCCTTTACAACCAATCCACAAACACAGACTCAGGATTAGAGTGCTGCCGGTGGCACATGGACACGGGTGCATCTTCACATCTTACCTCTTGTAGTAATAATCTTAGTACTGTTTTTAATAATTGCAAATATTCATCAGTAGCCGTTGGTAATGGAAACACCATTCCCGTCACTAACACCGGCCATAGCTTGTTACCCAATGTTCACCGACCATTACATTTAAATAATGTACTCGTAACCCCTAACATCGTTAAAAATCTCATATCCGTTCGTCAATTTACTCGTGATAATCTAGCTTCCGTTGAATTTGATCCTTTTGGTTTTTCTGTGAAAGATTATTTGACAAGTCGTCTGCTTCTCCGATGTGATAGCACCGGGGATCTCTACCCACTTACATCACCTACCTCTCACTCTTCTCAGCAGGCTCTTCTCACCAGTCCTGTTACATGGCATCAACGTCTCGGTCATCCTGGACATGATGTTTTTCGAAGACTCGTTTCTAATAAAGATATTATTTGTAATAAATCATCGTCCTCCGTTCTTTGCCATGCCTGTCAGCTTGGCAAACACGTGCGACACCCTTTTTCTGTTTCTAGTTCTAATGTTACTGCTACTTTTGATATTATCCATTCGGATTTATGGACATCTCCTGTATCTAGTCTTAGTGGTTTAAAATATTATATTATATTTCTTGATCATTTTTCGCATTATGTGTGGGTTTTTCCATTACGCAATAAATCTGACGCACTTACCACATTCATACAATTTCGTACATTTGTTCGTACTCAATTTAACAAAGAAATCAAAGATTTTCAATGTGATAATGGGGGTGAATTCGATAACTCTGCTTTCCATCAACTTCTTCAAACTAATGGTATCCAATTTCAATTCTCCTGCCCTTACACCTCTCAGCAAAACGGAAAGTCTGAACGCATGCTCCGCACCATTAACAATCTTATTCGCACCTTACTCTTTCAAGCTCATCTCCCGCCCACTTACTGGGCGGAAGCTCTCCACATGGTAGCCTAGCTACTTAACATTCTTCCTTCTTCCGCCATCAATCATGACATCCTGCACTACCGTCTCTACAAACATAAATGTAAGGCCCGAATATTTCCTTGTTCATATGTACATTTAGGTTGAATGAATTGTGGGGTTTCTTTGTATATTTTAAAAAAGAAAAAAGAATGCTGCCCAGGCTATCTGCGCGCCGCGCAGTATTATGGCGCGCCGCGCCATTACGAGCTGACAGCCCAACTCTTGCTTTTAAATTAGATATTTTAAGGGTTTTTTGGTAAATTCACATGGGACCCGACTTTAAGGCTTGGGATCAGTTGTTGGAGTCTCATTAACTCCATTTCCATTTACTTCAACCTCATCCATTCAATTCTAGAGAGAGAGTAAGATCCTAGTGTGAGAAAGCTCATTTTGGAGAAGAAGAAGAAGAAGGAATCTTGCTTAAGCTCAAGTTATAAAGTTGTTCATCTACTTCCTAGCTACATTTTGAGTGTAGTGGTATGCTTTAATCTTAATTTCCTTGTTTAATTTGATTAAGTGTTAGGGTTTGGGGTAGATGATGAACTTAAAACCCATTTGTGGGTGAATTGGGTGTTTTGGGTGAAATTGGGTCATGTAGACTCAAAGATGACTAACTAGGGTTTTTAAAGTGTTAGATTGATGTTTGTGAACTTGAATTAGTTAGTAAATCACTAGCACACCTATATTTATGTAAGTGGGCGTTGTGTGGGTTAGTGAATGACCCAAAATGGGGGTGTTGACCTTAAATTGGTCAAATGGGTCAAAATGGATCTAAGTTAGTTAATGTTTGTGATTAATGCATAAACATTGTGTTGAAGTGTGTTTTAAACCTATCTTGGCTAATATTAGGGTTTTGGTGTGAGTTGACCCGATTTTAGGGTAAGTGCCCAAATGGGTCAAAATGACTTAGTAATGGTGAGTGTTGTGAGTTTGACCTACTTGAATGGTTGATTGATTATATGTACATTATAATAGGTGCGTTACCTTGAAGATTCAAGCTTGGTTTATTGATTCACCGAAGGCGTAAGGTGAGTGGAATAAGTATACATGTACGTATATGATGTGTTTACTTGTAGAAATGGATATGTGTTGTCCAAGTTAGTGATATATGCGTTGTACGCTAACGGTTTTAAGAACGGATATATGTTGTTCAATTTAGTGTTATATGTGTTGTACACTAATGATTTATGAATGGATATGTGTTGTCCGATTTAGTGTTATATGTGTTGTACACTAACGATTTATAAACGGATATGTGTTGTCCAAGGGTTAGTGATATATGTGTTGTGCACTAACGGTTGTTATGAACACCAATGGGAAATTAGAGTACCATTCCTTTTACGATTGGTTAACCATGGTTGTATGAATTGTGCATTAGCATACTTAATTATGAACTATATGCTTTTGTTATTGCTAGCTCAGTGTGAATTACGGTTATTGGTATATGCATAATGTTTTGCATGGTTGTCGAATTGCTAGCTTGTGTACGGTATTGTGTAAGTGTTTGCAAGTAGATATATTATATATGTATATGTATAATTATTGCATTCACTAAGCTTTGCTTACCCTCTCGTTGTTTACCTTTTTATAGGTTCGGTTGTGGACAAGGGTAAGGGCATTATTTTGGAGTAGAGTTCCCGCTTGTTGATAGGGGATGCCTTTTGGAAGTGTTAGCTTTTGGAGTTTGACCGAGGCTTGGGTAGTTTAACCCCAAACACCATGCTCGTAGTGTCGTTTGGTATTTAAACTTAATGTGGTCGAAACTCAAACTTTTGTATGAAACTCGTAAAACGGCCGATGTGGGCCCCGCTTTGTAAAACTTATTTTATGTTTGAATCATGTTAGTTTTACATGTTTGAATATGTGGTTAAAAGCGTTTTGTCTAATTATGTCGGGAAGTGGCCGATCTTTTTCGAAAAAATGGAAAAATGGGACAGGCCCATTTGGCGCGCCGCGCGGCCATATGGCGCGCCGCGCCATTAGCTGAACAGAGAAATTTTTTTTTGTGACATTTTAAGCGGGTTTGTTCGTGGTTTAGTTTGGGTTGTTACAATAAACCTAACTATGCCACTCTTCGAGTCTTTGGTTGCCTATGTTACCCTCACCTTCCCACCACACACAAACTTGCTCCTCGCTCCACTCCATGTATTTTTCTTGGTTACCCCTCCAATCATCGGGGTTACCGCTGTCTGGATCTTACCACCAACAAAATCATCATCTCTTGACATGTCACCTTTAATGAGACCTGTTTCCCATTCGATTCCATGACACCCACGCAACCACCATCATATGACTTTCTGGACGCTCCTCCAAATCTATTTTCCCGAACATTTCATCTATCACCGGAGACACAGCCTCCTCCTACTGAGGCTACCAGCACCACAACTCCACCTCCACCTATTCCGGAGCCACAGCCTCCTCCTACTAAGGCTGCCGACCCTGCACCTCCACCTCCTCCTATTCCGGAGCCACAGCCTCCTCCTACTGAGGCTACATCTTTCTCTACTTCTCTCTACTCACCCCATGATCACCCGGACTTGCCTCGGTACAACTAAGCCGGTTCAACGTCTTAACCTTCACACAACCGCCATATCTCCCATTCCCCGAACTTACACCGAAGCTCTTCACGACCCTAACTAGAAACAAGCTATGACTGATGAATATAATGCTTTAGTTAACAACATTACTTGGAAACTTGTGCCTCGCCCATCGGACACGAACATAGTTCGCTCCATGTGGTTATTCAAGCACAAGTATAATGCAGACGGTAATTTGATCAGGTATAAGGCTCGACTCATTGCTAACGGTCGAAGCCGGTAGGTTGGCATTGATTGTGATGAGACTTTTAGCCCGGTTGTCAAACCGGCATCAATACGTACTGTCCTTAGCTTGGCGGTTTCTCAACACTGGCCAGTTCATCAGCTGGATGTCAAGAACGCCTTTCTTCACGGGCAACTTTCAGAGACAGTTTATATGCACTAGCCACCAGGGTTTCGAGATCCCAGATACCCGGATCATGTCTGCTTATTGCAGAAATCTCTATATGGCCTTAAACAAGCCCCTCGTGCCTGGTTTCATCGTTTCGCAGAATATGCCCAACGGATTGGTTTTCACCAAAGTCGTTGTGATACGTCCCTTTTTATTTATCGTCAGGGATCCGACACAACCTACCTGCTTCTGTATGTTGATGATCTTGTGTTGACTGCTTCTTCCACAGGTTTACTTCAGCGGATTATTTCTTCCTTACATAAGAAATTTGCCATGACTGATTTAGGTCCCTTGAACTACTTTCTTGGGATTCACGCCACCTGCACCGCATCTGGCATGTTCCTCTCTCAGAGGCAATATGCTACCGAGATTATTGAGAGGGCCGACATGCCCACTTGTCATCCTTGCAGGACCCCGGTTGAACCGGGTGCCAAGCTTACTAGTCACGGACCTCCTGTCAAGGACCCAACTCTCTATCGGAGCCTTGCCGGAGCCTACAGTACCTTACATTCACTCGCCCAGACATCTCATACGCTGTTCAGCAGATCTGCCTTTTCATGCACGATCCTCGGGAACAACACATGGATGCCCTCAAACGGATCATTCGCTATATACAGGGTACTACTGATCTAGGTTTACAGTTATATGCATCCTCTCCCACTACTTTGGTCGCATACTCTGACGCTGATTGGGCTGCGTTCCCAACTATCAGACGCTCTACATCTGGCTACCGTGTTTTCCTCGGTAACAACCTTCTCTCATGGTCGTCAAAGCGGCAACTCACGCCCTCTCGCTCCAGTGCCGAAGCGGAATACCGTGGGGTTGCTAATGCTGTTGCAGAGACTTGCTGGATCCGTAACCTCCTCCGTGAGCTTCATTGTCCTCTCACATCCGCTACTTTGGTATATTGTGATAACGTCAGCTCAGTCTTCCTTTCTAATAACCCGGTTCAGCATCAACGGACCAAGCACATTGAGATCGACATTCACTTTGTTCGTGATCTCGTTGCTCAAGGGCAGGTACGGGTTCTTCACGTGCCATCCAGATATCAGTTTGCAGACATCTTCACCAAAGGTCTCCCGTATGCATTGTTTGATGATTTCAGATCTAGTTTGAGCGTCTGCAATACTCCCGCTTCAACTGCGGGGTGATGTTAGCCGATATGGTTCTTAGCCAATTTATTGTTAGATTATGGAGACATTTATACAAAACGAGAAAAAAAAAAAAAAAAAAAACTGTTCCAACACTTGCATGGATTTTGCAGATTTCGGGAAGCGTGAAGCAGTCAAATGCGGCGCATCTTGACATGGATGCGGCGCATTCATAGAGCAAAATAGTCCGAGAGTTATTGATGCGGAGCATTGAGCTGATATGGCGCATCAGGGGTCAGATGCGGCGCATCGAGTGCTGGTACATGAATCTGGAAGGTGGAATTGAAGGGATGCGGCGCATCACCTCTCAGATGCGGCGCATCGCCTCTCTGTCAGCAATTTGGCAAGTTGCAACCTTTACATCCGAGCATGCTTTGGCCTCCTTTCACTTTAGGTGCAAAGTTAATCACTTTACACCTAAAATTAGGGCTGTGATCATGCCATTACAAGGTGGAAAGCATGGCTAGTTGGTAAACAAGATGATTACTTGTCATGATGAAGATTCCTAGCTAGTTGTCATGGTGTTCTTGTTTTCTCCTATATATAGAACTCATTGTATGCAATTGTAACATACCACATACAGATTCTCAGTAATAAACACTCTCTAGTTGGTCCGTGGACTAAAGCAATCACACCGATTGCATATAACCACGTTATATCTTGTGTCGTTCTTACATTTACGCATTTATTATCTTTCGTTCATTAAGTGGGTTTGAGTGATCTTGATAGAATCACTACTCGGCTAGTAGTCTTGTAGAATTACTAGCGTTGTTTGGGTCCTAATATCCTAACAACTGGTATCAGAGCACAAGGTTTCGTTAAGGGAACGATGGCGGAAGATGGGAAGTTTAGAATCGACCGATTCGATGGAAGAGACTTTGGCTTTTGGAAGATGCAAATTGAAGATTACTTGTATCAAAAGAAGCTACACCAACCCTTGTTAGAGACCAAGCCCAAAAGCATGGACGATGCCGATTGGACGCTTTTAGATCGTCAAGCTTTGGGTGCTATTCGTCTTTCACTTGCTAAGAACGTTGCATACAACGTTGTGAATGAGAAGACGACGTTTGCTTGCTTGAAAGCACTCTCTAACATGTATGAGAAACCTACAGCTGCAAATAAGGTATTTCTCATGCGTCAATTGTTTAATACTAAGATGAAGGAAGGTACGAGTGCAACGGATCATATCAATGAATTTAATAATATCGTTTCAAGACTTGAATCGGTAGAGATTAAGTTTGATGATGAACTAAAAGCACTTATCTTGCTTTCATCATTATCGGAAAGTTGGTCGGGTACGGTTACCGCGGTTAGTAGCTCTACGGGAACTACTAAGCTAGCGTTTGAAGCTATAAGGGATTTGATTCTTGGTGAAGATACTCGTAGAAGAAACTCGGGAGAATCGACATCCGGTTCTTTGTTAAGTACCGACAACCGTGGTAGAAAATTTGAACGCGGTGAGAAGAAGGGTAGGAAGAAGTCTAAGAAGAGGCATCCATCGAAAGATAGAAGTGAAGTTACTTGTTGGGGTTGCAATCAAAAAGGGCACTTTCAAAGGAATTGCAAAAATGGTTCCACGAAAGGTGTAAACTTGGCCGAAGGGGAAAGTGATGATGCACTTTTGTGTAGTGTTGAAAATTCTATGGAGTCTTGGATCTTGGATTCGGGAGCTTCGTTTCATGCTACTCATATCAAAAGCATGATGAAGAATTTTCGTTCATATCAAGGCAAGGTGAGATTGGCGGACAACAAGCAACTCAACATAGAGGGCATTGGAGATGTTGTTTTGAAGACTACTCTTGGTTCTAATTGGACTTTGAAGAACGTAAGGTACATTCCTAAATTGAAAAGGAAACTTATTTCGGTTGGTCAACTAGATGATGAAGGTAACGCGGTTACTTTTGAAAACCGCCAATGAAAGGTGGTTAAGGGTAGTAGTATTATGGCTCGTGGACATAAAAGGGGAACACTTTATATGGTTGAAGTGTTTGATGAAGACACGGTGGTTGCTACGATTAATGTTGTGTCCGAATCAACTCTATGGCACCGAAGACTCGGGCATATGAGTGAGAAGGGTATGAAGATGCTTGTTTCGAGTGGGAGAATTCCGGATTTGAAAAAGGTAGAACTTGGGTTTTGCGAACCATGTGTATATGGGAAGCAAAAGAAGGTGACCTTTGGGAAATCAGGGAATGCACCTAAGTTGGAGAAATTGGAGCTCGTTCATACGGATGTGTTTGGTCCAACCAATGTAGAATCACATGGAGGTTCTCGCTATTATGTCACCTTCATTGACGACTCCACTCGAAAGGTATGGGTTTATTTTCTTAAAGCTAAATCCGATGTATTTAATACTTTTGTGAAGTGGAAAGCTATGGTAGAAAATGAAACTAACTTGAAAGTCAAGAGTTTGAAGTCGGATAATGGAGGGGAATATGGTAATCTTGAGTTTAAAGACCATTGTGCAAAGCTCGGTATTAGAATGTTGAAAACGGTACCGGAGACACCGCAACACAATGGGGTCGCCGAACGTATGAATCGTACGTTAAATGAAAGGGCTAAGAGTATGAGACTACATGCCGGTTTGCCTAAAATGTTTTGGGCGGATGCGGTTAACACGGCGGCTTATTTGATAAATAGGGGACCCTCAACACCGTTGGGTTTCCGAATTCCCGAGGAAGAATGGCAAGGTAAGAAGGTGAGTTATGGTCACCTTAGGATCTTTAGGTGTAATGCATATGTGAAGACCAAAGATGCGGATAAAGACAAGCTTGAAGCTAAGTCAAAGAAGTGTGCTTTCACAGGCTACGGGTCGGATGAAATGGGCTATTGTTGTTGGGACAACGAAGCTAGAAAAGTAATTCATTCGCGAGATGTTACTTTTGATGAAGATTCGGTCTATGGCAAACCGGAAACGGGGAGTCCTAAACCGAGTCAAGTTACTTTTGACGATGTTCCTATTGATGATCTTGCAGGTTCTAGTGGGAGTACGGGGAACAATGAATTGCCAAATAACGGTGAGGCGTCGGAAAATGCTAATGATGGGGATGATTCAGAAAGCGGTGATGATTCCGAACATAGTGCGAGTTCTAGTGATGAGGAGAACACAAATAAAACCGGTCCAACCATTCCGGTTACTCCTACACCAAGACGCTCGACTAGAGTGCCCAAACCTAATCCTAGGTATTCTCCATCAGCAAACTACTTGCTCTATACCGAGAATGGTGAACCCGAAAGTTACTTTGAGGCAAGAAAAACAAAAGAATCCATACAATGGGAACTTGCCATGAAAGAAGAGATGGGATCACTTGAGAAGAACAAGACTTGGTCACTAGTGAAGTTACCTCATGATAAAAGGGCATTGCAAAGCAAATGGGTATATAGAATCAAGAATGAGATGGATAGCAAGAAAAGGTACAAGGCTCGTTTGGTAGTCAAAGGCTTTCAACAAAAGGAAGGGGTTGACTACAAAGAGATATTTTCACCGGTAGTTAAAATGACTACTATCCGTTTGGTACTTTCTATGGTTGCATCCGAAGACTTACATCTTGAGCAACTAGATGTAAAAACTGCATTCTTACATGGTGATCTTGTTGAAGAGATCTACATGAGGCAACCCGAGGGCTTTGAGGTAAAGTGTAAAGAGAAGTGGGTTTGTAAGCTAAAGAAAAGTTTGTATGGGTTGAAGCAAGCACCTCGGCAATGGTACTTGAAGTTTGACGAGTTTATGAAGAAGATTGGTTTCTTAAGATGTGAAGCGGATCACTGTTGCTACTTGAAGAAATTCAAGTCTTCTTACATAATCTTATTGTTGTATGTTGATGACATGTTACTTGCAGGTTCAAACATGTCCGAAATTAACAAGTTGAAGGGATTACTTTCCCGAGAATTCGAGATGAAAGATCTTGGCGGTGCTAGGCAAATACTTGGCATGAGTATTGTGCGTGATCGTTTGAAGGGTACTCTATACTTGTCTCAATCCAAATATATTGAGAAAGTAGTAGAGAGGTTCAACATGGAAGATTCAAAGGCTCGTTCTATGCCTTTGGGAAGCACCTTAAAGTTATCGAAAAGTCAATCACCAAAGACGGAAAGAGACAAGAAGGATATGGAAAAGGTTCCATATGCATCGGCCGTGGGTAGTATTATGTATGCCATGGTTTGTACAAGACCCGATATTGCTCAAGCAGTGGGAGTTGTAAGTAGTTATATGTCTAATCCAGGAAAAGAGCATTGGGAAGCGGTCAAATGGTTGCTTCGTTATTTGAAAGGTACTTCTAATATGGGATTGTGTTTCTCCAAAAACAATCTCATACTTAGAGGTTATGCGGATGCTAATTTGGGTGGATGTGATGATTCGGGGAAAAGCACTACGGGTTATGTTTTCACAATGGGGAAGACGGCGATTAGTTGGTTATCTCGATTGCAAAAGAGTGTTGCTTTGTCAACCACCGAAGCTGAATACATGGCTATTGCGGAAGCTTCTAAAGAGCTAGTGTGGTTGAAGAACTTCTTAGGTGAGTTAGGTAAAAGACAAGACTATTGCGTCTTGTATTGTGATAATCAAAGTGCGGTTCATCTTGGGAAGAATCCAGTGTTTCATAGTCGAACGAAACACATCAAGATAAGGTATCATTTTATTCGACAACATATAAATGATGGCACTTTATTCTTGGAGAAAATCCTTGGTACGAAGAATCCTGCCGATATGTTTACTAAGGTGGTTACGACAGAGAAATTGAGGTTTTGCATTACCTCAATTGGTCTTCTCATGTATTGATGAGAGAAGACCCCAGCTAGAGATGTGAATGGTGTTACATGTTTAACAAGTAGTATTGAAGACCTTTTATCGAAAGTCTACTCATCCGAAGAATGTGTTGAGCGTGCGTGTCCTAAATGGTATTTGGTGGTAATCGAAGGTGGTTTAATGTTCTTGGTTAATTCATTGATATAATTGGAGTTTTGTTCAAAGTCTCCAAGTGGGAGATTTGTTAGATTATGGAGACATTTATACAAAACGAGGAGAGAAAAAAAAAACTGTTCCAACACTTGCACGGATTTTGCAGATTTCGGGAAGCGTGAAGCAGTCAAATGCGGCGCATCTTGACATGGATGCGGCGCATTCATAGAGCAAAATAGTCCGAGAGTTATTGATGCGGAGCATTGAGCTGATATGGCGCATCAGGGGTCAGATGCGGCGCATCACCATCTCGATGCGGCGCATCGAGTGCTGGTACATGAATCTGGAACGTGGAATTGAAGGGATGCGGCGCATCACCTCTCAGATGTTTTCGTTCGTTGGTAGTGTTGGTGAGAAGTGACTAAAGAAGAAGAAATCTGGTGGTCCTACTCTATTTTTGCCGAAATTGACTTGGAAAATGTGATGTGTTCCCTATAGTTGTTTTAGTTGTGGTGGTAGCTCTTTAGCGTTGTCGTATTCCATTGTTGTTATCAATGTTTTGCAGCGTACGCCAACTAATGGGTTCGCGAAGTCTGAGAAGAAGGTGACCATCGTCGTTTATACTAAAAGAAATGCAAAATATTTAGTTGACATTTGTCGAATTATTATGTGAGAGTTTTTTTACTTTTATAACTTTTTATAGTTTAATGATTAAAGGTGACAGATGATACAATGGTATTCTTTCTTTCTTTCTTTCTGTGCACAGAATCTTGATTTTGAACTTTTGTTTTTTCTAATTTTATTTATATGTTTTTATGCACAATACCTTATATTTGCTTCACAAGTTTCTTTATTAAATATGAAATATAATCATACGAAGTACGGAGTAGTTTTTAGTATGATATTTAGCTACACTCTCTCCATATCATTTTCAATAGTCATTATTTTCATTTTGTGATATTTGATTTTTAATAGTCATTAACTCAGGTCCCGCAATTAATTGTCAAGCAACCCGGGTAAGAGTTTCCTTCTAGCGCATATGAGTGCAAATGATAAGGCCTAAGGGTCGTAAATGATCCGCTGTTAAAAAAAAAATAACTAAAAGTGTAAAGTGAATAAAAAACATTGTAATAATAACATTTATTAAATTATGTATTTTTTTGTCTATCAACTATTAAAAATATTGGGATGGAAGAAAAATAATAATAAGAAAATACTTTAAAAGTTTCCTAAATTTTTAATGTGCTATGCTTAATCAAAGATCGATAATGTAAACCACAGCATATCAACAAACTATAAAGGATAATTTCTCAGAAAAATATTATTTAACCGTGTAGTTAATATCATGATAGTGTACTTTAATTTGATACGAAAATGCTTTCTCTAATTTTGATAATGTGTTAGACGGTATCAATATCGCCTAACATTTGATGTGTTAGAGCACTAGGGGTCGAGGACGCATTTCGCCGTTCTACAAAATTGTCACACCCCCAAATAGGGTCGGGAGTATTTGTGACTAATTATATCAAATCAAGCAATCGTATAATGAGAACGACTCTATATGAGGCGTTTTATTACATTTATTGAGTTTTTGCAGTGGAAGATAAATAGTCATTAGCTTGTATTTAATGAACAACGCATTAAATGTCTTTAAATGATATGATATGTGATGAAGACTCCAAGCATAGCAAGCAATCATCATCAAAGCAGCAAATATACAGCAAAAACAATATTTAAGTACCTGAGAATAAACATGCTAAAAAGTGTCAACTAAAAATTTGGTGAGTTCATAGGTTTATCATAAACAATGATTTCAGTAATAGTAATAGACCACAAGATTTAGTTTAAAGTGATTGATATAGAAATATCAATCTTAAAGTATTGTTGTAGTTTATAATATCGCGACTAAACAAAAGTTACCTCGTGACACTTTGTTATTCGTGTCGTTGAATCATTATTATGTATCCAAAGACCAACTGTCAAATGGACAGAGACGTTACTCTCAATAGCGATATTCACAATAATTAAGCTTGCCAAAATTCCAGCAATTGACGATATTACGGTAGGAATTTAGCATGAATCATAGCATGATATAGCATATAAGTTTGAGTACTTGTGTCTAAACGTAAAGCAGTTATAAAAGTAGCGCATGTATTCTCAGCCCAAAAATACATATTGCAAAACCAATTAAAAGGGAAGCTATGAAAACTCACGATACGATAGTTCGTAGTAATTATGCGTATGACGGCACTGAACAAGTGCAGAGTTGACCTCGGATTCACGAACCTATATCAATTATATATATTAACACATATAATTGTAATCGAACAAATTTATATATTATCATTAATTGTTATTTTAGTAAATTACTTGTTTCATTGATAACTTACTTAACTATATTTATTTGGTAAGATAATGTCAATATTAATAAATAAATAAAAAATTATTTGGTTATAATAATATTATTAATAATAACATTACTAATAATAATATTAATTATAGTAATAATAATACTAATTATGATAAAAATCATGATAATTTTAATAATAATAATAATAACGATAATCTTAATTATAAAAATGATAATTTTAATAAAAATGTTAATTTCAATAATAATACTAATTTTAATAAAAATGATAAATTCAAAAATAATGATACTTTTAGTAATAATGATATTATTTAATAATAAAAATGATAATGATGATAATAATAATAATACTTATGTTAGTAATAATAATTATAATAGCAGTAGTTTTTAATGAAAATGATAATGAAAATAATAATTTTGATAATAATACTTAATACTAGTAATAATAATAATAACTATAATAACAATAATAATAAATGATCATTAATTCTTATTTAGTAATAATAAATAAATAAATAAATAAATAAATAATAAGTATGCATGTTGGTTTGTGCTGTAGGTTGATCGAGAATATAAAGGTAATATCAAGTGGTGTGATGTTAATGCAATGTATATGTATATTATATTGATAAAGGACAATAAGTAAGAATCAAAACACTGTAATCACTTTTTAATAACTCAATTCTCGTGAAGTTAATTTGTCCATATACTACGGACTGTTAAATCGTACCCCGTTGTTAAATCAGTGGCGAATAAAAAGTACTCACAAAAATCCCAAATTTTTAATTTAAATGTCTTTATTTAATTAGGTCATTATAGTATAAAATTTAATCATTAATTTAATAAAAAGTACATAAACTGTCCCTCTCATTTATGAGTAAAATATGAAAAGTGTTAAAATTAAATAATTAGATTCTAAATATACTTTTAATAAGACTATAACTTATATAACTCATTTTCGGATCACCGTTTATTTTAAAATCATATAAGTTTGAATTAAACTTGCTTAATATCAATCGGGACATCAAACGAGTATTACAATCATTAAATATTTATTTTCAACATACATTATTTATATATATAGATATATTTTAAATAATAATTATTATAATACCCTATTTTTTATTTTATTAATATTTAATAACAACATATAATACTTCAAATTATATTTCGAATTATTATTTATATATACATACACACATATTTATTTACAATTAATTGTTCGTGAATCGTCGAGAGCAGTCGAAGGTCAATTGAATATATGAACATCGTTCCAATGTTTTCTAGACTCAACATTACATACATTGCTTATCGTATCGAAATCATATAAAGATTAAGTTTAAATTTGGTCGGAAATTCCCGGGTCATCACAATGATCATCAAAAGAAAGAGGATTTAAGAGCCATTGATTCCACTCTAAAGAAAGTTTCCTTGAACGCTTTGAGATCCATTCGAAAGACTTTATTTGAATTTCATTTAAAGCCACCGGTCCATTCCTTTTCTTCTTGCGAAATAAAGTTTGATTTCGATTGTTCCAAATGAAATAACCGCAAACCCATTCTATGGCTTGCCATATTTTTGAATTAGATGTTGCAATGCCATTTCCTAGGAACATATCTTCTAACGTCGAATACGGGAATGAGTTCAAACCACACCAACGAAACACCCGAATCCACAAGTCATTTGCGAATGAACAATGAAGTAATATATGATCAACCGTTTCTATTCCATTATCACACACGGGACAGCGTACCGAATCAAGATCAACACCACGTTTATCAAGTTCCACTCTTACCGGTATTCGACGAGCAAGTGCACGCCACACGAAGATACCTGTTTTTGAAGGAACCATTTGGTTTTGTACAGTAGCCCTCAAAGAAGAATTTTGATCAGTCGAGAGAGACAGTAGCAATTTATCATCTAAAAGCTTAGCAAGAACATTAGTAAGGAAACACCTATTTTGTTGCATATTCCACTTCCAGCCATCACAATTTGAATTTTGGAAATTAAAACTTGAAAGTATCCTTTGCAGCTCTTCAAATTCATCCTTGGTCCTACCTGATGGACTTCGCGACCAAGCCCAGCAAGCTGTTCAAGTGTCGCCATCCTTTTTTATTCGATCCATTACTAGAACTTGATTATCTACATCCAATCTAGCCATCCTTCGAAATTTATCACCTAGAACCTGATTTCCGAACCATCGATCTTTCCAGAAGAGTGTATTGTCCCCCAAACCTATCACTTTTACAAACGAGCTAGAAAATGCCAAGTTTAAGTTATCAATACAAGGTCCAACTTTTCTTATATTATTCCATATTGTTCCTTTGTGAAAGTTAGGAATTGTATTACCGCAACCCAACCCCCTCATCCCTCCCGTAAATACTTTTAATTATTGACACCCAAAAAGCATTACTTTCAACCCGAAAACGCCATTCCCATTTTCCCAACAAAGCCAAGTTTTTGGCTTTGAGAGACCCAATATTAAGCCCCCCCTTTTCATATGAAAGTAAGATGTTATCCCACTTTATCCACGAGATATTTGTATTATCACCCGACCCGCCCCAAAAAAAATTTCGACGCAAACCTTCGAGCAAGTTGATGACGCACGTAGGGGCACGGAATAAGGAGAAGGCATACAACGGAACGTGATGTCAAAGCTAAGGGGTATAAAATACTATTGAAGTTTACAAGGAAACACTATTAAATACGATAAAATTTTACACAAGATATTTATTTATTTATAGAATGGATATACTTAAACCTTGCTACAACACTTATAGGCAGTGTACCTAATCGTACAGTAGTGTAGTTTTTAGTAAGTCCGGTTCGTTCCACAGGGAATCTTTTTTAAACAAAGCTCAACGCTATATTAATTTACTTTTATAAAAATACAAACATATATATAAGTAATATTATTATTATAAAGGGGGGTTTTTACCGTTTAATGACCGGTTTGTTGATTTTAAGACTTTAGTCGCAGTTAAAACCTAATGTAAAATATAAAATAAATACAAGACTTAAATTAAAGCGTAAAGTAAATAACGATAATGAAATTGCGAATAATAAAAGTGCGATAAAATAAACTTGCGATAATTAAAAAGTACGATAATTAAAAGTGCAATTAAATACAATAATAATAAAAATGCGATATTTAGAAGTGCAATTAAATATAAAATAAAGGAAATTAAATATGAAATAAAAGAATTATGCTTATTTAAACTTCCGTAATCATGATGTTTGACGTGTTGATTTTAGTTTTATGCCCATGGGTTAATTGTCCTTTGTCCTGGATTATTTAATATGTCCGTCTGGTTTTTGTCCATAACAGTCCATCAGTCATAAATATAAAGTGCGAGTGTCCTCGTCAAATTATTATTATACCCGAAGTTAAATATTCCAACTAATTGGGGATTCGAATTGTAACAAGGTTTTAATACTTTGTTTAATGAATACACCAGGTTATCGACTGCGTGTAAACCAAGGTTTTACTACTTTGTTAACAATTACACCAATTACCCTTGAATGTAATTTCACCCCTGTTTTAATTATTCTAGTGGCTATTAATCCATTCCCTTGTCCGGTTAAATGAACAATTATTCGTACATATAAATACCCCGCCCATCATGTCCGATCGAGTGTATATGGTAATTTATAAGGACGCCCAATTGTAAATCTTTATATTAACATTAACAAACTATCATTTAGTTAAACAAATATAAAGCCTATTAATAGCCCATAGTCTAATTTCCACAAGTGTCGTTCTTTTGTCCAAACCCCAATTATGGTACAAAGTCCAATTACCCAATTTTAGTAATTAGCCCAACATCATGATTACTTCGTTTTAAATAAGCATAATAATAACTTAGCTACGAGACATTAATGTAAAAAGGTTGAACATAACTTACAATGATTAAAAATAGCGTAGCGTTACACGGACAGAATTTCGACTTACACTCTTACAACATTCGCTAACATACCCTTATTATTAGAATTATAATTAAAATTAAAATTAAAATTAAAATATAAATATAAATATATACGATATATTGAGAGAGAGAGATATATATTTTGTGTATTTTTACGATCAGAATGCGCGAGCTTTATAGGGATTTTCGATTTTTGGGGCTCCGCGACTCGCGGTGAAATCCTCTTCAAACTCCGCGAGTCGCGGAGAATGAATTTACAGCTCAGTCCCTTTGGAGTCTTTCTCTGAGCGTTGCTTGTCCTCAAGCAATATCGTCTTGAAATACTAGAATCACTTCTTTATTCTTCACACTTTGTACATCAGTGATTTCTATACGGCGGTATAAACAATGGTAGTAACGATATGGTTTACAGTCCCACATGACTATAAAAATTTAGATCCATTAAGGAAATTGGATCTTTATGAAAACATTTGATCTTTTGAAAATTAAATCTAGTTTTTACCCTAGATAAGTTTTCCGGGATAACCCTTTACCGGTGTTTGCAAAATATTTTTGTGGGTTTGGTGGGTTTCAGATTTGAAAATTTTAGCTCAAAACTTGCGGTTTTGTGTCACCCACTTGCTAACCTTGTATTTAGAAAGCAACACGTCCAATTTACTTGTCCCGTATATTACCTTTCGGTAAACTACCGTCCGGTTGAAAGGAAAGCGTTGAACAAGCAACTGTTAAGGCAATGTCCCCTGACATGCTTTTAATTATGGTCTATAACGTGTCGGACGCAATTACTATCCTTGGTAGGAGCAATAGTAAAGCTCACCCTTATAATTTTTCGGTATGGCACAAGGTCCTGTCTTTGACCACTATGCAACCACCGTTCTTACGGTTGACACCCGATTTGGTTCAGGTGACCTAATGAATTCCAGGTGAATTCCTAGGATTTTACGTTCAATGGTAATGAACGCATTGAAAATAGGGTTTTCAGAAAACAAATCGGTTTGTAATTTTGATCAAAATATTTTCTCGTTCAAGCTCGAGTTTAGATATCATTGAATTCCATGAGTTTGTAATTCTCAATCTTTAAGGTCAATCTCAAGGATTGAGTAATATCAGGCTTAAAAGCTGATTTTTGATCTTTTAAGGAGATTATCCTTTCTGGGGATCTGATTCATTAGTCTTATCAAGCTAATTTGCATGGTGCCCCCCCATTTTACGAGATAAATCCTTCTCATGGTTAGGATAAATCTGACCACTTGGCGACCCTGTTTAATGCTGAGGTCCGTGGATTTCCTGCTGATTTTAGTGATGACTTTTCTAGATTTTTCGTCAACCTACAGCTGGTATGGACGACAACTTCATGACCTAAATCAAGAAGCGCGTGTCTTTTTCGGAAGACTTTACTTCCTTTTAATGATGGAATTGATTCATCGTGTAGATCCATCTCTTCTTTTCTTTCATCGGGTAAAACAGTTTAGTTTAGTCCAAAGCAAAAGTATTTTCAGTTATTTGTTACAGATATATGTGACATATGTTTAAGATAACTTGGTAAATTTTCCCACACTTGGCTTTTATTTTTCTTTTTATCGTCCTCTATTCCATTTTAAATGAATTTTAACATTTTGGTTTGTTTCTCAATTTATGTCCTTTTTGAGGTAACAATAATTTCGGTGTTAAAACCTAGTTTTATCGTTCATAAATATGTATAAACATGATTTTTAGTTCATTTATTTGAAAATTTTGAAAAATTTTACTAGAATTGGGTAGTTAGTATATAAGACTAGGGCTGTTCTTTTTTTATCAGAGAGCACTAGATTCTAATACAACTACTGCTTTACTAGTATTTTTAATGGTAACCAAGTGTTTAAGATAAAAATTTTAAAATCCGAAAGAATTTAACCCCTTCCCACACTTAAGATCTTGCAATGCCCTCATTTGCAAGAAATCAGTAACAATTTAAATTATTGAGGGTGATTTGTGTGAAAATGATTAAATTTTACCAAAGTTTCCAAATATATTGGCGTTTGTTTGCTGAATGATAAATGGTGCACATCATTTGTTCATTCCGTCTTGTTGTTATTTCACATTTATTTTGCATCTTGTCGTCAAAATTAGTTGCTTTTGCTGAACTTAATGCCAGTCTTTGAAAATGCGTTGTTTTACCCTGTTGTGTACATAAGATAAACTGCAAACATATATACATATTTTTGAAGTTTGGTATATTACCCCACATTCAAAAATTATTAAAATCTAAGAATAAAAGTTAGACAATTATAAAAATGATTACAATATTAACAAAAGTATTAAACGTATCAATAATTACAAATTACAAAAAAAATAAAACTAAGTATACTAGGGATGATACTGGTACCAATAGGGGTTCCAGGCATAACCATAGGTGCTATAGAATGCTTCGGCAGGGTCATACGTAGGATACGGTGGCTGCATCTCTATAGACCAGGGAGGGAAGATGGGTTTCGGTGTAGGAATATAGTTTCTACCTATATGTTGGCAATGAGCTATGATTTGGTTCTGATGAACTTTCCAATCTTCAAATGCTCTCTGTCTAGCATTTTCGTATTCCTGAGAAGCTATAAACCTTTGCATTTCTTGCATTTCATTCCCCCCTCCTACATTACCTTGCTGCTGGTTTCTCTCCACCTGTGGATGTCTACCATGGTATCGTACTGCGGCGTTATTTCGCCTCTTCAAAACTTTCGCACCATGGTATACATTTAAACCTATAGTATCGCGGGGTTCCGGTTCTTCTACTAATAATCCCCCCCGACTTATATCCACACCGAGATATTCACCAATCAAAGTAATAAAAATACCACCTCCTATTATGCTATGCGGTCGCATCCCCCGAACCATAGCTGATAAATAATAACCCACATAATATGGTATACTTACAGCGCTTTGTGGGTCTCGAATACACATATGGTAAAACAAATCCTGTTCATTTACTTTTTCCTTGTTCTTACCCCTTTGTGTAATCGAATTAGCTAAAAACCTATGTATCACTCTTAATTCGGCTCTATCTATATCCAAATAAGAGTAATTTCCCCCTTTGAAACGGTGATGGCTTGTCATTTGACTCCACACACCGTGTGTATCAAAATTTTCATCTATCTTTCTACCATTTAGTATCAATCCTCTACAATCGGCAGACGCTAACTCCTCAGGCGTATATATACGTAAAGCCTGAGCCATGTCCAGTAAAGACATGTGGCGCATCGAACCGCCTAACAAAAATCTAATAAAAGAACGATCGGTTAAACTAGCTACCCGATCATTCAACTCTATACTACATAACAATTCTTCACACCATACTTTATATACAGGTATACGCATGGTGAATAAACGTACCCAGTCATTAAAAGAAGAATTACCATACCTCTGTACAAGTAATTCCCTAATTGGCCCGGCCAATTCTACAGCTTCTAAGGGTCCCCATTCTCTGACCCTCGGTACCTCAACAACCTTAGAATGAAGAGTATGCAAACCCCTTTGATATTTTAGATAATCTATCCAAAGTCTGTCAAATCTCAGGTTCTGGTGCAACTCTTCCAAGTGCATATCGGAAAAGGTCATGACTGGATGAGGTATATCCTGCTTATAGTAGTTATCCACCTCCTGTTGTTCCAAATTCTCAGCAGGAGCATTGCGGGCTTGGGATGAAGATTCACCCCTTTCATTCTGCAAAACACATCAAACACAATTTTTGTGCATCCAAATATGCATTAGTGTCAGCAAAATCATCAATCAAAATAATTACAATGACATTATCAATTTATATCAAACTTAAGCTTATTTTCATATTTTCATCAAATCTACACTTTTTCAAATAAGCATATACGAAAATGTTCGCCAAGTTCATAAGCATTCAACTCAAATAACATGTCAAAATAATCATTACTAGCAATTAAACAAGTCTCAAATGGCATTATCTTTCAAAAATCAAGTTCATGAATTTTTAGACTTGAAAAAGTCCACTTTAATTCTCAAAATCATGTTTAGGCTCAAAGTTTGGATCATTTAACTACCTAGACATGTTACACTACTCAATTTAGCAACAATTCATGACAAAAATCGGCCATAACCTGTTTATATCAAAAAGCCCCAAATTTGCTCAAGAACACAAACCCTAGATTATTCAAAATTTGAAGTTTAAGGCTTCTAATCATGTTAAACAGCATCAATCTAGGTTATACAAGCATAATACATAAACAATTTAAGCATAATTACACTAAAAAGCATCAAAATCAAATTGGGGAAAAAAATTGCTCAAGAACACCAAATTTCGGATTAAATGGTGTTTAGGTGTAGAAATTTACCGTTTTTCTTGAGTAATTCTTAGATAGCATCCTTCTCAACATGATTTTAGCAAAAGATTTGGTGATTAACGGTTAAAAATTGTGATTTTGGGGTGTATTTTTCGGGTTTTTCGCGTGCAGTTTTTCGCAGGTTTTTATTGTTTTGGGGTTGGGACTGATCTGTTCCAGCTCTTTATTTTTTTCTGATTTTTCATCCCTCCGCGACTCGCGGTGAATTGCACTTCAAACTCCGCGAGTCGCGGAGTTTGATATTTTTTTTTTTTTTTTTTTTTATAATCAATAACTTATAAAACAATTAAGTACTTAATTTTAAAATTTTGTTTCCTTTGTTATTTAGGACGAGGTCGTTTCGGATCGATGTCCTAGTCCGTCCTTCGACAAAATTTTAAAATTTGTCTTTTTGTAGCGATTGTTTTAAAAGCTAAGATTTTTGGGTTTTTTAATGTTTTTGGCATACCTTAATTCAATAAGATTAAAAATAATGATAATAAAAGTTCTCGTCCCTCCCTCGGGTAAAGCAATTTCGGTTCAAAGACCTAGTCTTCAACTTACGACGAATTTTAAAAATCATATTTTAACTTAATGAGATAAAGTAAATTTTTGTTTTTAAATTCACACAACTTAAATATAAAATTTAAAATTAATATTAAAAATTCACACCAAACTTAAAAATTTGAAATGCATAAAATTAAAAATTCATTTTTTTAAAAAATTAAAAATTCACACCAAACTTAATTTAAAAATTCATATTATAAATTCATACCAAACTTATATTATGGTTCAAATATTTACAATTTTAAATATATTGTTTTTATAAAGTTTACAATATTAATTTAAGATTTAAATATTAATTTTAAAAATATGGTAAAAATAAAATTAAAAATCTTTTTGTCTTTTTATCCCACTTTAATCAATCAAATATTATCAAAAATATGCGCCCCTCTTTTTGGTAAAGTAATTTCGGTTCCAAGACCTAATTTAACTCATGACGAATTTTTGAAATATTTTGGGTTGATTGTTTAAAGATATTTATACCTTAAGAATAAACGTTAAATTTCGCAGTGATGTAATAAATTTTTGAATGATATCAATAATTTCGGTCGCCAAACCTAATTTTATTTAATACCAATTTAATACTTTTTAGCGAACAAATTAGCGTTTATTATCAAAAGGTTAAAAATAAAAATAAAAACTGTACAGACATACCTGTGAAATAGATTTCTTAGTTATATGATCTATCCCATTCATAAGATAGTCGGTTTAATTGATTTTCCATGGCTACATAGGCGTAACCTCGAGCATTCAGTGTCTTTTCTTCTAAACATACGAACGGTCCGTCTCTGCATAAAGTAACAAATTCGGTATTTGAATAGGTTTGATTATTTGAACATTTACCTCCATGTGACCATTTTCCGCATTTGTGACATCTTTCTAGGTGTCGTGCTCTTCTTTTCGCTGCGGATTTTGATTTTCCTTTACCAAATTGTAACTTATTATCTTCGCATCTGGATTCTTTTCTAACTCCGTCCATTCTTTCTCTGATTACTGATACTATTTCACTCGGTAGTATGTCATTATTACGTTTAGTGATCAAAGCGTGTAGCATTAGACCATGGTTTAGTTCACAGGCAGTCTTCATTTTGTAAAAACCTAAAAAAAATAAAAATTCAGAATGGGGGGAGAAGACTAGTTCTTTAGGGTCTGCTAGGGAAAGACCATTCGGGTTCCATTTTCGAGAACTACACGAAAACAGACAATCTAACTCTAACAGAAATACATATTATCCTTTAAAGACTTGATTCTCCCCACACTTAGTTAGCTGTGGTGTCGAAATTGTGATTAACTTCGTTGTCGACTTCCATCGGACCATGTATGTAATGTTTAACTCTGTGACCATTAACTTTAAATTCAATCCCATTTGAATTTATCAATTCTATCGTTCCGTATGGGAAAACTCTTTTGACTATGAATGGTCCAGACCATCTTGATTTCAATTTTCCAGGAAATAGCTTGAATCGTGAATTGAAAAGAAGAACTCTGTCTCCTTCTTTAAATTCTTTTGAACTTCTGATTCTTTTATCATGCCATTTCTTCGTTCTTTCTTTATAGATTAATGAATTTTCGTATGCTTCATGTCTTAATTCTTCTAATTCGTTTAGTTGACTTAATCGTAGACGTCCGGCTTCATGTAAATCAAGATTACATGTCTTCAAAGCCCAAAATGCTTTGTGTTCAATTTCTACTGGAAGATGACATGCTTTTCCATAAACAAGTCTAAAAGGTGTGGTTCCAATTGGAGTTTTGTAGGCTGTTCTGAAAGCCCAGAGTGCATCCTCCAATTTAATGGACCATTCCTTCGGATTTGATCCTACGGTTTTCTCTAGAATACGTTTTAAAGCTCGGTTGGTATTTTCAACTTGTCCACTTGTTTGTGGATGATATGCGGTGGAGATTTTATGAGTTACTCCATATCTTTTAAGAACTTTCTCAAGTTGATTATTACAGAAATGAGTACCCCGATCACTTATTAAAGCTTTCGGTGTTCCAAACCTTGCAAAAAGACGTTTTAAAAAGTTGACTACAACTCGTGCATCGTTAGTTGGGAGAGCTTGTGCTTCCGCCCATTTAGATACATAATCAATGGCTACGAGTATATATAGATTATTATGAGATTTTGGAAATGGACCCATAAAGTCAATACCCCAAATGTCAAATACTTCACATACTTGGATGACATTTTGTGGCATTTCATCACGTTGACTTATTTTTCCGGCCCTTTGACATGCATCACAGGATTTGCAAAGAAGGTGTGCGTCTTTGTAAATTGTAGGCCAATAGAATCCAGCTTCATAAACTTTTCTTGCTGTTAGTTGAGGCCCATAATGCCCTCCTGTTGGTCCTGTGTGACAATGGTTTAAAATTTTACTAGCTTCATCTCCAAATACACATCGGCGTATTATTCCATCGGGACAACTTTTAAACAAATGTGGATCTTCCCAGAAATAGTGTTTTATATCACTGAAGAATTTCTTTCGTCTTTGGTACGATAATCCTTTTTCAAGGAATCCACAAACTAAGTAGTTTGCATAGTCTGCAAACCATGGTATTTCTTTATAATCTATCTTCAATAGATATTCATCAGGAAAGTTGTCTTGTATGGTCGATTCATTTAGAACTTCTAACTCAGGATTTTCAAGACGAGAAAGATGATCAGCGGCGAGATTTTCTGCTCCTCTTTTATCTCGGATTTCAATATCAAACTCTTGTAAGAGTAAGATCCAACGGATTAATCTTGGTTTAGCATCTTGTTTTGAAAATAGGTATCTAAGAGCAGAATGGTCGGTATAGACCACCGTTTTTGCTAGAACGAGATATGATCGAAATTTGTCAAAAGCAAAGACAATAGCAAGGAGTTCTTTTTCAGTAGTTGTATAGTTCGTTTGTGCTCCTTGTAATGTCTTACTAGCATAATATATAGGTTGAAATCGTTTTTCAATCCTTTGTCCTAAAACGGCTCCCATTGCAAAATCACTTGCATCGCACATTAGTTCAAATGGTAGATTCCAATTTGGTGTTATCATGATCGGCGCATTAGTGAGTTTCCCGTTAAGAATATTAAAAGATTTGATACACTCATCTGAAAAGATGAATGGAGCATCCTTTTCTAGGAGTTTATTTATAGGAGTGGCAATTTTAGAAAAATCTTTTATGAAACGTCGATAAAAACCAGCATGCCCTAGAAAACTCCTAACTCCTCTAACATTGGTGGGATGTGGAAGTTTAGCAATTACATCTACTTTAGCTCTATCCACTTCAATTCCTTCTTTTGAAATTTTATGTCCAAGAACGATGCCTTCTTTAACCATGAAATGGCATTTCTCCCAATTAAGTACTAGATTTGATTTTTCGCATCTAATTAGCATTCGTTCCAGATTAACTAGACATGATTTAAATGTATCACCGAAGACTGAAAAGTCATCCATGAATACTTCCATGCATTCTTCTATCATGTCATGAAAAATCGCCATCATGCACCTTTGAAAGGTTGCAGGGGCGTTACAAAGTCCAAATGGCATGCGTTTGTAAGTAAAAGTACCATAAGGGCACGTGAATGTGGTTTTCTCTTGATCTTCAGGTGCTATTGGAATTTGAAAATATCCGGAAAATCCATCTAGAAAACAATAGCAACTATTTCCGGCTAATCTTTCCAGCATTTGATCTATGAAAGGTAAGGGAAAGTGATCTTTTCTGGTGGCGTCATTTAATTTTCTATAATCAATACATACACGCCATCCTGTTACAGTCCTAGTAGGAATAAGCTCATTTTTCTCATTTGTGATGACAGTCATGCCACCCTTCTTAGGCACGCATTGAACTGGGCTTACCCATGGACTATCAGAAATTGGATATATCAAACCTGCATCTAGCAGTTTAATAATCTCCTTCTTAACTACATCTTGCATATTAGGATTTAGTCTTCGTTGGCGTTGCACATACGTTTTATGACCTTCTTCCATAAGGATTTTATGTGTGCAATACGAAGGACTTATTCCTTTAATATCATGAATCTTCCATGCAATGGCTGGTTTATGAGCTTTCAACACAGAAATGAGTTGTGATTTCTCATTTTCAGTAAGAGAAGACGATATTATTACAGGTAATTCAGATTCACCATGTAAATAAGCGTATTCCAAATGGTTTGGAAGTGGCTTTAACTCTAATTTCGGAGGTTCTTCTATCGATGATTTATATCGATGTCTGTCTTCTTCTTTTAGCATTTGAATTTCTTCTGTTGTTGGTTCATATCCATTAGCTATAAGTGTAGCTAACATTTCAGCTTCATCAATTGGTTCATTACCTTCTCCTAAAGAACATTCTCCTGTTCCTTGTAATTCTGAAAATTCTTCTAATAATTCTGCATGTGCATCTATAGTTTGAATATAATAACATGTATCATCTGCAGATTGTGGTTGTTGCATTGCTCTATCAACTGAAAAGGTAACACTCTCATCCTCTATACTTAGGGTCAGTTTCTTACCGAACACGTCTATCATTGCTTTAGCCGTGTTTAAGAATGGTCTTCCTAATATGAGAGGAACTTGAGAATCTTCTTCCATGTCCAAAACAACAAAATCTACTGGAAATACTAAAGTACCAACTTTAACTAGCATGTTCTCCATTATCCCTCTAGGATATTTTATTGATCTATCGGCTAGTTGTATGCTTATTCTGGTTGGTTTCAATTCTCCAAGGTCTAGTTTAGCGTATAGTGAATACGGCATTAGATTTATACTAGCACCTAAGTCTGCCAATGCTTCTATTGAACTAAGACTACCCAGAAAACATGGAATTGTGAAACTTCCTGGATCAGATAATTTTTCTGGTATCTTATTCAACAGCACTGCTGAACAATTAGCATTCATAGTAACAGCCGAGAGTTCTTCCATTTTCTTTCTATTTGAGATTAGATCTTTCAAGAATTTAGCATATCTAGGCATTCCTGAAATCACATCAATGAAAGGAAGATTTACATTTATTTGTTTAAACATATCCAAAAATTTGTATTGCTCGGCTTCAAGTTTCTCTTTCTTCATTTTACTCGGGTAAGGAAGTGGTGGTTGATATGGTTTAACATAAGGTTTATCCTTAACTGTGTTATCTTCATTAACCTTTTCAACTACCGGTTCTTTTTCCTTATCTTTATCAGGTTGTGGTTCTTGTGGAGTAGGAATGGCTTCATCAGAAGTTACAGGTATTTCAGGTGGTTTAAGTGTTGTACCACTTCTTGTGGTAATGGCTTTAGCTGTTTCATTCCGGGGGTTAGCATTTGTATCACTAGGTAGACTTTCCGGTTTTCTTTCACCTATTAATCTTGCTAGGTTACTTACTTCTTGTTCCAGATTTTGAATAGAAGCTTGTTGATTTCTAAATGCTTGAGCATTTTGTTCATTGGTTTGTTTCTGAGATGTGAAAAACTGCGTTTGAGTTTCAACTAGCTTCGTCATCATATCTTCTAAATTCAGCTTTTTATCATCGGTTTGTTGTGGTGGTTTGTTTTGAAAATTTGGTCTTTGCTGATTGTAATTATTATTGGATACTTGTTGATTGCTAGGACCTTGTTGGTTGTTGTATGGAATATTTCGGTTATAATTCTGGTTTTGATTGTAAATCGGTCTTGGCGGTTGATAATTATTCTGATAATTATTTCCAGGCCTTTGGTTTATATATGAAATATTCTCTCTTTGTTCCATTGTTAATTCAATACTGAGACAATCTTTTGTCAAATGTGGTCCTCCACACTGCTCACAACTAATTCGTATTGAGTGAATATCTTTAGTCATCTTTTCCATTCGTCTCTCCACAGCATCTATCTTTGCGGAAATGGAATCTAAGTCATGGCTAGAATCGGCTCTAGCTGCTTTAGATGATCTAATGATATCTTTTTCTTGGTGCCACTCATGTGAGTGGGAAGCAGTGTTATCAATAATTTTGTAAGCATCAGTTTCGGTTTTCTTCATAATAGAACCACTAGCTGCTATATCTATGTCTTTTCTTGTAGTGATGTCGCATCCTTGGTAGAATATTTGTACTATTTGACAGGTGTCTAAACCATGTTGCGGACATCCTCTTAACAACTTTCCATATCTAGTCCACGCCTCATATAGAGTTTCATTTGGTTTCTGTGTAAACGTAACAATTTCTGCTTGAAGTCTTACGGCTTTAGATGCAGGAAAGAATTGTTTAAGAAATTTGTCAACTAAAACGTCCCATGTATCGATCGCCCCTTCAGGTAACGATTCTAACCAATCTTTGGCTTCTTCCTTTAAAGTCCAGGGAAATAACATGAGATATATCTGTTCATCCTCCACTTCTCGTATTTTAAATAGTGTGCAGATCCTATTAAAGGTACGTAGATGTTCATTTGGATCTTCCTTCGGCGCACTACTAAATTGGCATTGATTAGTCACCATGTGTAGAATTTGTCCTTTGATTTCATAATCTGGCGCATTAATGTCTGGATGAGTAATTGCGTGACCTTGGCCAGTGCGTTTAGCTCTCATTCGGTCTTCCATACTTAAAGGTTCCAGATTCTCCATAATTGAATTTGTTGAATCGGTATCACTAGATGATTCTGATTTAATGGTTCGTTCCTCAACAATCTCTGTTTGAATGATTGGTGGTTCCTGAGGAAAGTTTAGTGGTTCAGGATCTACGAACCGTTCCTGAATATTTTCCGGATTCTCAATTGTGAGGTCGGGTTCAAAAAATGGATTATCGGAAATTTGAACTGAAGTACTTGGTCGACTGGATGACGATTCTAAAGAAAAATCAACGGCGGTTATATTTGCTAAATGTCTTGATCTAGTTACAGGTGGTGAACGTACAAAAGGTGATGAACGTCTTGCTCGGTGCATTCACTGAATATCCTATTAGTTTTAAAAAGGAAAGAAAAATTATAATAAGTTATCCAATTAATAGACTTTTCTGATTTTGCCCACGTTTCGAATAGCCAAAAGATGCAGCAGAGGGGCAGGATTCGTTTGGTCTCAATATAATTGAGGACTGTTTGGCTCCAATAACCCGGTCCACGTACAAATCCAACTATTACTACGAACCAGAAAATTTTGATGTCTATCAATTTAACCACTTAAAATAAATTTTCGTAATTTTAAGAAATTTAGATAAGAAGTAGAATAAAAATCTATGTCCTAAAACTAGAATAGCGAGAAATAAGAAAGAAAAAGAGTTCGTCGAAAAAGAAAAATCGAAAAAGAAAAATGGTTGAAAAATAAAAGGTGACGGAAAAATAAAAGAAACTTATAAAAACTTAAAAATACTTGACTAACCTAACCTTATTACTACAACTAACTTAAAATTATAATCGCAAATTGAAATTACTAATTGGAATGATAATTGATACATAGTAAAAAGTGTCTAAAAATATTAAAGCTTATAGGAAAAACTAAATCCCAAATGGAAATAACTTAAAAAGAAACTAAAACTTAAAAAGGCGTCGCAAAATTCTAGAGTACCTAAATCTTAGTCTAAAGAAAAAGCACTTAAGGAATTCTACGGCAAAGCCTAAAAATCTAGAAGCAAAAATAATTATGGCAAAAACTATGAATTAAAACTAAATATGAGCTAAAAATACAAAAGTTACGCTAAAACGATTAAAAAGGGACAAAATATAAAAATATATAAAAAGTTGTAAAAAGTACAATTTTTATAAAAATATTATTTTTATATTATTTATTTTATAAAACTATTAATTTTACAATTTAAATAAACTAATTAAACTAAAAATACAAATTAATAATAAAAACTAAATTAATATATATTATATATAACCCTAATTAGGGTTTTAATATTATAATTATTATTATTATCCGTAATTAATGCAGGCAGGCTGCAGTCTGGCGTGTCAGATGGGCTCATGCGATCGCATGAGTCCTCAGTTACCCAGCCATGCGATCGCATGGGCTAGGGTTTCGGGCCAAAAGCTGGGCTGCTACAGTGTTCGGGCCGAATTAATATATATTTATTTATTATTTTTTTAAATATAAAATATATTTATTAATTAAATAAAACTTATATTTTTACAAACTAAAAAAAAATGGAAATAAAGAAACTTTATAAAACTTAAATATTTATCAAACTCCTAAAAATATTTATATTTTTGTTTTTCTTTTTTATATTTTCGAATATTTAAAACGTATTTTTACAAAAACGAATTTTAATAAAAGTAAACTAAAAAAAATCTTTTTTTTTATATTAGCGTTGCGCTTCCGGCTTTTATGTTATTTCTCCGGCAGCGGCGCCAAAAATACTTGATGTCAAAGCTAAGGGGTATAAAATACTATTGAAGTTTACAAGGAAACACTATTAAATACGATAAAATTTTACACAAGATATTTATTTATTTATAGAATGGATATACTTAAACCTTGCTACAACACTTATAGGCAGTGTACCTAATCGTACAGTAGTGTAGTTTTTAGTAAGTCCGGTTCATTCCACAGGGAATCCTTTTTAAACAAAGCTCAACGCTATATTAATTTACTTTTATAAAAATACAAACATATATATAAGTAATATTATTATTATAAAGGGGGATTTTTACCGTTTAATGACCGGTTTGTTGATTTTAAGACTTTAGTCGCAGTTAAAACCTAATGTAAAATATAAAATAAATACAAGACTTAAATTAAAGCGTAAAGTAAATAACGATAATGAAATTGCGAATAATAAAAGTGCGATAAAATAAACTTGCGATAATTAAAAAGTACGATAATTAAAAGTGCAATTAAATACAATAATAATAAAAATGCGATATTTAGAAGTGCAATTAAATATAAAATAAAGGAAATTAAATATGAAATAAAAGAATTATGCTTATTTAAACTTCCGTAATCATGATGTTTGACGTGTTGATTTTAGTTTTATGCCCATGGGTTAATTGTCCTTTGTCCTGGATTATTTAATATGTCCGTCTGGTTTTTGTCCATAACAGTCCATCAGTCATAAATATAAAGTGCGAGTGTCCTCGTCAAATTATTATTATACCCGAAGTTAAATATTCCAACTAATTGGGGATTCGAATTGTAACAAGGTTTTAATACTTTGTTTAATGAATACACCAGGTTATCGACTGCGTGTAAACCAAGGTTTTACTACTTTGTTAACAATTACACCAATTACCCTTGAATGTAATTTCACCCCTGTTTTAATTATTCTAGTGGCTATTAATCCATTCCCGTGTCCGGTTAAATGAACGATTATTCGTACATATAAATACCCCGCCCATCGTGTCCGATCGAGTGTATATGGTAATTTATAAGGACGCCCAATTGTAAATCTTTATATTAACATTAACAAACTATCATTTAGTTAAACAAATATAAAGCCTATTAATAGCCCATAGTCTAATTTCCATAAGTGTCGTTCTTTTGTCCAAACCCCAATTATGGTACAAAGTCCAATTACCCAATTTTAGTAATTAGCCCAACATCATGATTACTTCGTTTTAAATAAGCATAATAATAACTTAGCTACGAGACATTAATGTAAAAAGGTTGAACATAACTTACAATGATTAAAAATAGCGTAGCGTTACACGGACAGAATTTCGACTTACACTCTTACAACATTCGCTAACATACCCTTATTATTAGAATTATAATTAAAATTAAAATTAAAATTAAAATATAAATATAAATATATACGATATATTGAGAGAGAGAGATATATATTTTGTGTATTTTTACGATCAGAATGCGCGAGCTTTATAGGGATTTTCGATTTTTGGGGCTCCGCGACTCGCGGTGAAATCCTCTTCAAACTCCGCGAGTCGCGGAGAATGAATTTACAGCTCAGTCCCTTTGGAGTCTTTCTCTGCCGACGGTTTTTATTTATAAATATAATATATATATAATTAATATAATTAATTATATATTATATTATATTTATATACATAGTTAACTTGTAATTTTTAGTCCGTTGCGTCGAGCGTTAAGAGTTGACTCTTGTCCCGGTTCCGGATTTTCGAACGTCCTTGCGTACAATTTAATATCTTGTACTTTGCGTTTTGAATCTTGTACTCTTGTAATTTCGAGACGTTTCTTATCAATAATTGGAACCTTTTTGATTGTCTTTTGTACTTTTGAGCTTTTTGGTCGTTTGCATCTTCAATTCGTCGAATCTGTCTTTTGTCTTCACCTTTTATTATTTAAACGAATATCACTTGTAAATAGAACAATTGCAACTAAAAGCTTGTCTTTCTTGAGAAATAATGCTATGAAATATATGTTCGTTTTTAGCATTATCAGAACGCTACTAAGTACCGACTTGATAAGTGTGAGTCGTCCACCAATAGACATCGTTTTTGCTTTCCAATCCGATAACCAAGAATGGAACTTCTCAATGTAAGGTTCCCAATCATGCATTTTATTCATCTTCCGCCCGATAGGTAAACCGAGATAAGAACATGGCAATGAGCCTACGCGACAACCAATGCGACTCGCTATTCTTTCAATTGCATCCTTTTGTACACCGACACCATATAAACAACTTTTTGCGAAATTAACTTTTAGCCCCGAGAAAATTTCAAAACTTTTAAGCACTTTGGAGAGATTACATATATTCTTTTTACTCCACTCGCCAAAAAAGAGTGTGTCGTCGGCATATTGAAGAAGAGAAATGACTACCTTATTTTCCCCGATCTCCAAACCTTTATAAAGATTTACCTCCATCGCCCTTTTAGTTATTCGATTTAAACCTTCTACCGCCATTAAGAAGAGATACGGGGATAGTGGATCCCCTTGACGAACACCTCTTTTAAGACAAAATTTCTTAGTGGGCGAGCCATTAACGAGAATAGAAATTGAAGCCGATATCAAGCATGATTTAATCCATGAACACCATTTGCTACCGAACCCCATTCTTTCCATCACTTGGAATAGAAATTCCCAATTAATACTATCAAATGCTTTTTCAAAATCGGCTTTGAATAGAAGACATTTCTTTTTATGGCGCTTCATTTCATCCACCGCCTCATTAGCCACTAGGATCTCGTCGAGTATATAACGACCTTTAATAAAAGCACTTTGCTCATCTCCCACAATTTTTTTAATAACCTTTTGAAATTTTATTTCAAATCTTTGAATCCAAAATTGGAATTCGATATAATGAATTGGAAATTGAAATTTTGCAGATAGTTTTCATAAAGGATTCCTAACAAAACTGCAATATTACATTTTGAAATTAATTTGAATTCGAAGTTTTGGAAAAATAAAAGAAAACAGAGGTATCGACTCCTTTTTATTTTTATTTATCAGATGAATACAGATGTAGTTGATAATTGATAATGGAAAATGAAGAATTGAATGCTTAATCCATTGTTTTATAGTAATAAAGGTCAACAGAAACAAGATCATAACCAGTAGAGGAATAAAAAAATAATCAGGAGAATAAAAAAAATAGTACTGGATCACGAAAAAAAATAAAAAATTCAGATACCTAATTGCTTTTTAAAAAAAATAAGGAAAGAAACAAAAATTGAAAATGATGTATACCTAATTTGGAGACTTTAATATGCTTTTTACATATTTAATAGTTAATAATTATATTAATATTAATAATAATAATAATAATAATAATAATAATAATAATGTTAATAATAATAATAAACATCTAATAATAATAATAATTAAAATCATACTTAGTAATTATAATAATGATAATTAATAAATAATATTAATAATAATAATAATCATAATCATAATAATAATTAAAATCATAATTTTATTAATAATTATAATAATAATGATATTAATAATGATAACAATAATACTAGTGATAATAATAATATAACAAAATGTATCAAATTTCATATCCTATACTATATATTGAAAATAATAATATTAAGAATACTGATATTAATGTTAATATTAATATTTATAATAATAATAAAGGTAATAATAATATGAGTATAACAACTATAATTTAACTTGTAATTAAATATATTAATATTACAAGTTATTAATTATGTAATATATAATAAGTATATATATATTACATATTTATTTACAACAATTGTTCGTGAATCGTCGGGAATGGTCAAAGGTTGATTGAATTCATATAAACAGTTCAAAAAATTTTGAGGCTCAGTTTAACAGACTTAAATTATCGTCTCAGAATTATTAAATCATATATAGATTTGGTTCAAAATAATTCGAAATTTTACGGGTCATGACAGTACCTACCCGTTAAAGAAATTTCGTCCCGAAATTTGATTGTGGTCGTCATGGCTAACAATAAAAATGTGTTCATGACGAATATGAGTTGATAAATAGAGTTTTATTACCGTTGGATAATAAGGATAAAATAATTCAATTACATGAAGAGTATAAGTGAAGTTATCACAAAAGAGTGAAATGAAGATATAGAAATTCGTCTTAACTTTTGACGTAGTCATGGTTGATTTCTGGAATTCAAGGGATTTAAAGAAAATCTTCGTGATCTTTACAAGATTTGATTCTCCGGTAATTAAAGAAATTAGGATTTTCTTTAATTAAATTCGTAATCTGCCTCGATTACTATGTCTGATATTTCCACCAGGGCCGGTCCCGAGAATTTGTGTGCCCTGAACGATGTGAAGAAAAAGGGCCCCAAGACCCGAAAGAATAATATAAGCTAATTAAAAAAATGACAAATAAAGTCATATCAATAAACATAAAGATTTTAACGTTAGAATTACATACCGTAATAGTAACTTAGTAAGCTGATCGTTACATATATCATATATGAGCATTGAGCAATTTAAATACAAATAAAATAAGCCATAAAATGAAGTTAAAAACCCTGTTTCAACTACAAATAAAGGTAACTAAATAACTACAAAATCAACAGTTTTGTTAAAGGCAAAATAAGGCAAATTTGTGAAAACAATTTATAATAGAAAAATAGCTAGTTAGCTACCAAATTAACCACTTGTCAGGTCCAAAATTTAAATAATCATAGCTTATAATTAACGCCATATAATCTTTATAATGTGTAGAAATAACAAACACCCAAATAAATTGATGTGAAAGTCAGGTGCTAAAATTTCACTAGTTTTGTAATCAACGACCAACAACATCACGATAATGCAACATATATACATTATATACTCCAATTTTGAAAACCCTCACCATAAAAACTCCGGCCGATTACGTTAGAAGAAAAGAAACAGACCAAAAATATTTGAAACAAAAAAGGAAAGAAAAATAGATACCTGGATGGCTGGGTGCGAAACTAGAAGAGCAGATGAACTTTACGAACCCTTGTTTGTTTATGTTGACTGAAATTTAGATGAATATGGAACCGATCAGTCAAGAGATATATCATATATTTGGGCCTGGCTTTTACTAAAACTAGGCTTGAAAAGTTTGAAAGGAGAAAAAAAGGCTCAAAACTTCGTGAACTAGTTTTAATAGCATAATATATTTGGGCCCCTTAGAAATTGGGCCCCGAACAAATGTCTACTTTGTACCCCCTATGGGCCAGCCCTGATTTCCACTATAAATTAACCTCTTCCATTTCATTATTTTCACCACTTCTATACTTTCTTCCTCGATTCATACTTCCAAAGATTGTGAAAATGCTCCATCCAGTTCTTATCCTGGATATTTTTCTAACTATCGCTACAATCATCCTTTTATTCCAACTCCCACCGGAGGAATTTGTTTACTTCTACTTCGCTCTTGGGGTGGTGGTTTTCATAATTCTTCCTTGTATCTGTCTTTTCAAAATTATTGGAATTCATGGTTAATGACCTTTCTCGTTTGCTGTGATTTATATTCCTATTTATGTTTTGAAGCTTCATACTTTTGTTTTCTTTTCTCGATTTTGAGTAAAGCAAGTAATGGTCTAGAATTTGTAGGTATGAAGTTTCGAATGAACATAACTAATGTTCTAAGCAGGAAGGAATTGTAATAGTACGATTTGATTTGGTAAATTACCAGAGTTCACGAAAAAGATAGAAATATCAAGAAAATACTTTCTTGATATGCTTAGCAGTTAAGTAGAATGAAAAAGTTATGTAACATGGCACATGATGATGATAAAGTCTGTGAATCATCACGTTCCATTAGAAATTCAGCATGACTTACTGTAATATAATCACGTTGATCAAGTGTCATTATATTATACTAACTCATGCTTCAATTCCCAACAGTACTTCAAAAACATTCATAATTTAAACCCGAAAGTTTACAGAATATAGAAACTAAACAGTTTCCTTTATGATGTAATACAGATAACGCGAGGGGATAAATGATTTCAGATAAGAATAGTTATGCAAAATATCTTCAGAAATATCGAGGATATTTATAATGAAATATACGATGATATCTTTGAATTTCTAATATCGAAGGATGATGAACAAGATTTGTCCGTAAAGGTTTAGAGTCAGGAGCAAGGTTTCATTAATGACTTCAGCAGATACTGAATCATTTGGATTCTTTGAAGGTAGGTTTAGTCTTTGTGATTTGTCAACAGTCTCCTTCATGGTTTGCTCAATCCGTTTTTCAGTTCCAAATTTTCTTTTGAGCTTATACCATTCTTTATTATCAAACTTTTGACTCTTAAGACCTTCTATAGCTTTTGCTGCTTCATCAGCATTCACAACGTTAACATATCTGAATAATTGGTTATCAATCTGAGGTGTGTTCAAGAATTTTGAAGAGTTTGAACGCAGACGGTAATCATCAATATATATATGATGTTCTAGAATTTTGAACGACATGAATATTTTTCTGGGTTTTATGAATAGAGGTGATGTTCTAGCACAGTTTTGAAGTCAAAGTATAGCTTTGAAAGATGTAGGAATCTAAGAGCGATGTCACCTGCTAAATCTTGACTTTGATTCTGTTTTGTCAAAATCAGAATATGTAATTTGATTTGTATGAAAATGGTTGTTCTTTGGTGTGCGGATACATATATTTGTGGATGTAAGTAGTATAGTTACTGACTATTGAATCTGAATTGAAGAATGTACAATGTAACATATTAATGTGAGATATAAATATTTCTCGGGTATTACCTACCTGTTAAAATATTTTCACAATTAACAGTTTGTACAAAAGAATTTTAATTACAATCTTTATGAAGATATACGTTCATATATATATATATTCTTCAGATATAATATAGATTTAATGAGTTAATATAATATAATATTAAACTCATTTGATTTGCGTTTGGAACGAGAATAAATAATCTTTAAAACTTTAGAGATTACATAATCATCGCGGAATATTTCTTTAATGAAGTTATGAATCAATACTTCATCGTTTATTGTTGTTGGTACTCCTTGGCATCTATGGTGCGTATGATGTTGATGTTCGTGGCGCGGGGTGTGATGTTGAGGCCTGTAATGCTGCCGATATTGTTGTTGGTGGTACCGTTGTTGCTGGTACTGGTATTGCTGGTGCTGGTGGTACCTGCTGTGCCTGTGATGCTTGCAAATTGTGCATCATATTCTCCAAAGCCACTACTCGAGCACGAAGCTCGGTGACTTCTTCCACTACTCCGGAATGATTGGCGGTTGGAACAAGAGGGTAAATATGATCTAGAATTCTTGATATTATATAATCGTTGCGAGATATCCTGGAAATGAAGGTGAAAATGGTGTTTCGGACTGGTTCGCCGGTAAGCGCTTCAGGTTCTTCGCCAATAGGAAAATTTGGTGGGTGGAAGGAATCACCTTCTTCTTGTCTCCATTGATCAAGCCGACTACGAACCCACCCCCAACTCATCCAGAAAAGATGATGACTAATTGGTTGGTTCATACCGGTTACGCTGCCATTGGAGCTCGAGGAGTTCGAGGAATCAAGTGAGAAATCCATATTGTATGATCGAATAAAGGGTTTTCGATATGAGATGGGTGATGAATACTGAATGATATTTCCGTCTCCTCGAATACGTATATATAGCAAAGAGATTCCATAATTTACGGAGGAAAATTAGGAAAAGTGTTAGACAAAGTCTATTGGGATAGATATGATAAGATATGATTTGTCTATACTCCATTTATGCAATAATTGCAGTATGACGTGTCTAGATTAATATTTTGATAAGTATGTAATCAGATAAACTTTCAATTAAAGACTTTCAATTCGTAATGGCCTATTCAGGTCTAGGGGCTTAAGCTATAGGATCCTTTAAATCGGTAATCTAAACCCTTCCATTCTAGAGTTTCGTAGACGCCACTCGTCAAGAAAGTTCAATGATCAAAATAACGAAAAAACAAAAATTTTAAAAGTAATGAATATGAATAGTGATGACATTATAATGTCTTTTGAGTTATCGAGAATCTTTATGAGTCAATAATGACATTTCCCGGTTCGCAAACCAATGCACAAAGGCATAAGGGCACATAGGTACGTAATATAACAAGGAGGTTATATACGTTTGAGTATAAGTAGTAACAAACATAGAAATTTCAAAAATCATGGATAGCATTTCATGTAATACATACGTAATACATAAAACCATGATAGATAACATAGGAATGTCAAGAATTTCAGAAATCATAGTGTCGCTGTGATGACCTGGAAATTTCTGACCAAATTTAAACTTAATCTTTAACGTTTCCGACACGATAAGCAAAGTCTGTAATGTTGAGTCTCAAAGTTTTGGAACTATATTCATGTAATCAATTATTCTTTGACTGTTCTCGAAGACTCATGAACAATATATATAACTTAATGTGCATATACATATATATATATATATATATATATATATATATATATATATATATATATATATATATATATATATATATATATATATATGATTTCAAGTTATTTAGTAAACAATAGTAACATTCGATTATTGATTCGATTGATATTTAGATAAGTTAACTAAAACGTTAAAGATGAACCAGTAAAACACTAATTTGCTACAGTATTTTCGAATTGCTACAGTACCCGAAAAGCTACAGTGTTTTCGAAAATCACTATTTGCTACAGTAAAAAAACTTTGCTACAGTAAACACTATTTCAAAATGAAAATGTATATATGTATATGTATATACTACGAGATGATGATTTATAGAAGCAAATAACCAAAACACTTAATTGATTAAAGCTACACTTCGAGTGACATAGTTTATCAATGATTAAGTTTAATTTTTGATAAAGGTACACGTCGTGTAACGAAAAGTACTAGTTTTCTAAGCGTACGAAAATGCGTTCGAGAAACCGGAAGCGGGACATAAGTTGAACGTAAACGTACAAGACATCGGAACAAAAATTACAAATTAACTATGCACGAAAATATAATATAATATATAATTAATTAATTTAAATTATATATTATATATATTATATTATAATATGTCGAGAGACTAGAAGTTAAAAGGTATGTGAGCTGGACACAAGGGCCATGCGATCGCAAGGCCAGTGCCCTTCAAAATCATGCGATCGCATGGAGGAGATTATCAGGCCACATTATAAATGCTCGACGAATTCTGAGTTATACACACACATACATTATATTACTCCCTCTGTTCTTATTATTTATATTATTATTATTATTATTATTATTATTATTATTATTTTTGTTACTATTATTATTATTATTATTAAGATTAATATTAATATTAATATTAATCTTATAGTTAAGAGTTGTATTATTAGTATTATATATACATAAAATACTAAGACGGAGTGCTGTTTGAGTAATTTAAAAATGAGTTTTACAAGCGGAATAAAGTTAAGGAAATTATGGGTTATAGCTATGGAGGTTATGGGTAATGTTCGTGGGTATTGTTTACAAATCAAACCTAGTGTTTATCATCTCTGTTACGTCTACGTACTTTCCTACAATATTGAATCTCAATATTGATTCGTAAGCACTCATATTTTATCTTTTATATATTAATTGTGTATCCATGTCTAGTGCTCGAGTATATATATTTATACATGCTTGTATGCTAAATTTCGTCGCTAAACAGTTTATAATGAATCACGAATTAAATACATATAATACTGGTAAAAGGTATATGATATACATGTTTTTGGAAAGCTGGCGAAAAATCAATAACTTTTCATTTAGATATCGAATAGTTTCGATGAACGGATTAAAAGATATGATCAACTGAATTATGATTGAAGTAAATTGAAATTGCTTTTGAATCTGCAATTAAGATTTAAACAACTTGTTTACGAGATTGATAAAATGGATTTTTATATATTACCAACCGAGTAAATGAATCCTTATATAAGGTACGTCTCGTTTTATTGAACAATTGTCAAAACTGATTGTATTAATTTTAAAAACTATAGTTTAATTTTACAAGAATTGGAAAACTATAGTTTAATTTTACAAGAATTGGAAAACTATGTGAAATATTAAAATGATTCGATTGCCATGATCATTCAACTATTGTATTAAGTTAGAATGACTTTTTGAAATGACTTTTGATAAACTTTTGTATATCGATCTCGGGTATTAGGATTGTGATACACTATGACCTGATCTAGCTTGATAGACATTTATTGACCAACATATGTTCTCTAGGTTGAGATCTACGGTTATTTGGTAATCCGAGTTTCGGTCACATTTTGGTGAACGACTTTATATGCTGCTAAGGTGAGTTTCATTTGCTCCCTTTTTAATTGCTTTTGCAATATATATTTTTGGGCTGAGAATACATGCACTTTATTTTAAACATAATTGATACAAGTACATACTAAATTCTACACTGAGTTTGAACCGAAAATTCCTTAGCTTTGGTAACTAGTAACTGTCAGTTATAAGAATTGGTGGGCGCGAGTAGTAGTATATGGATCCATCGGGCTTGATATCCCCGTCCGAGCTAGAGCACTAGCCTTTTAATGGACGTATGCTATTTGAGAAGCATACACGTTGGTTTGCGTGTATTATTAAGATGATTATACAAAGGGTACAAATTATATATACGTTAAGTTTAGTTACCAGGGTGCTCAATTTTGTAGAATATTTTGATAAACGTTTCTGGATGAAACAACTGAAATCTTGTGATCCACCTTTATATACAGATTATGCGCAACATTAAAACTATGAACTCACCAACCTTTGTGTTGACACTTGTTAGCATGTTTATTCTCAGGTTCCCTAGAAGTCTTCCACTGTTTGCTTATATGTTATACAAGATATGTGCATGGAGTCATACATGCTTTATTCGAGAAAACGTTGCATTCACAAATCATCACCATCTATCTTATTTTGACTGCATTGTCAATGGAAGTACTATTGTAAACTATTATTTACGGTGATTGTCTATATGTAAAAATCATCAGATGTCGAAAACCTTTGATTTATATATTCATTTATGGTATGCCTTTTCAAAAGAATGCAATGTTTACAAAACGTATCATATAGAGGTCAAATACCTCGCAATGAAATCGATGAATGACGTGTTCGTCCATATGGATTTGGAGCGATCGTCACAGTCGCATTTAAATGTGGTGGCGAAATGGGAGAGTACTTAGGAGAGTGAGCAGAGTTCTTAGATTGGATCGGCATTCTAAGAAAGATTAAAGAATATAATAAGTAAAGTTCCTAGGGTATAGTGTAGCATTTAGCAAGTAAATGCAACAATTAAAGGCACTATAGTCAAAGAATGTTGTAGTCCTACATTGCTATGGTACCTAATTGTATAAGGCACACATAAAATACAATCCTGGTTCTCTACAACAAAACTGCTCTGATACCAATCTGTCACACCCCCAAATAGGGTCGGGAGTATTTGTGACTAATTATATCAAATCAAGCAATCGTATAATGAGAACAACTCTATATGAGGCGTTTTATTACATTTATTGAGTTTTTGCAGTGGAAGATAAATAGTCATTAGCTTGTATTTAATGAACAACGCATTAAATGTCTATAAATGATATGATATGTAATGAAGACTCCAAGCATAACAAGCAATCATCATCAAAGCAGCAAATATACAGCGGAAACAATATTTAAGTACCTGATAATAAACATGCTAAAAAGTGTCAACCAAAAGGTTGGTGAGTTCATAGGTATATCATAAACATTGATTTCAGTAATAGTAATAGACCACAAGATTTAGTTTAAAGTGATTGATATAGAAATATCAATCTAAAAGTATTGCTGTAGTTTGTAATACCGCGACTAAACAAAAGTTACCCCGTGACACTTTGTTATTCGTGTCGTTGAATCATTATTATGTATCCAAAGACCAACGGTCAAATGGACGGAGACGTTACTCTCAATAGCACTATTCACAATAATTAAGCTTGCCAAAATTCTAGCAATTGACGATATTATGGTAGGAATTTAGCATGAATCATAGCATGACATAGCATATAAGTTTGAGTACTTGTGTCTAAACGTAAAGCAGTTATAAAAGTAACGCATGTTTTCTCAGCACAAAAATATATATTACAAAAGCAATTAAAAGGGAAGCTATGAAAACTCACGATACAATAGTTCGTAGTAATTATGCGTATGACGGCACTGAACAAGTGCAGAGTTGACCTCGGATTCACGAACCTATATCAATTATATATATTAACACATATAATCTTAATCGAACAAATTTATATATTATCATTAATTGTTATTTTAGTAAATTACTTGTTTCATTAATAACTTACTTAACTATATTTATTTGGTAAGATAATATCAATATTAATAAATAAATAAAAATTTATTTGGTTATAATAATATTATTAATAATAACATTACTAATAATAATATTAATTATAGTAATAATAATACTAATTATGATAAAAATCATGATAATTCTAATAATAATAATAACGATAATTTTAATCATAAAAATGATAATTTTAATAAAAATGTTAATTTTAATAATAATACTAATTTTAATAAAAATGATAAATTCAAAAATAATGATACTTTTAGTAATAATGATATTATTTAATAATAAAAATGATAATGATGATAATAATAATAATACTTATGTTAGTAATAATAATTATAATAACAGTAGTTTTTATTGAAAATGATAATGAAAATAATAATTTTGATAATAATACTTATTACTAGTAATAATAATAATAACTATAATAACAATAATAATAAATGATCATTAATTCTTATTTAGTAGTAGTAATAATAATAATAATAATAATAATAATAATAATAATAATAATAATAATAATAATAATAATAATAATAATAATAATAATAATAATAATAATATTACTACTAATAATAAGAATAATAACAATAATAATCATAATAATAATTTTAATAATGAGAACTACCTTTAAAAAGCTTTTCTAAAAAAAACGCGCCCCGAACCGGGCTCGAACCCGAGACCTCTCACTCACTCGCAAATACCCAACCATCTGATCCGTCCAGACTTTCTAATTTTAACAGAAATCCTTTATATATAACCCGTATTTATTTTCCTGTTTCATTCTTCTTCTTCTCAAAACAACTAGGCGACCAGAGAGCCAAATTAATGGACTTCACAACTAATTTAAGGCTTGGATTGGGATAAGAACAAACGTAATGGTGATTTAAATTACCAGACACGAAAAAAATAAAATAAAATAAAATAAAATAAACAGCAGCAGTGCAGCTCGTGAAGAACTCAAAACTAAATTTCAAAATTCGAACCCTTTTAGCTTATGATTATAACATGAAAGACGTCTTAAATCATCTATAGAAACTTTAGAAATTATCAATTGAACTTGAAACTTTAAAAAAGATTCGAATTTTATGAAGAACAAGTCGTTTGACTTTTTGTTTCAAATCTTTGACTCCAAAATTGGAATTTGATATAATGAATTGGAAATTGAAATTTTGCAGATAGTTTTCATAAAGGATTCCTAACAAAACTGCAATATTACATTTTGAAATTAATTTCGAATTCGAAGTTTTGGAAAAATAAAAGAAAATAGAAGTATCGAATTCTTTTTATTTTTATTTATCAGATGAATACAGATGTAGTTGATAATTGATAATGGAAAATGAAGAATTGAATGTTTAATCCATTATTTTATAGCAATAAAGGTCGACAGAAACAAGATCATAACCAGTAGAGGAATAAAAAAATAATCAGGAGAATAAAAAAAAAATACTGGATCACGAAAAAAATAAAAAATTCAGATACCTAATTGCTTTTAAAAAAAGAATAAGGAAAGAAACAAAAACTGAAAATTATGTATACCTAATTTGGTGACTTTAATCTGCTTTTTACATATTTAATAGTTAATAATAATAATAATAATAATAATAATAATAATAATAATAATAATAATAATAATAATAATAATAATAATAATAATAATAATGTTAATAATAATAATAAACATCTAATAATAATAATAATTAAAATCATACTTAATAATGATAATAATGATAATGAATAAATAATATTAATAATAATAATAATCATAATAATAATTAAAATTGTAATTTTATTACTAATTATGATAATAATGATATTAATAATGATAAAAATAATACTAGTGATAATAATAATAATATAACAAAATGTATCAAATTTCATATCAATATATTATATATTGAAAATAATAATATTAGGAATACTGATATTAATGTTAATATTAATATTTATAATAATAATGAAGGTAATAATAATATGAGTATAACAACTATAATTTAACTTGTAATTAAATATATTAATATTACAAGTTATTAATTATGTAATATATAATATATAATATGTATATATATTACATATTTATTTACAACAATTGTTCGTGAATCGTCGGGAATGGTCAAAGGTTGACTGAATTCATATAAACAGTTCAAAAATTTTTGAGGCTCAGTTTAACAGACTTAGATTATCGTCTCAGAATTATTAAATCATATATAGATTTGGTTCAAAATACTTCGAAATTTTACGGGTCATGACAAAAATCGACTCCGGGAACTTTCCGCTCATCTCCCGCCTTCAACTTGATAATGATTGGCTTTCAGAGGAGAAATTGACATCTTTGGTCGACGTCAATTTCTCAATGTCGGGAATATGAAGTTGCTTTCTTCGCGTTTGGACCATCTATTCTTTAAATTTATATCACTTAATCTCAAGATGTATTTTATTGAACATGTAGTATTTGTTGAACATGAAATATTTGTTGCATAGAAGAAACAAGAAGAAAGAAAGAGGATACGAAGTATTGTTTAATTATTAGGGTTTTTTATTTTTGAAGTAGGCTTCTAAATATAAAAAATGTGGGCTTGTTGATAATAAATTTACGTCTAAATTTAATTATGTTAATATTAACTCAATTGCAAGTTAATTTTATATAAACTATATTTTTTTATATTAATGAAACAGTTTTGTATTTAATTTGTTTATTTTATATATTTTTTAATTAGAATAAATTAAATAAAAAACTAATAATAATAAATCAAATAAAAAAATTAAGCCGAAATGATACCTCAACTTTCTCTCAGCATAATCAAAGTCACGATAGCTAAACTAGCAAACCAAGAAACAACTAAGATTACACAAAGGGAAGTCAAAAGCAACAAACATAAACTACCACCAAACTAAACGAAACAGTCAAAAATCAAAGGAAAGCTAGATCGTTCAACCATGTTTGGAGGTTCTTTTTTCGTTCTTTCCATCCGGCGATTAGTGATCCCATCGACTTTGTCAATGTGAACACCTTTATCATTCTGAGACTTGAAGTTGTACGATAGGATGCTAGATGAATTGCCTCCGATTAAAGAGCCGGAAGAACACGGAGGAATCAAGCCTTGAACCGCTAAACCTTGAAAGAAACCTTTATTGACATTGTTCGAAGAACCGACACTAACCACATTCTTGTTTTTCTTCTTCCTGTTATTTGGGCCCATTATTTGGGCTCAATATGTGACGACCCGGAAAGTTCCGACCAAATTTAAACTTAATTTCATATGATCTCGACACGATAAGCAAAGTCTGTAATGTTGAGTCTCAAAATTTTTGAACTGTTTTCATATATTCAATTGACCTTCGACTGTTCTCGACGATTCACGAACAACTAAATTGTAAATAGATAAATATATATTTCAATATATATAGATATGTATATATTTGAAATCTAAATTTAAAATACTATATGCTTTAGTTAATTATGTAAAATAAAAATAAAATATAATATTATTACTAAAATAAATACATATATATAAATAAATATTTAATGATTGTAATACTCGTTTGATGTTCTGATTGATATTAAAAAAGATGAATTCAAACTTATATGATTTTAAAATAAACGGTGATCCGAAAATGAATTACATAAACTATAGACTTATTAAAAATATAATTAGGAACTATTTGTTTAATTTTAAAAAATTTTATATTTTACTTAGGGGTTGGGAGTAAATAATTAATGTAATTTTTATTTAATAATTTATGATCTAATTTTATACCATAATGACCAAAATAAATAAATATAGTTAATCTAAAAATTTGGAATTTTTCTGAAGACTTTTATCTGTCACTTATTATCAACGTAGCACGATACAATAACCCAATAAAACTGTCGGTGGGATTAAGAGGCTGCTAACTGTTTATTGTACATGTTAATTATTATCATATATTATTGAATTGTGAATTGATTAAACAAATTATTGAAAAGATTACTGTGTATTACTATTTGCTTTTCTAATCATCCAATATCTATCATTTCTCTGCTTATACATATGCTAATATATGATTAGAATATATTGATACACATACACTTCACAAAGCAATTACACCATTACCTTGACTCACACACACTCGTTACCACACCTTCGGCTCAACACCACCTCTCAATTTCAAACCACCATCCCATCCGTCATTACTAGAAACTCACCACCAATGTTGCTATATATAAACGCCACCATGTAAATTTTATGTTTCTTGTTTACTTGTTCACAACCATCAACACCGAAACCACCATCACCATCATCATTATATTTTTCTTCTTCGTTTAACTGTTTTGTGCAACGAAACAAAACCCCGGCGATAACCATAACAAACCGCCACCTTCCACCATCCTCGAAACCCACCTTCAACCCACCACTTTTAAAACCGTTTAAAGACACCACCATCTTTAATCATGTAAACCACCAGACACCATCGCCTATATATATTATTTTTTTTCTCTTTTCATTCGAACGAAATCACCTTTGAGCCATAACCATCCACCTACAAATATTCTTGTTTTCTTCATACGTGTTTTCAACAAACACCTGCGTGGTTTTTGTTTTAGACGGAACCCAACTTCACTATCAACAACCAACTGCTGCAACTGCTGTTATGTTTTCTTTTCTGCCCAAAACACACCGCTACCACCACTATAATCGAGCTACAAAGTTGCTGCAAGTGTTTACTATCATGTTAGTTTAATCATAAGTCACACACCATCACAAACTACTGTTTCAACGGTGCTATAGAAATCGTGTTTTCAACAACAAACCCACTTACTAATTTCTGTTTTATCCAATTAACCTACTGCCTTTTTCTTCCTTCTTTTTATCGGCCACACCCCATATAATAACCAAACCATAAAGCTAATCTACGATCATTACTTGAAAGGTTTGCAACTCTCTTCGTGAAGGAAACAAGGTATGGAATCCATCACGTCTCCCTCTCTATCTATCCCTCTCTTTTAATCTCCATTGTGAACAAACCCACACCATATCGTCACCTTTATTCTTTGATTTACCACCACAACAGCTCACACCCTAACTACTGCTATATGCTTCTGTTCCTGTTGGTCGACACCCCAAAAACCACCACTGTTCAAACCTTCGGTTGCCGTTACAGCTGCTGTTTTGCGGCTTAGAATTTCACTAAACTGCCACATACACTCGTGTGATGCTACTGCCGCGTCAACTTTTTCTTAGCTATTGGAACAAATACAAGACAATGATGATGAAGAGGATGGATTGAATAATTGCCGTATTATATTTTTCCTTTTTCTAAATGGCAGACAACTACAAAAGAAGTGAAATCCCACTTTTAATTTAATAAGGGTGGAGGTTGTTATACACTTTATATATTTTTTTATTAACGAGCTATGCAGAAATTTCTGCCAAATGCACATGCATATTTTGGACCGTGATTTCTAATACTTGTTGGACCATCACAAGTCATTTTCTGTTGGGCGCAAGAGCACATGTTGGGCCGAGAGTTCGTTTTTCTAATTGGGCCAAACGACTACTTTTTGGGATTAGATAATTGATAGGCCATGCTTGTCTAAATAATATTATGAGCTGCATGTTGGAACCAAGAATAAATGATGGAGATACAACATTATTAGCGATGATAATTAAGAAGTGATGATAGGTATAAAGTTATGATAATGATAAAAAGATGATGATTTATGGTGATAATGGTGATGACCGTAAGGATATCATGATAATGAGTAAGGTTTAGTGATCCATGATTTAAGAGGATGATGGACTAAGATGATTATGATGGTGGTATGGTTAAATTCATAACAAAATAATAATATGATGATAGGAGGTCGAAAATGATAAAATGAAACGAAATAATTATGATACTAATAATAATAGAAAAACGGAAATGGAGGAGTGATCTTGGAGTTATCGGGTTAGTGGGACGTCGCGGGTCCAAACCCGGACTTGGGCATTTTTTAGGACTACTTCTTTGAGGTAGTTTACTTATTATTATTATTATTATTATTATTATTATTATTATTATTATTATTATTATTATTATTATTATTATTATTATTATTATTATTATTATCATCATCATTTTTAATGTAAGTAGTATTATTATTGAAACTAATTTTTTTTTATAAAATTATCATTTTTAGAACTATTATTATTATTATTATTAGAATTATCATTATTTTTATCATTATTATTTTCATTATCATTTTTAATATTTCTAACACTAATATTATTATTTTCATCATTATATGTATTAGTATTATTAATATATCAAATAAAGATTTTCTATATAAAAACATATTAGTTACATAAAACATAACTATATTAATATGGTTGTAATAAACATTAATTATCTATTTAATGTATATAAAAATAAATATAGTTAATTTAGTTATTAATAAAACGTACAAGTTACTAAAATAACAATTAATAATACCTAAATTTGTCCGATTACCATTATATGTGTTAATATACATAAATGATATAGGTTCGTGAATCCGAGGCCAACCCTGCATTGTTCAATATCGTCATATGTATTTTTACTACAAAATACAGTATCGCGAGTTTCATTTGCTCCCTTTTTAAATGCTTTTGCAATATATATTTTGGGACTGAGAATACATGCGCTGCTTTTATAAATGCTTTACGAAATAGACACAAGTAATCGAAACTACATTCTATGATTGGATTATCAAATCGAATATGCCCCTTTTAGCTTGGTAGCCTAAGAATTGGTGTTTATGATAATTGCCACAAATTGACGCGAATCCTAAAGATAGATCTATCGGGCCCAACTAGCCCCATCCGAGTTACGGATGCTTTAGTACTTCGATTTATCATGTCCAATGTGAGTCCCGGAATGATGGGGATATTCTATATGCATCCTGTTAAGGTCGGTTACCAGGTGTTCAGTCCATATGAATGAATTTTAATTCGCGAGTTACGCGTGTCAATATATGAAATCTTGTGGTCTATTAAAATTATGGAAATGATTGTTTATGATAAACTAATGAACTCACCAACCCTTTGGTTGACACTTGAAAGCATGTTTATTCTCAGGTATGAAAGAAATCTTCCGCTCTGCATTTGCTCATTTTAGAGATATTACTTGGAGTCATTCATGACATATTTCAAAAGACGTTGCATTCGAGTCGTTGAGTTCATCAAGATTATTATTAAGTCAATTATAGTTGGATATATTATGAAATGATATGCATGCCGTCAACTTTCGATGAAATGAAAGTTTGTCTTTTAAAAACGAATGCAATGTTTGTAAAATGTATCATATAGAGGTCAAGTACCTCGCGATGTAACAAAATGTAATGTATTCGTCCTGATGGATTAGGACGGGTCGTTATACAATATCCACATCCCCACGGGAGGTCCATTAGCCGCATAATTCTCCTCGATGGATTGGCCATCCCAGCAGGGGCGGAGCTTGTTAGGGGCAGGAGGGGGCCATCGCCCCTTCAAAAGTTTCAGTAAGTAATGGTATTTTGTAGCCATTTGAGTTACGGGCGTTTGGGTTTTTGAATCAACTAAATTAGAGTCCGTGTGAAGAAGATATGACGAAAATGGTGATGACGCGCATATTTTATTTTCATCAACATTCTACTTTATTCTTTCATATTTCTTGGATATTTTTATCATGAAATCAATTTTAAAGCTAAAGTTTGAGAAGTTAACTTAGATAATGTACAATTTGAATCAGTATTGTCACTTAAAATGTATATAAAATATGCAATTTTGTCCACCAAAAATTAGCGTTTTTTTTTTTTTTGGCTAAAAACTTAGCACACATTGGCCCCTCCAACGCAACGTTCAAGCTCCGCCACTGCATCCTGTATACGCATAACAGTGCTATTGAATAAGGTTCATGGTTTTTGTTAGTTGTAAAACTTATTACGCGTTTTACTTAGAATTGTGGATTCATAAAACTTGTACGATATAAAATTATCAATCAAAGCGAATAAATTATAATAAAGTTATGTTTTCAACGAATTTTACTACAAAAGTCAAGCTTGTTTTATTTTAACTTTATTCTTTATAAAAAATAAAAGTTGATACTTTGATAAAGAAATAGTAGTAAAAAATGCATTGGAGAGGCTTACGCCGGAGTTCAGGTGACGTGGCTTCCCATTCAAGAATCCATTTTTGTTGTTGTTCAAAAACAATCTTGACTTCTAATTTACTAACATTGTTTTATCTTATTAAAAATCTGGTTTTATTTGTAAGAATACTCGATTATACTAAAACAAAACGTTTACAAGTTTTACAAAGATAAAATTAATAATTGTTAGTTCTAATTGGTGGATCCACGGAGGTTGTTAAAATACTAATCGTCATACAAAGTAACATAACCTAGGAAATTAATTATTTTAGTGTAACTTGAGAAAACCATTATTTTTATTTAGATCAAGTAAAAAAATAAGTAGTTCAACAGCTAAATATAAAACATATTTTTCGTACATATATTCTATCAAATACGGAGTAATTTAAATAATGCACACTATTAAAAAAATAGATTTTTTAGGTGCCATTATAATATACTTCTTCCACAAAGCTCCATAAGTTTACTAAAAAATTCATTTTCTAGTTAACATATGGTGTATTGATTAACTACAATTCAACTTTTAATAAAAATTCTAATCTAAAGTTACTTTCGACTGGATGTTTATTGTCTGTTTCTAATCCTATTTAATTCTTTTCTATTTGTATTTTGTAGCTGTTCCGAATAAACATAAACAAATATGTAAGTGAAAATTGTTTTTCATTTTTAATTATTTAAGTCTTTAAATTCGTTTAAACTTTACAAATTATTTAAGTCTATGAGATTATATATTTTCCAGAATTTTGGGATTAATTCACAGCAGCATTGAAATTGAACATGATAATATAAATTTCAACGTTGAATCATGTTGAATATTATATGTAGTTGTTGGATTTCACAATTATAATTAAAATTTAATTGAATAATAATAATAGAAATTAATTCATTTTTCTAGGCTTCTTACCTTCTTCTTCTTGAGGGAGCAGTTGGCATCTTCCCTTTCTCTCTCTCAATCCAACACAAAGACAACAAGAAGAATCTCATTCAACCGCCTTTTGTCAAAAAGAAAATAATATATATATTTTCATTACTATTTATATTGCCTCTATTTTTTTTTAATATAACACTTTTATTACAAGTCTTTCTTATATATGGCTAAAAAACTTTTACATAATTCAGATATTTCAATTGAATAGTCAAGTGGTGTTCCAATAAAGAAAAATGAAGCTTTTATTATGATGTTGATATGTTTTACTATACATCTTTATATATATCTTTTTATAATTTGACGAAATTTATACCGTGTTTAGAGTTGATTCATCTGTTATGCATCGTAACAAAATTCTAATGTTTTGCTTTACTTTTTGTATAGAAGATAACTTAAGCATTATGAAGTGTCACTACTAAGTTATTTAACCCAACCTAAGTTATTGCTAGATTTTGCAAATCATGGAAAATAAATCAACTAAAGACCTGCAATCAGTAATTATCTTATCTATTTTTAACAAAGTTGCCAATTTTATCTTTACCATTACCTTTAATAGGTCCATTAATGCTAAAAAATTATACATAAATAATTTTATTGATTTTATAGGAAATTGATAAAAACTACTATGATTAAAATTTATTGACTTTACAAAAATGTGGCAATAATTTTTCATTTATTTGCAGTATATACAAAAATAAAACAAATTAATAATAGAGGCCCCTCTGAATTAGTGCCAGATGTCACCCAGCTTCTTTCCCATAAAACTCTCCTTTTATTGAAAGCTTTTCACAACTAACAAACAAACGTCAAAACCTTACTACTAAAATTCAACCTTTACAGAACTCATAAAACCTTATATAATACCCATCAAAGATCACTTCTTAATTCTTGATTTCCAACCAAGATTTCATTTTTCAACTCATTAATGAAATCCCACCATTAAAGTTTAAAACTTTAATCCTTGTATTGATCATATATTGGAAAAAGAGGGATCAAACCCTGAATTTGGGTGAAGTTTCCTCTAAAAAATGTTAAATATTTTCAATAAAAATCTCCGGCGACTCTGTTTCCAGTTCCGGTGGCCGGTGCGCCGCCGGACAAAGTCTAAAGTCATCATAAAAAGATTTGGGAAGTCAAATTCAAAAAGTCAAGATACATTAAACACAAATGGGTCAGCTACAATTCACCCAAATAATCATTTGGGTAATCATAAACCTGAAGCTCCAATAAGAATTGCAACTTTTAATGCTGCTTTATTCTCTATGGCACCAGCAGTACCTGAATTAACTGAAAAAACTGAAAAAGCTTCAAACTTTGACTTTGGTGAAGATGATGACGATGATTACAGTAAGGTAAAAAGGTCTAATTCCTCTGTTTCTTATACTAATTCAAGATCAAAATCATTAGTTGATCGTCCAAAAAGTATACTTAAACAATCACCATTGCATTCAACTTCAGTGAGTAGTTCAGAAAGTTTGACTAAACAGCAGAAATTTGCAAAGTCAAAGCTAAGAGTATCGATAAATTTACCGGATAATGAGATCTCATTGAAGAGAAGTGGGCAATTGAGCTTTGTTATTGATGAAACAGAACCCGACCCGAATTCGAAAACTAGTGGTTCTAAAGGAATAAGTAGAATATTGAAAGGAAAAGGAGTTTTGAAATCACAAAATAGTTTTTCTTCAAGAGAATATGAAAGTCAAAGTAGGAATTATAGGTCAACCAAAACTGTTCTTGAGGTTTTGAAAGAATTGGATGCTGATATATTGGCTTTACAAGATGTTAAAGCAGAAGAAGAAAAAGATATGAAACCTTTATCTGATTTGGCTGCTGCTTTGGGTATGAATTATGTTTTTGCTGAGAGTTGGGCACCCGAATATGGTAATGCTGTTTTATCGAAATGGCCTATTAAACGATCGAAAGTTCAGAAAATTTTCGATGACTCTGATTTCAGGTTCGATTACCACCTTTTGCTTAATCATCATATCGTTCATTCAAAATATTTATCAAACAACATATTTTCATTGAGAGACTCTGAATTGTTCAGATTATGAATCATTCAACTTTATCGCCTTAACTGCATATTGGTCATCCCCTATTCATTCTATATTATGTAGTTGATATTTAGTATCAAATAATCACATGATCATTAGAATTACTATTTTTAACACAATAAAATGGTAACATCTAAATCAAAGAAAGATTTTTTGTATTATGCATGTTCGCTTGTATGCATTAATGATGATTAACTTAATAATTCTGTCAGTTTCACTAATAATGAATGGTTTTAAGACAATAAATTTTTTGGGTTCAATCATGGGTTACATTGATGGGCCCATGGGCCATGACAACTAATATTCAAAGGAGCAAAGGGCTTGAGTTTCTTAAGGAAAAGGGCATCTAGTACAAATGTGTAGTAATTGTGAAAAGCCATAAATGTAGTTCAAGTACTTCATGATAATAACTTAACATGTTTTGTAAAAATTCAATCTTTTTATGGTAAAATAGTTAACTTGGATGATATTTTTCCAATTTTTAGCTAATTAGGTAAAAAAAAAAAAAAAAAATAGTTGAAAATTGATGAATTAACCATTTACTTTGTTAGACTCAAACCTGTTAGTCAACTAGACCCATCTTACCATCATTAAAGATATGAATTCAGATTCTATTCACTTGAAATTAAGATGGGGACCATGAAATAACAAATGAATAACTTATAAAAAAAAGTGGTTAGAGAGTTATTATTTGTTAGCATTTGGGGTGGGGTGGGGTGGGTGTAGTTTTCTTGATAGTTGCAAAACTTAGATACCAATCTTTTCGTCATTAATAAATTTGTGCTATTTTCTACTGAATAATTCATGTTACCTAGATTGCAAGTTGCATATTAGTGCTGTTTGGTATCATGTATCCTAACAGCTGTATGCACACATATAAAAAGTTACTAATTCAATTACTTAAAAAGTTTTTGTAAACATCTATTTGGGGTGTTTTTGGACATGTGACTGCAAATTTTACCTTTTGATTGCTACCAAGTTTCCAACTTTATATAGAATTTATGTATTCATACCAAGTGTCTATTATAAAGTTCAATCATTTTCCATTTTTGTACAAAAGTCATTTAGTTACTTCTACTGTTTGATGCTGAAATTTCAAGAATTTAAGTACTGATAATGTTTTCTGGTGGTCCATTGTTGTCTTTATTGTGGTTGGATTTCATAATCGATTTAGTTCCGGATTCAGTATGATTGTTAGTATATAGAGTTAAGTATTTAAAAATGTGTCAAACTAACATGCTTCATTACGCACAAAACACGCAAGTTAGGCTTATTTTGTAGTAACAGTTAACACGTAAGAATGAAATAAACAGTTAGTCGTAAAGATTTAAATAACCTGAGCGATATGCTGTCGTAGAAGAATTTTTATAGTTGTTACATTGAGATAGTAATTACAGAAAAAAACACATAATATAACAATGTATAAAACTGGTACAGGAATGTATTAAAGGCGACAATTGATGTTCCCCAAACGGGTGAAGTTGATTTCCAGTGTACACTTCTCGATCATCTTGATGAGAAATGGCGTATGAAGCAAATAAACGCAATAATCGAGTCGAATGATAGACCACATATCTTAGCTGGAGGCATCAACTCTCTTGACGAAACAGATTATTCGCCTGAAAGATGGACGGATATTGTTAAGGTATGTAAAATTCCAATCGTTAGACTAGAGATTAGATAAGGTAAGATGAGCTATTCGGGTCACAGTTCATCTTTAGTATGGGTCAAAATGGGTCAGATGGGTTGACCAACAGACATTCTTTTCTTTACTTTTTATGTTTGGTATGGTCCCATAATAACTGTCTCATTTGACTTTTAAAAGTCTTTCTTTCACAACTTTGACTTTAACTATTTTTTAGTTTTGTTTATAATATTTGATAAAATTATATGAATAGACTAAGTATAAACGTATTTTCATTGGTATAATTTATATTTATATCAAATATTACATAACACAAACAAAATATTTAAGTCAAAGTTGAAAAAGAAAGACCTCAAAAGTCAAATGACAGCTATTTTGAGACGGAGGTATTAAACTAGGGATGCACTACTTCACATTACCAAAACGACAGTAGTAACATACTAAATTGATTTAGGAGGTTTGTATGATTGAAATATTTGACTGCGGACAAGTTTCAATCTGTTTGGCCCATTTGACTTTTTTAGATAAACTATAACCCACATCAACCAATATATAAGTAAATGGGTCGAAATTGCCACCTTTACTTAAAATCAAGAAAAGTGATTGATATTAACGCTGCCAACGTCTTCTTTCAGTACTACGAAGAAATGGGAAAACCAACACCAAAAGTTGAAGTGATGAAACACTTAAAGAACAAACAGTACACCGATGCTAAGGATTTTGCAGGCGAATGTGAATCCGTAGTCATTATTGCTAAAGGCCAAAGTATGAACTCTTACTCTACGTCTCCTTTTGAACGTTTTTTTAATTATTTTTTGTTTTTTTTCTTTTGAACTCTGAAACTAATAATACTATTTTCTAACAATCTAATGCAGATGTTCAAGGTACGTGTAAGTACGGTACGAGGGTAGATTACATATTGGTGTCCCCGGATGCTCCATACAAGTTTGTTCCAGGTTCATATATGGTTTTATCGTCGAAAGGTACTTCTGATCATCATATCGTTAAAGTTGAGGTAACAAAAGTAGATGTACCTCCTCAACAACAACAACACGTTCGAAGGCATCGAAATCCTAAACAGAAAGTTGTGAAGATAACAAATTCTAATTCATCCAAAGGGGTATGGAAAATGCAAACTTTAGATAGATAGATAGTAGCAATACATATAATCCGTAATTAACTATATATTGTATACATATTTTGATTATTTTTTTTACTTATTTTGTGGTTGAAATGAGCTTTGTGTATGTTACCATGTAAAGATACTTGTGTAGGTTTTTATATAAATTGTTATTTTTGTTTCTCGAGTTTCTATATTAAAGAAAGTATTGAGGTTTCTTGAATATTTGTGAGTTTTGGCAATTAGTTATATTATACGGTTCAATTATATTTATCAAATATCAAATGCATAAGGTTTTTCATGTTCAGACTACTCTTAGAAGGTAAATATATTTTATCAGATATGTTATCATTTATATTTATCAATTATCAAATGGATAAACAGACTCAATACGTCTCATGAACGTCATGTGCATATCATGTGACTTCCGTAAATAGTACTTTGGTCCTTTTTTTTTTTTGGTTAACGAGGGAACCCGCCCCGCAACACCCACATTGGAGCCCTACGGACCGGTAAACCCTCGGGTACCCGAGCCCCAGGCTTACCCGGATCCCAGATGAAGCATCCTCAGGTGAGCTCCTTTTTTGAACGAAATGACTTCGCCAAGATTCGAACCCGGGTGGCTCCCCTCACAGGAAGTCCTGGTGGCCATCCAAGCTATGTCTGGATGGTTTTGGTCCTTTATTATCAGTTCCTCTCATATTATAACCGTTGAATCTATTTACAAACGCATAATATTGAAGGTTTCCAGCATACAATCTAGAAGCCCACCTTCTAGATGTTCAAAGTAGCCTTCTTTGAACACCATGTGGAAGTAGCCAAGTTGAAAACTGTGACGGCCGCCAACCTTCCACGTTCACACCTATCTACCGCCATAGAATTTTTGCTATAAATAGAGATGCAAACTTTCATTGTAAATCATCCCAAAATCACTCAGAGAAGTGTAATCACAACCTAGAGAGTGTGTGTGAGTTTGAGAGTTTTTTTTTTAAGTTTTGTAATACTCGTGTAATCTATTCTTGTGAGTAATAGAATTATTTTCTCTCAAATTTGTATCTCCCAACGTCCAGGCGATCCTCTCTTCCTAACAAGTGGTATCAAGAGCTTGGTTAGAGACGTTGGTTGAGTTTTTGGGTCTTCTGAAGTTTCCTCAAAATTCAATTTTGAGTGTACCATTGGATTCGTCTCGTCGAACCGAGTCCAACGCAAAAAACGGTGACTTAAACGGAGTTATAACGAGCCCAGAAAACGCGGTCAAAGTTTGGTCAACTCGCCGGAGAAGACGACCGGTGCCGGAATTTTCGCCGGAGAAGATGATCACTGTAGCAGTCCTGTAGCAATTCACTGTAGCAGCCCTGTAGCAATTCACTGTAGCAGCTGGCGGCACTGTAGCAAGTTCATGTAGCAAGTACTGTAGCAGTACTGTAGCAATTCTGAAATTTTACAATTTGGTCCCTGAAATTTTCAGAAATTCATTTTTGGTCTCTGAAAGTTTAGAAAATTATAATTTTGCCCCATAAGTGGAATTTAAGCCGCGAAGTGTCTATTCCACCATTTTCAACCGTTCCAGACGTAACGGTGATCTCTGTTTTCTACAATTCAACCCCGTTTGTGTTGAAAAATTATTTGTAAGGTGATAATGTCCACAGAAGAGTCAACATCATCTTCCAGAGCTATGATTATGCTCACAGCCACAAACTACACGCTGTGGAAACCTCGGATGGAAGATCTCCTCAGCTGTAAAGATTTGTTCGATCCTATTGAATTGAAGGGTATAAACCTTGATTCCTCCAAAGAGATAGATTGGAAGAAATCAAACCGAAACTATTGGTCAGATCCGTCAATGGATTGATCATAGTGTCTTCCACCATGTTGCACAAGAGACAGACTGTGACGATCGCTCCAAATCCATATGGACCAACACGTCATTCATCGATTTCATTGCGAGGTATTTGACCTCTATATGATACGTTTTATAAACATTGCATTCTTTTAAAAAGGCAAACCATATATGAATATTTAAATCAAAGGTTTTCGACATCTGGTGATTTCTACATATATACAATCACCGTAAATAATAGTTTACAACAGTACTTCCGTTGACAATGCAGTCAAAATAAGATACATGGTGATGATTTGGTGAATGCAACATTTTCTTGAAAAATATGCCATGTAAGACTCCATGCACATAGCTTGTCTATCATATAAGCAAACAGCGGAAGACTTCTAGAAAACTTGAGAATAAACATGCTAACAAGTGTCAACACAAAGGTTAGTGAGTTCATAGTTTTAGTGTTTCGTATAATCTGTATATAAAAGTGGATCACAAGATTTCAGTTGTTTCATCCAGAAACGTTTATCAATAGATTCTACATAACAGAGCACCCTGGTAACTAAGCTTTATCGTTATAATGATAAATACCCCATTCGTTTTAATACACGCAAACCAACGTGTCCTAAACTCAAATAACACACGTCCGTTAAAAGGCTAGCGCTCTAGCTCGGACGGGGATGTCAAGCCCTATGGATCCATATACTGTTATTCGCGCCCACCAGTCCATATCCTATGTACTGGCAGCTACTAGTTACCAAAGCTAAGGGATTTTCGGTTCAAACTCAGTGTAGAATTTAGTATGTACTTGTATCCATTGCGTTTAAAATAAATTGCATGTATTCTCAGCCCAAAAATATAGATTGCAAAAGCAATTAAAAAGGGAGCAATGAAACTCACCTTAGCAGCATATAAAGTCGTTCATCATAATGTGACCAAAACTCGGAATATCAAATAATCGTAGATCTCAACCTAGAGAACATATGTTGGTCAATAAATGTCTATCAAGCTAGGTCAGGTCATAGTGTATCACAATCCTAATGCTCGAGATCGACATACAAAAGTTATCCAAAGTTGTTTCAAAAAGTCAATTTTGACAATAGTTCAACAAAACGAGATGTGTCTTATATAAGAATTCATTTTCTCGGCTGGTAATATTTAAAAATCCAATTTATCAATCTTGTAAACAAGTTGTTTAAATCTTAATTGCAGATTCAAAAGCAATTTCAATTAACGTCAATCATAATTCAGTTGATCATATCTTTTAATCCGTTCATCGAAATTATTCGATATCTAAATGAAAAGTTATTGATTTTTCGTCAGCTTTCCAAAAACATGTATATCATATATCTTTTACCAGTAATATATGTATTTAATTCGTGATTCATTATAAACTGTTTAACGACGAGATTTAGCATACAAGCATATATAAATATATATACTCGAGCACTAGACATGGATACACAATTAATATATAAAAGATAAGATATGAATGCTCACGTATCAATATTGTGATTCAATATTGCAGGAAAGTACGTATACGCAACAGAGATGATAAATACTAGGTTTGACTTGCGAACAATACCCATGAATATTACCCATAACCTCCATAGCAATAACCCATAATTTCCTTAGCTCTATCCCGCTCGAAAAACTATTTTGAAAGTGACATGCTCATGACCTCGTCGTAGTATTTTATGTATAATATTAATTAATAATAATACTACTAATAATATTAAGATTAATAATAATATTAATCTTAATAATAATAATAATAATAATAATAATAATAATAATAATAATAATAATAATAATAATAATAATAATAATAATAATAATAATAATTATAATAATAATAATTATAATAATAATAATAATAATAATAATAATTATAAATATAATAGAGAGATTGAGACGAGAGTTATAAGTAAATAAAACTGGTACCCGACTTCGCATTTTATAGCATTTGGCCTGAAAAAGTACCCCATGCGATCGCATGGGATTTGTGCTTCAAGGCCATGCGATCGCATGGCACCCTGGGACAGCTCACAATTGTTTAACTTCTAGTTTGTCGACATATTTTTATATTATATATAATATATTTAATTTATATAATTAATTATATATTATATTAAATTCACGTGCATAGTTGACTTGTAATTTTTGTTCCGATAAATCGTACGTCGTCACTCGACTTATGTCCCGGTTCCGGTTTTTCGAGTGTCCCTTCGTACGCTGAGAAAACTTGTAATTTACATTTTGGGACACGTACCTTTGTCAAAATATAGCCTTAAATTATCCCTAAATTATATCACTCAAAGTGTATCTTAAACTTTCGAGTGTTTTGATCATTTACTTCTATAAATCATCGTCTCGTAGTATATACATATATTTACATTTTGAAATAGTGTTTTACTGTAGCAAAGTTTTTTTACTGTAGCAAATAGTGATTTTCGAAAACACTGTAGCTTTTCGGGTACTGTAGTAATTTGAAAATACTGTAGCAAATTAGTGTTTTACTGATTCATCTTAAACGTTTTAGTTAACTTATCTAAATATCAATCGAATCAATAATCAAATGTTACTATCATTTACTAAATAACTTGAAATCATATATATTCAAATAGATATATAAACCAATAAGTTTAATGTACGGTATCATGCAATTAAAACTTTGTTACGTTTTCAAGTTATAGTATATATATGTATCTATTTACATATAATGGTTCGCGAATCGTTGAGAACAACCGAAGGGTACTTGAATAGTTCAAAAATTTTGAGATTCGATTTTACAGACTTTGCTTATCGTGTCGGAAACGTTAAATCATTTAAAGATAAAGTTTAAATTTGGTCAAAAATTTCCGGGTTGTCACAGTACCTACCCGTTAAAGAAATTTCGTCCCGAAATTTGAGTGAGGTCGTCATGGCTAACAATAAAAATGTTTTCATGACGAATATGAGTTGGTAAATAGAATTTTATCACCATTGAATAATACGAATAAAATAATCCGATTACTCGAAGCGTATGAGAGAAGTTATCGTAATAGAGTGAAATGGAGAATAGAGATTCGTCTTATCTCTTGATGTAGTAACGATTGATTTCCGGAATTTAAGGAATAGAAAATCTTCATAATTTAAATAAGATTTGATTTTTCAGAATTTAAGGAAATTAGGATTTTGTGATGCCCCGTACAAAACCATCGTGTACGAATCATCAACAACAGGATCATTACAAGGTTAAGTACTATATGCTGTAATTAAAGAAGTTGCATTCACGATAAAAAGGTGATGTCATAACCGACAACAAATGTTTTACATTCCAAAAACATGCTTCGCTAAGTAGAAGCAATAAATAAGTGTACGTGACCCCAATGGTCGTTACATAATATAGTTTCAAAAGTAAATAAGTTTGAATGCAAGATAAGTAGTCATGCGATAACAACTCTAAGCAGCGGGTTCTACAGCACGACTAGTACACAGCGGAAGCAACCTCAAGCACCTGAGAAATACATGCTTAAAAACGTCAACACAACGGTTGGTGAGCTATAGTTTAAGTATAACAGTATGTAAGGTAGGCCACGAGATTTCAGTGCTACAAAGAGCGTTTCAAAACAGTATGATAAAGTATATGTTTAACCGTGGGCACTTGGTAACTAACTTAACGTTTATAATACCCCCTGAAAGTACACTTGGCGAGTGCGTATGTTTACGAAGTATTAAACACTCGTTGACTGCTAGCGTGACTAGCCCGAGTGGGGATGTCAAACCCTATGGATCCATATCTAAGATTCGCGTTCACCGGTTCATAAACCAATGATTAAACGTTACCGAGCTAAAGGGAATGTTTCTGCCGTTATATAACCCACACATATATAAAGTTTAAGTACTCGTGCCTAGTATGTAAAACATAAAATCCGCATGTATTCTCAGTTCCCAAAATAAGTTAAAGTAAAAAGGGAATGCTATAACTCACAATCATATGTAGCGGTAAAGTAGTAGTCGGGAAAGGTGTGAAAGTAAATGGTCCGAAGTCCTCAACCTAAGTCAAATAGTACTAAGTCAGTAAATCGTCTTAATAGGTTTAAAAGTATGTAATTAAGGTCTTAAGGGTCATCATCATTCATCATCAAACAAAAGGCGTAAAGTAAGTTTCGTTTATGAAAGTAGTTTTCAATAAAGTCTGACTTCAGTCAGTCGCCACGGCCTCTACCCTTACTGAATTAAGGTGAGACCAGTGGCCATGGCTCCGTCTATGAGTCCCTTAAGTGTGGTAAAATTTACAGAAGTAAACTCGTCTTGGTTTGACCGTGGCGACGGTCTAAGTGCGAGTAGGTCAGAAATTTCTGCACAACGTTAAAGGACATAGTAACGATCGGAGGGCCATAAATCCTAAACCGTAACTCGGATTAAGACGAGTCCTATATGAAAAGTTATCTACTCGAAAAGTTATATCTAAAAATCAAGGTTAGAATAGCCCAGGTCTACTGGTCTGTTCCATAAGCATCAAGTCAGTAGGTTTTGGACAGAACAGTGAGTTTAAAAGGGTTCCGGTGGTCTTGGTGCTTGATGTTCATCATGGCTCTCATCCTTGATGCATATAGCTTCAAGTGTACAACTCATTGATGTATCTACATCATCTTAACCAAGTCCTGACCATCATAACCCATGTGCAAGTCTAAGACATGAAGCACAACTCACTTAAGAGTTGTATGAAGTTTGATGAACCAAAGTTGCATCAAAGTCTTAGATCTAACACATACATGGACTTTAAAGCTAATAACAAGTTACAAACTTGAAAGTAAACTAACTAATCAAGATCATAAGTAGTAGAACATAGTTCTTAGTTTGATCTTGAAGATCCAAGACTCAAAAGTCTAGATCTAAAGTTACATTTAAAGAAAACTTGTTTGTGTGTTCTTGAACATCCAAGGTTAACTTGATTTGTTCAAGAGATATGAGATCAAGACTAACTTGTAGTACTTGACCATATAAACTAACTACATGAAATTTAAGTGTATAAAATAAAGAAACAAGTTAACTAAACAAGTAATTAGTTCAAGGGTTGCTCATACTTTAAAGATTCAACCAAAGTTGATCTTTAAGTAAAGTAAACTTTAAGTTTACTTCCATGACTTACAAGTATGATTTCAACAACAAGAACTTTATAATCTTTGAAACATTATATGTAGAACTTAAACTAGAGAGTTTAGTTCTTGATTGTTCTTGTTAAAACAAGATAAAAGATGAATCAAACTAGAAAGTTAGATTCTTGAAACATGTAAGTAAATAACAACAATTAACAAGACAAGTAACATTAACCACAAAGAACAACAAATGATGATGATGATTTGCATGTATGTATAAGGTTTTAAGAAGAAAAGAAGAAGAGAAAAAGTCTTCAAGATTACTTACAAGAACTAGAGAAAAGAGAGAAAAGAAATGTTGCAAGTAAGAGTGTGAGTTGGAAATGAGAGATGCAAGTGAGTACTAGTGAACAAGTAGTGTAAAAAAATTTCAAAACACCACTAAATGGTCACATGGTTTCGGCATTCAGCAGAAAAAAAGGAGGGGAAGGGTTGGTTCATTGGTTACTAGTATGTAAAGATGACAAAAGTTGGATAATGAGGATGCATGCATGGGAAGTGTATGTTAACTAGATTCCAAGTGTTGAAACTAACTAGTTACCTTACTAAATGATACTTACACTTGAAGACATGGGCTAACTAAGTCCACTAGTAGTGTAGGGTGGGCTTGGAAGTCCAATAACATGAGTCCATTACACTAACAAAGCCCAAGTTCAAATAAATCACAAGTTAAACCAATTAAAGCCCAAGTAACTAACTAATAGCCTTAGTTAATTAAAATGATTAATAAATTTAATCATGAATGTAAATAATATCTAAAAATATTATTCGTGAAAGTTCCGGGTGTCACAAAGACGTTTCGGGCCCTTAAAAGTCAAGTACGGGCAATCATGGCAACATGTAAATGTAATAACGTACATTCGTTTAAACACGCGTATTAATAATAGTAATTATTAATAAATAAATGTTGGAAATTCCAGGGTCGTTACATTACCCACCTGTTAAAGAAAATTTCGTCCCGAAATTTAAGCTGAGGTAGATGGAGGAGTCGGGAAAAGGTGAGGATACTTTCGAATCATTTGATCCTCTCGCTCCCAAGTAAACTCAGGTCCTCGTTTAGCATTCCATCGTACCTGTACAATCGGAATCTTGTTGCGTTTCAAAGTTTTGATCTCACGATCCATAATCTCAACTGGTTCCTCCACAAAGTGGAGTTTGTCGTCAATCGTAAGTTCCTCAAGTGGTATGATAAGTTCAGGTGCAGCAAGACACTTCTTCAAGTTCGATACATGGAAGGTAGGATGAACTGAGCTCAATTGTGCTGGTAGATCTAATCGGTAAGCAACGGGTCCAACACGTTCCAAGATCTCAAAAGGACCAATGTATCGTGGGTTCAACTTCCCACGTTTTCCAAAACGGATCACACATTTCCAAGGTGCAACCTTTAACATTACACGATCACCAACGTTGAATTCAAAGTCCTTACGTTTAAGATCGACATAACTCTTTTGACGATCACGGGCAGTCTTAAGTCTAGCTTGAATCTGAGCAATCTTCTCCGTGGTTTCGTGGACTACCTCGGGTCCGGTGATTTGCTTTTCGCCTACTTCGGCCCAACAAATAGGAGATCGGCACTTACGGCCATACAATGCTTCAAAAGGTGCAGCATTAATGCTTGAGTGATAACTGTTGTTGTACGAGAATTCAGCGAGTGGCAAATGTCTTTCCCAGGCCTTTCCAAAATCAATGACACATGCACACAGCATGTCCTCCAAGGTCTGAATCGTTCGTTCGCTTTGCCTGTCAGTCTGAGGATGATAAGCAGTGCTCATGTCGAGACGAGTTCCCATGGCTTCTTGCAAAGAACGCCAAAATCTAGAAGCAAAACGGGGATCGCGATCGGAGATGATCGATAAAGGTACACCATGACGAGATACAACCTCTTTGATGTATAACTGAGCAAGTCTTTCCATTGTATCAGTTTCCTTCATCGCTAGGAAGTGTGCAGATTTGGTGAGGCGGTCAACAATAACCCAAATGGTATCGTATCCGCACACCGTCTTCGGCAGCTTAGTAATGAAATCCATTGTTATCCTTTCCCACTTCCATTATGGGATCTCCGGTTGCTGAAGTAAACCAGAAGGTCTCTGATGCTCGGCTTTAACCTTCGAGCAAGTCAAACACTTACCAACATAAGTCGCAACGTCTTTCTTAAGATTCGGCCACCAATACTGTTCTTTAAGGTCGTAGTACATCTTGCCCACACCGGGGTGAATCAAATATCTCGACTTGTATGCTTCATCAAGTATCAGGTTCCGTAGATCTCCATAAAGAGGTACCCAAATCCTTCCGGCATAACATCGGAGTCCAGACTCCCTAACCTCGAATCGAGAGACAAGTATGTTCAAATGTTCGTGAGATATATTCTCCTCCTTGAGAGCCTCAACTTGGGCTACTCTGATCTGGCTGTTGAGGTTCGAATGGATGGTGATGTTCAGATCCCTAACACGAAGAGGTGCCGTCCTCTCCTTTCGGCTTAAAGCGTCAGCTACAACATTGGCCTTGCCAGGGTGATAACGGAGTTCACAATCGTAGTCGTTGAGCATCTCGATCCATCGATGCTGTCTCATATTCAGTTGCTTCTGATCAAAGATGTGCTGGAGACTCTTGTGGTCGGTGAAGATAGTGCTCTTAGTTCCATACAAATAATGTCTCCACAATTTGAGTGCAAAGACAACGGCTCCAAGTTCAAGATCATGTGTAGTGTAGTTCCGCTCGTGAATCTTCAATTGGTGGGAGGCATAGGCAATAACCTTTGATCGTTGCATCAGTACACAACCAAAACCACTCTTCGATGCATCACAATAAATAACAAAGTCGTCACTGCCTTCAAGAAGTGATAGGATAGGTTCGGTGGTTAACTTTTTCTTCAAAGTTTGAAATGCTGATTCGTGTGCGGGTTCCCAAATGAACTTCTTGCCCTTGTGAGTCAGCGCGGTCAAAGGACGCGCAATCAGAGAAAATCCTTCGATGAATCTTCGATAGTAACCGGCGAGACCTAGGAATTGGCGAATATGCGTCGGAGTAGTGGGGGTCTCCCACTTGCTGATGGCTTCAATCTTGGCGGGATCAACTTTGATACCCTGGTCGCTTACAACATGACCCAAAAATTGTACTTCCTTCAACCAAAATTCACACTTGGAGAATTTGGCGTAAAGTTGCTCTTGTCTTAAGAGTTCAAGCACTAATCGGAGGTGTTGCTCATGTTCTTCTTCGCTCTTAGAGTAGATGAGGATATCATCTATGAAGACAATAACAAACTTGTCCAAGTAAGGCTTGCAGACACGATTCATGAGGTCCATGAACACGGCAGGTGCATTTGTCAAACCGAATGGCATCACGAGGAACTCATAATGACCATAACGGGTTCTGAATGCAGTCTTCATCACGTCACTTTCCTTCACCCTCAGCTGGTGATAGCCGGATCGCAAATCGATCTTTGAATAAACGCTCGATCCTTGTAGTTGATCAAAAAGATCATCAATTCGCGGAAGAGGATACCGATTCTTGATTGTCAATTTGTTGAGCTCACGGTAGTCGATACACATACGAAAGGATCCATCCTTCTTCTTCACAAACAGAACAGGTGCGCCCCAAGGCGAGAAACTTGGTTGGATAAACTCTCGATCTAACAGCTCTTGTAGTTGACTCTGTAATTCTTGCATCTCGGAAGGTGCGAGTCTATAAGGTGCGCGAGCTACAGGTGCAGCTCCTGGCACTAAATCAATCTGAAATTCTACGGCTCTCGGCGGTGGTAATCCAGGCAATTCCTCTGGGAAGACAACGGAAAATTCGTTCACAATTCGAACGTCGTCCACGCTCTTCACCTCAGTTTCTACCGCTTTCACATGTGCTAGGACAGCAAAGCGTCCCTTCTTCATAATCTTTTGCGCTTTCACGCAACTAATGAGGTTCAACTTCGAGGTACATCTCTCTCCATAGATAACCAGTGGTTCGCCATCTCCTTGTGGTATGCGAAGTGCTTTATCTCCACAAATAACATCGGCCTTTATCTTGCTCAACCAATCCATACCGACGATCACGTCAAAACTTCCCAGTTTGATAGGTATCAAATCAATTTCGAAATCTGCACCAGCTATGTTGATAATAGCTCCACGACTAATATGGTCAACCTTTTCAAGTTTTCCATTGGCGACCTCGACAAGCATACTTTCTTTTAACGGGACTAATGACCAATTAATCTTATCGCAAAAATGTCTACATACATAACTTCTATCCGCACCAGTATCAAACAAGACAGAAGCTAAAAGATTGTTGATTTTGAATATACCTGTCACCAAGTCGGGGTTATCGCGTGCATCCCTTGCATTAACATTAAAAGCTCTAGCACGTGGTGGTCCGCCATCTTTTCGTTTGTTCGGGCACTCGTTTCTGAAATGGCCCGTCTGCCCGCATTCGTAACACTTTTTCGGCCCGTTGGTGTTCGGCCTCCCTGTCATCATGGTAGTCTTGCAGTCTCTACCGATGTGCCCGCTCTTCTTACACTTCTCACAAACAGCATTACAATACCCGGTGTGGTGCTTGTAGCACCTCTTGCATTGTGGTAGCGTGCCTTTGTAGTTCGGGTTGGAGTTGTTGTTGTTGGGGTTGGGGTTGTTGTTGTTTTGCCTGAACCCTTCATGTCGCTTCGCCGGGTTTTGATCATAGTTTCTACCCCTGTTGTTGTTATTGTTGTTGTGGTTGTTGTGGTTGTTATCCCATTTCCTCTTTTCGCTACTACCAGCTTCAAACTTAGCCTTTTTCGGCTCATCAATAAGGATCTGATTCATGAGAGTATGCGCCATGCGCATTGCTTTCGGGAACATTCGGTGGTTTGGATGAGGTGACATTTCCTTTGATGGACTTAGGGAGTCCCGATAAGTATTTCTCCATGCGCTTGAATTCGGGGGTGACCATGGTCAGACACATTAATGCTAACTCCAAAAACCTACGATTATAACTGTTAAGGTCGTTCCCTACGGCCTTCAACTGCATGAATTCAATTTCTATCTTCTGAATTTCGGTTCTTGGACAATACTCATCAATCATAGCACACTTAAACTCTTCCCAAGGCGTAGTATACGCCTCATCAATCCCTTTTGCTTGAGCTAATGTGTTCCACCACGTTAGCGTGCCGTCAGATAGCGTGCAAGATGCAAACTTGGTCTTATTATCCTCCGAACAGTTGCTAACTCAGAATACTGATTCAAGTTTCTCGAACCATCTGGTGAGACCAACTGGTCCCTCGGTGCCGCTGAAGTTATGCGGTTTGCAGCTCTGGAATTCCTTGTATGTACACCCATTTCGAACGGGTGGAATAACTGGTGGTGGTGGCGGTGGAGCTTGGAGATTTCTTTCTGCTAGGGCTGCAGCGACCCGTTCGCTGATCATGTCCTCAGTCTGGGCGGCGGTAGGTGTGGTTCTTCCTTTAGCCATGGTATTCTAAACAAAAATTTTGACCCAAGTCAAAATCCAGCATGCAAGTAGTAGTAATACAGTATATAGTGACCAACATGGAATCAAAACATCACATGTTATTAAATAATGCATCTAGGTACAAATACCACAGAATCATCGTACAACAATGTAAATAGAATATCGTGCAAGAATTAAATAACGCAAAGTTCCATTCATTAATAATAATAAGTTTCATACATCTGAATAAGTTCGTACAATACATATGAAATACATGAAACTATGTCTAGATTACATCATGGAATCTAAATACAAGGTCCTACGGTGAAGGTGGGTGAACTTCTCCTCGAGCCAACTGCTCCTCGAGCTCAGTGACTCGAGCTCGGAGAGTCTCAGTCTCCCTCATCAGTTCCTCGTTAGAGGGAGCTGGTGGGGCAGGCGGTGCAGGTGGGGTGGGTGGTGCGGGTGGTGCTGATGTAGATGGTCCGGCTCCGGATGTAGACGGTACGTTCCTAGATGTAAGTGGTCCGTATCTAAATCTAGGTGGTACGGTTCCAGGAATAGTCAATACGTAACGGGGAACCTTACGTATCTGTGGGTCGGCAGGGTATGGTACAACTCGTTTACGAGCAGTAACCCTACGACGATGGCCAAATGCGTCAGTAAAAGCACGACCTCCATTCACCCCTGGAATGACGGTGCCGTCGGAACGGTACCGCTTCTTCGGCGGGGTGGAGGGTGCCTGAATAGGTCTATCAGCAGGATCCTCATCATCGCTGGAGTCGTCTGATGATGAAGAATCGGTGGATGATGAGTCATCCGAATCGTATGGTGGTGACACTGGTGGCTGAGCTGGTAATCCAAAGCGTCCGAAGGCGGCCAACATCTGTCGGTGTCTGCCTGGCGGAATCACGACTAAACGTCCGTCGGGAGTGCGTCGGCAAGGTGTGCGCATGTGGTTACGAAACGGCCCTTCCCCGAACTCCGCGGGGATCTCAATACCACCAATGCGGGGCTGTGACCTCGAGGGTCCGGGAGCAGACACTGGGGCAGGTGCACTAGTACTAGCTCCGGAAGTAGAGGCGCCGGGATCATTAGTGGGTGTCGGGGCCGGTGTATCGGCAGTAGCAGCAACAGGTGTAGCAGTAGGTAGGGTGACGGGGTCTGAGTCTGTACTGCCCTAAATGCCAGCAGGTGGAACATCCGACATCTGAACAAGGAAAAATAAATTTTCCATGTCAGTATGTCATAAAGCAAGTAAATAATAGGCCAACAGTTTAAATCATGTATAACAATAAGTAGCATGGCAATATCAGTAATCGTACGAAACTAGCATGCAATCGAAAGCAAGTAATAGCATGCAGTAGTGAAATCACGTAGTAGCATACGGCATATAGCAGTAACAGTAAGCAGCAGCATGCAGTAAGTTCAGCGGAAACAAGTAAACTAGCAAGTTGTAGATTAGTCCTATTAGTGAATCCTACTCGGGTCGGTCTTAGACTCACTAATGCAACCTAATTCCCTACAACCAATACTCTGATACCAAATGTGATGCCCCGTACAAAACCATCGTGTATGAATCATCAACAACAGGATCATTACAAGGTTAAGTACTATATGCTGTAATTAAAGAAGTTGCATTCACGATAAAAAGGTGATGTCATAACCGACATCAAATGTTTTACATTCCAAAAACATGCTTCGGTAAGTAGAAGCAATAAATAAGTGTACGTGACCCCGAAGGTCGTTACATAATATAGTTTCAAAAGTAAATAAGTTTGAATGCAAGATAAGTAGTCATGCGATAACAACTCTAAGCAGCGGGTTCTACAGCACGACTAGTACACAGCGGAAGCAACCTCAAGCACCTGAGAAATACATGCTTAAAAACGTCAACACAACGGTTGGTGAGCTATAGTTTAAGTATAACAGTATGTAAGGTAGGCCACGAGATTTCAGTGCTACAAAGAGCGTTTCAAAACAGTATGATAAAGTATATGTTTAACCGTGGGCACTTGGTAACTAACTTAACGTTTATAATACCCCCTGAAAGTACACTTGGTGAGTGCGTATGTTTACGAAGTATTAAACACTCGTTGACTGCTAGCGCGACTAGCCCGAGTGGGGATGTCAAATCCTATGGATCCATATCTAAGATTCGCGTTCACCGGTTCATAAACCAATGATTAAACGTTACCGAGCTAAAGGGAATGTTTCTGCCGTTATATAACCCACACATATATAAAGTTTAAGTACTCGTGCCTAGTATGTAAAACATAAAATCCGCATGTATTCTCAGTTCCCAAAATAAGTTAAAGTAAAAAGGGAATGCTATAACTCACAATGATATGTAGCGGTAAAGTAGTAGTCGGGAAAGGTGTGCAAGTAAATGGTCCGAAGTCCTCAACCTAAGTCAAATAGTAATAAGTCAGTAAATCGTCTTAATAGGTTTAAAAGTATGTAATTAAGGTCTTAAGGGTCATCATCATTCATCATCAAACAAAAGGCGTAAAGTAAGTTTCGTTTATGAAAGTAGTTTTCAACAAAGTCTGACTTCAGTCAGTCGCCACGGCCTCTACCCTTACTGAATTAAGGTGAGACCAGTGTCCATGGCTCCGTATATGAGTCCCTTAAGTGTGGTAAAATTTACAGAAGTAAACTCGTCTTGGTTTGACCGTGGCGACGGTCTAAGTGCGAGTAGGTCAGAAATTTCTGCACAACGTTAAAGGACATAGTAACGATCGGAGGGCCATAAATCCTAAACCGTAACTCGGATTAAGACGAGTCCTATATGAAAAGTTATCTAATCGAAAAGTTCTATCTAAAAATAAAGGTTAGAACAGCCCAGGTCTACTGGTATGTTCCATAAGCATCAAGTCAGTAGGTTTTGGACAGAACAGTGAGTTTAAAAGGGTTCCGGTGGTCTTGGTGCTTGATGTTCATCATGGCTCTCATCCTTGATGCATATAGCTTCAAGTGTACAACTCATTGATGTATCTACATCATCTTAACCAAGTCCTGACCATCATAACCCATGTGCAAGTCTAAGACATGAAGCACAACTCACTTAAGAGTTGTATGAAGTTTGATGAACCAAAGTTGCATCAAAGTCTTAGATCTAACACATACATGGACTTTAAAGCTAATAACAAGTTACAAACTTGAAAGTAAACTAACTAATCAAGATCATAAGTAGTAGAACATAGTTCTTAGTTTGATCTTGAAGATCCAAGACTCAAAAGTCTAGATCCAAAGTTACATTTAAAGAAAACTTGTTTGTGTGTTCTTGAACTTCCAAGGTTAACTTGATTTGTTCAAGAGATATGAGATCAAGACTAACTTGTAGTACTTGACCATATAAACTAACTACATGAAATTAAAGTGTATAAAATAAAGAAACAAGTTAACTAAACAAGTAATTAGTTCAAGGGTTGCTCATACTTTAAAGATTCAACCAAAGTTGATCTTTAAGTAAAGTAAACTTTAAGTTTACTTCCATGACTTACAAGTATGATTTCAACAACAAGAACTTTATAATCTTTGAAACATTATATGTAGAACATAAACTAGAGAGTTTAGTTCTTGATTGTTCTTGTTAAAACAAGATAAAAGATAAATCAAACTAGAAAGTTAGATTCTTGAAACATGTAAGTAAATAACAACAATTAACAAGACAAGTAACATTAACAACAAAGAACAACAAATGATGATGATGATTTGCATGTATGTATAAGGTTTTAAGAAGAAAAGAAGAAGAGAAAAAGTCTTCAAGATTACTTACAAGAACTAGAGAAAAGAGAGAAAAGAAATGTTGCAAGTAAGAGTGTGAGTTGGAAATGAGAGATGCAAGTGAGTACTAGTGAACAAGTAGTGTAAAAAAATTTCAAAACACCACTAAATGGTCACATGGTTTCGGCATTCAGCAGAAAAAAAGGAGGGGAAGGGTTGGTTCATTGGTTACTAGTATGTAAAGATGACAAAAGTTGGATAATGAGGATGCATGCATGGGAAGTGTATGTTAACTAGATTCCAAGTGTTGAAACTAACTAGTTACCTTACTAAATGATACTTACACTTGAAGACATGGACTAACTAAGTCCACTAGTAGTGTAGGGTGGGCTTGGAAGTCCAATAACATGAGTCCATTACACTAACAAAGCCCAAGTTCAAATAAATCACAAGTTAAACCAATTAAAGCCCAAGTAACTAACTAATAGCCTTAGTTAATTAAAATGATTAATAAATTTAATCATGAATGTAAATAATATCTAAAAATATTATTCGTAAAAGTTCCGGGTGTCACAAAGACGTTTCGGGCCCTTAAAAGTCAAGTACGGGCAATCATGGCAACATGTAAATGTAATAACGTACATTCGTTTAAACACACATATTAATAATAGTAATTATTAATAAATAAATGTTGGAAATTCCAGGGTCGTTACAGATTTCCTTTGATTAAATGCGTAATCTGCCTCGATTGTTATGTCTGATATTTTGCTATAAATTGACCTCTTCCGTTTCATTTATTTTCACCACTCCTATAATCTTCTTTCTTATTTCATACTTACAAAAGATTTGTGAAAATGTTTCATCCAGTTCTGATTCTTGATATTTTCTTGGCTACCATATCATTCATTCTTCTTTTTCATCTGCCATCAGAGGAGGTTATTTTCTTCTACTATTACCTTGGGGTTATATTGTTTTTCATTCTCCCGTGTCTTTATATTGCTATACGCATTGATATACACGGTTTGTAGTTTCAGAGTTGTTTTCGGGCTTTATATTTTCCATTATATTTCGGAGCTTCATGCTTTCGTTTTCTCTTCCCGACTTTAAGTCAAGCGAATAATGGTCTAGAATTCATAGGTATGAATTTCGGAATGAACGTAATTAATGTTCTAAGAAAGAAACGGTAATGGCACAATCTGGCTTGTCAAATTACCAGAATACCTCGAAAAGACTGAATCATCAAGAAAAATATTTTCTTGATATGTTTAGAGGTTAAATAGAATGAAAGAGTTATGTAACATGGTTCATGATGAGGGTATGATCGGTGAACCTTTATCATGTTCCATTAGAAACTCAACATGACTTACTGTAATATAATCACGTTGATCAAATATCATTATATTATACTAACTCATGCTTCAATTCCCAACACTACTTCAAAAACATCCATTTTTCGAAATTTCCAGAATTTAGAAACTAACACAGTTTCTTTTATATTGTAACGCATATATTGCGAAGAGATGAATGATTTCAGATAAGTATAGTTATGAAATATCTTCAGAAATATCGAGGAATTTTTTATAATGAAAGATACGATGATATCATAGAATATTTAAGATAAGATGATGATGAAGAATATTGTCCGTAAAGGTTTTGGAGTAAGGAGCAAGGTATTCATTAATGACTTCAGTAGACACTGAATCATTTGGATTCTTTGAATATAGAGTTTGGTCCTTGTATTTGCCCTTTGTCTCCTTCATGGTCTGATCAATCCGTTTTTCAGTTCCAAACCTTCTCTTTTTCTCAGCTTTACCACCATACTATTCTTTATCATCAAACTTTTGACTGTTAAGGTCGTTTACAGTTTTTGCTGCTTCATCAGCATTGTTCCAAATTTCAGAGAACTAGTTCATAGTTTGGGATGTTTTTCAGAAACTTCACATTCGAAGTATGTAAGTCTAGAAGATAGATGTTATCTATATATAGCTGCTGTCGTAGAAAATGCTGCGAGATTCAAAATACTGATTGCTAATTTCTATAGTTGGTATGGCAATTACCGTTACAAGATGTGGATGAGTACATGATAGGGTTTCAATGAGTATAAGGATTTTTCAGAAGGTCAAGGATCAATGAAGTTGTTGGTAAATTTACTGCTAATATGGTGGAACATAAAAGGTTCCCCGGTAACAAGAACGTATATGTCAAGGTTACAATAAAGTTAATTTGAAAAGTCGAAATTGACTGGTTGAAAGTGGGGTAAAACTGGATACTTTGAAAAGGGATTGCAAGATTATTTTCGGTAAAAACAACGCTAAAGAATTTTGCATAGTTTTGAAGTCAAAGTATAGCTTTGAAAGATGTAGAGATCTAAGAATGATGACACTGGTTCAGAGTTATGACTTGAATTCTGATCCGTCAATATCAGAATATGTAATTGAATTTGTATGAAAACGATTGTATATCGTTGTAAGCATTGTTAATAATTTTTGAATCAAAGTTGAAGAATGTACAGTGTAACATACTAATTGCGAACTTATATATTTCCCGGGTATTACCTACCCGTTAAAGATTTCACAATTAATACTTTGTACAAAAGAATTTTTATTACCGTCTTTATGAAAATATATGTATGTATATTTTCTTCAGATGTAACACAGATTTAATGAGTTAATATCATATTAAGCTCATTTAATTTTCGGCTTGACTTAGAAATGATTAATCTCTAAAACATTAAAGATTACATAATCTTTGTGGAGTATTTCGCTAATGTAATCGATACTACATTATTTATTCTTATTCCTCGGTGAAGGATGTTGATGCTCGTGAAATTTTTGTGAACCTTACAAGGCACAGATGATGTTTTCTGGAAAGTTTCGAGTACATCGAAAATGAAAATGTAAAATCAATTATGTAATTGAATAATACACTTGGTTTATTATGAAATGGAATTCATTAAGTTGAAACAGAGATTGTAGTTAACAATGGTTAAGTTGTTAAGGAAGGATGTACATCATTGCATATTAGTAATATGAACTAACCGAGTAGTACCTACCAGTTAAGATTCACACGTAATAGCTTAGTACGAAAAGATTTATTTTGATTTCAAAATTCATATATATTAAATATACATAAAATTTCTTCAGGGGAAATGAGTTATTACTTCATCGGTTATTGTTGCTGGTATTTCTTGGTAACTACGATGCGTATGACGTTGATGTTCAAGGTACATATTGTGATGTTGAGGCTTGCGGTGTGGATGTTGTTGGTAAAACAAGTCTAGCTTGTACCTTACGTACCATTCCTGTCGGAGTTTCTATTCTCCTCTCTACTCATCTAATTTATGATTAGAACTGGGATAAATAATCTCTAAGATTTTAGAGATTACATAATCGCCGTAGAATATTTCTCCGATGAAGTTAATACTTCATCATTTATTGTTGTTGGTACCCCTTGGTACCTATGGTGCGTATGGTGTTGATATCCGAGGTACAGGTTATGATGTTGAGGCGTGTGATGGGGATGTTGTTATTGGTGGTACTATTTATGCTGCTGGTGCTGCTGCTGGTGTTTGTAATCCTTGCACCATATTCTCCAAAGCCACTACCCGAGCGCGAAGCTCGTTGACTTCTTCTATTATACTGGGATGATTGGTGGTTCGGACAAGCAGATGAATAAGATTTAGAATATTGGATATTACGTAGTCGTTGCGAGCTGTTCTGGAAATGAGGGTGAAAATGGTGTTACGAACGGGTTCGCCGGTAAGTGCTTCAGGTTCTTCGCCAAGAGGTGAATGTGGTGGATGGAAGGGATCACCTTCTTCTTATCTCCAACGATTAACTAGATTACGAACTCATCCTCAATTCATCCAGAATAGATGATGGCTAATTGGTTGATCCATTCCGGTTACGCTGCTTTCGGAGCTTGAATGAAAATCCATATCGGAATAGCTATCGGAATCTGAGGAATTCGAACTAGATGCGGAATTCATCTTACACGGTTTGGATAAAGGATTTTTGATATGAAATTATTTTTGGATATCGGATGATATTCTAATTACATAGAATACCTATATATAATACAAGGGATCCGTAAATTACGGAGGAACTTTCGAAAGCTGTCAGGCAAAGTTTACAGAAACATATACGCTAAGATATGAATTAGCAGATACGCTATGATACGAATTTTGTCTATACACTATTCATGCAATCAATGCAGTAAGACGTGTCTAGACTAGGAATGATAAGCAGGTAATGTCCGACAAGAAATGATAAGCAAAAATTTTGACATGCAGACACAGTCGAAGTCCAGATTTACGAATGTATCCTAACAACTATCAGTTAGACACACTCATGCAAGACTTGGTTTACTAGGACCAACGCTCTGATACCAACTGTGACGATCGCTCCAAATCCATATGGACGAACACGTCATTCATCGATTTCATTGCGAGGTATTTGACCTCTATATGATACGTTTTATAAACATTGCATTCTTTTGAAAAGGCAAACCATATATGAATATTTAAATCAAAGGTTTTAGACATCTGGTGATTTCTACATATAGACAATCACCGTAAATAATAGTTTACAACAGTACTTCCGTTGACAATGCAGTCAAAATAAGATACATGGTGATGATTTGGTGAATGCAACGTTTTCTTGAAAAATATGCCATGTAAGACTCCATGCACATAGCTTGTCAATCATATAAGCAAACAACGGAAGACTTCTAGGAAACCTGAGAATAAACATCCTAACAAGTGTCAACACAAAGGTAGGTGAGTTCATAGTTTTAGTGTTTCGTATAATCTGTATATAAAAGTGGATCACAAGATTTCAGTTGTTTCATCCAGAAACGTTTATCAATAGATTCTACATAACAGAGCACCCTGGTAACTAAGCTTTAACGTTATAATAATAAATACCCCATTCGTTTTAATACACGCAAACCAACGTATCCTAAACTCAAATAACACACGTCTGTTAAAAGGCTAGCGCTCTAGCTCGGACGGGGATGTCAAGCCCTATGGATCCATATACTGTTATTCGCGCCCACCAGTCCATGTCCTATGTACTGGCAGCTACTAGTTACCAAAGCTAAGGGATTTTCGGTTCAAACTCAGTGTAGAATTTAGTATGTACTTGTATCTATTGTGTTTAAAATAAATTATATGTATTCTCAGCCCAAAAATATAGATTGCAAAAGCAATTAAAAAGGGAACAATGAAACTCATCTTAGCAGCATATAAAGTCATTCATCGTAATATGACCAAAACTTGGAATATCAAATAATCGTAGATCTCAACCTAGAGAACATATGTTGGTCAATAAATGTCTATCAAGCTAGGTCAGGTCATAGTGTATCACAATCCTAATGCTCGAGATCGACATACAAAAGTTATCCAAAGTTGTTTCAAAAAGTCAATTTTGACAATTGATGTGTGCGAGGTGTACTAGGAAATAGTATTATTTTTACAACGAAATACTATTAAATACGATACAATTTTACACAAGTTATTTATTTATTTATAGAGTGGATATACCTAAACCTTGCTACAACACTTATAGGCAGTGTACCTAATTGTACAGTAGTGTAGTTTTTAGTAAGTCCGGTTCGTCCACTGGGAACTAGCCAAGTTTAACGCTATATTTTTTAAAAACTATATTTGTATAAATATATATATATATATATATATATATATATATATATATATATATATATATATAAGTAGTATTATTATTATTATAAAAGGGGGTTTTTACCGTTTAATGACCTGTTTGTCGATTTTAAAACTTTAGTCGCAGTTAAAACCTAATGTAAAATATTAAATAAATAAAAAGACTTAATTTAAAGCGTAAAGTAAATAACGATAATGAAATTGCAATAAATAAAAGTGCGATAAAATAAAATTGCGATAATTAAAAAGTACGAAAATTAAAAGTGCAATTAAATACAATAACAATAAATAAAAGTGCGATAATTAAAAGTTTAATTAAATATGAAATAAAGGAAATTAAATATGAAATAAAGGAATTATGCTTATTTAAACTTCCGTAATCATGATGTTTGACGTGTTGACTTTTAGTTTATTCCCATGGGTTAATTGTTCTTTGTCCTGGATTATTTAATATGTCCATACGGATTTGTCCATAATAGTCCATCAGTCATAAATATAAAGTGCGAAAGCCTTCGTCAAATTATTCTTATTCCCGAAGTCAAATATTCCAACTAATTGGGGATTCGAATTGTAACAAGGTCTTAATACTTTATTTAATAAATACACCAGGTTATCGACTGCGTGTAAACCAAGGTTTTACTACTTTGTTAACAATTACACCAATTACCCTTGAATGTAATCCACCCCTGTTTCAACAAGTATGTTAACTATTAATCCAATTCCGTGTCCGGTAAAATGAACAATTATTGGTATTTATAGATATCCCGCCCACCGTACCCAGTCAAGCGTATGTGGTTATAATCTGGCGCATTAATGTCAGGTTGAGTAATTGCGTGACCTTGACCAGTGCGTTTAGCTCTCATTCGGTCTTCCATACTTAGAGGTTCCAGATTCTCCATGATTGAATTTGTTGAATCTGAATCACTAGAGGATTCTGATTTAATGGTTCGTTCCTCAACAATCTCTGTTTGAATGATTGGTGGTTCCGGAGGAAAGATTAATGGTTCAGGATCTCGGAATCATCCCTGAATATTCTCCGGATTCTCAATTGTGAGGTCGGGTTCAAAAAATGGATTATCGGAAATTTGAATTGGAGTACTTGGTCGACTAGATGACGATTCTAAAGAAAAATCAACGGCGACAATATTTGCTAGATGTCTTGATCGAGTTACAGGTGGTGAACGTACAAAAGGTGGTGAACGTTTTGCTCGGTGCATTCACTGAATATCCTATTAGTTTTTAAAAAGGAAGAAAAATTATATAAGTTATCAAATTAATAGACTTTTCTGATTTTTGCCCACGTTTCGAATAGCCAAAAGATGCAGCAGAGGGGCAGGATTCGTTTGGTCTCAATATAATTGAGTACTGTTTGGCTCCAATAACCCGGTCCACGTACAAATCCAACTATTACTACGAACCAGAAAATTTTGATGTCTATCAATTTAACCACTTTAAAATAATTTTTTGTTTTGAAATTTAAAGAAATTTTAGATAAGAAATAGAAAAAATCTAAGTCCTAAAAACTAGATCGGCGAGAAATAAGAAAGAAAAAGAGCGCGTCGAAAAATAAAAAGTGTCGAAAAATAAAAATAAGAAAGTAGCGCGTCGAAACTTAAAAAGGAACTAAAAACTAAGAATTAAAAGTTGCGTCTAAAAATATTAAAGCTTAAAAGAAAAAATAAATCCAAAATGGCAATAACTTAAAAAGGTACTAAAACTTAAAAAGGCGTCGCAAAATTCTAAAGCACCTAAATCTTAGTCTAAAGAAAAAAACACTTAAGGGATTTTACGGCAAAGCCTAAAAATCTAGAAATAAAAATAACTATGGCAAAAACTATGACTTAAAACTAAATACGAGCGAAAATTACAAATATTACAAATAAACAATTAAAAAGATACGAAATTTTAAAAATAAAACTTATAGTTGTAAAAAGTACAATTCTTATAAAAATATTATTTTTATATTAATATTTTATAAAAGTATTAGTTTATATATTTAATTAAACTAATTATAACTTAATAATACAAATAAATTAAAAACTTAAACTAAATATTAATTTAATTAAAACCTTAATTAATATTAATAATAATAAAATTAACCCTAATTTCGTAATTAATGATGGCTGTGTTGACCTGTCAGAAACCTCCCGAGTGCGGATCCTAGCTGGAAAAAAGTACCGCGAGTGCGGATATTCCAGATTCAGATGAGATTAAGGTCGATTTTTATGCAGGCTCAGTTTTTTTTTATATTTTTTTTTACTTTTTATGTTTTGTTTTTTAATTTTCTGTTTTTATTTTATAGAAAATGTTTTATAATATAACTAAAACTTATAAAATAACTTATTAGTATTTTATAACTAAAAATACCTTCTTCTTTTTTTTGACTTAAAGATATATATTTTTTTATGTTTTTATATTTTTGATATTTAAAACTTATGTAAATATATTTTTACAAAAATAACGTAAAAACTAATTTTTTTATATATATAGCGTCTCGCTTCGGCGTTAAGTGTTGTCCCCGGCAGCGGCGCCAAAAATACTTGATGTGTGCGAGGTGTACTAGGAAATAGTATTATTTTTACAACGAAATACTATTAAATACGATACAATTTTACACAAGTTATTTATTTATTTATAGAGTGGATATACCTAAACCTTGCTACAACACTTATAGGCAGTGTACCTAATCGTACAGTAGTGTAGTTTTTAGTAAGTCCGGTTCGTCCACAGGAAACTAGCCAAGTTTAACGCTATATTTTTTTAAAACTATATTTGTATTAAATATATATATATTTAAGTAGTATTATTATTATTATTATAAAATGGGGTTTTTACCGTTTAATGACCGGTTTGTCGATTTTAAAACTTTAGTCGCAGTTAAAACCTAATGTAAAATATTAAATAAATAAAAAGGCATAATTTAAAGCGTAAAGTAAATAACGATAATGAAATTGCGATAAATAAAAGTGCGATAAAATAAAATTGCGATAATTAAAAAGTACGAAAATTAAAAGTGCAATTAAATACAATAATAATAAATAAAAGTGCGATAATTAAAAGTTCAATTAAATATGAAATAAAGGAAATTAAATATGAAATAAAGGAATTATGCTTATTTAAACTTCCGTAATCATGATGTTTGACATGTTGATTTTTAGTTTATTTCCATGGGTTAATTGTTCTTTGTCCTGGATTATTTAATATGTTCATACGGATTTGTCCATAATAGTCCATCTGTCATAAATATAAAGTGCGAAAGGTTTCGTCAAATTATTCTTATTCTCGAAGTCAAATATTTCAACTAATTGGGGATTCGAATTGTAACAAGGTCTTAATACTTTGTTTAATGAATACACCAGGTTATCGACTGCGTGTAAACCAAGGTTTTACTACTTTGTTAACAATTACACCAATTACCCTTGAATGTAATCCACCCCTGTTTCAACAAGTATATTAACTATTAATCCAATTCCGTGTCCGGTAAAATGAACAATTATTGGTATTTATAGATATCCCGCCCACCGTACCCTGTCAAGCGTATGTGGTTATATATAAATACGTCAAATTATAAGTCTATATATTAAATTAACGAGGTATCATTTAGTTAATATAAAGCCCATTAATAGCCCATAGTCTAATTTCCACAAGTGTCTTTCTTTTGTCCAAACCCCAATTATGGTACAAAGCCCAATTACCCAATTTTAATATTTAGCCCAACATCATGATTACTTCGGCATTAAATAAGCATAATAATAACTTAGCTTCGAGACATTAAATTAAAAATAACATTAACCATAACTTACAGTGATTAAAAATAGCGTAGCGTTACACGGACAGAAATTCGACTTACACCCTTACAACATTCGCTAACATACCCTTATTATTAGAAATTAAAATTAAAATTAAAATTATAATATAAATATATATATATATATATATATATATATATATATATATATATATATATATATATATATATATATATATATATATATACGAGTGAGAGATTGAAAGGAAAAAGATGTAAAATTCGTGCAGAATTCGATGGCTTTTATAGGCTCACGTTGCACTGTAGAGTTCCGCGAGTGCTGAGGTTTCCTTCACAAAAGTACCGCGAGTGCGGAGGTCTGATAACAGCTCTCATATTAGATCCAAAACGTGGGCTGCGTAAAATTATATTATATAATAATATATATAATTAATTATATATATTATTTTATTCTTATGCATAGTTGACTTGAAATTTTTGGTCCGTCGCGTCGAGTGTTGAGAGTTGACTTTGGTCCCGGTTCCGGATTTTCGAACGTCCTTGCGTACAATTTAATATCTTGTATTTTGCGTTTCGCGTCTTGTACTCTTGTAATTTCGAGATGTTTCTCATCAATAATTGGAACCACTTTGATTGTATTTTGTACTTTTGAGCTTTTTGGTCGTTTGCATCTTTAATTCATCAAATCTGTCTTTTGTCTTCACCTTTTATTATTTAAACGAATATCACTTGTAAATAGGACAATTGCAACTAAAAGCTTGTCTTTCTTGAGAGATAATGCTATGAAATATATGTTCGTTTTTAGCATTATCAAATATTCCCATACTTGAGCGTTGCTTGTCCTCAAGCAATATAGTCTTAAAATAAAAATACTAGAATCACTTCTTTATTCTTCACACTTTGTACATCAGTGATTTCTATACGGCGGTATAAACAATGGTAGTAACGTTGTGGCTTACAGTCCCACATGACTATGAAAATTTAGATCCTTTAAGGAAATTGGATCTTTATGAAAATATTTGATCTTTTAAAAATTGAATCTAGCTTTTACCCTAGATAGGTTTTCCGGAATAACCCTTCACCGGTGTTTGTAAAATATTTTTGTGGGTTTGGTGGGTTTCAGATTTGAAAATTTTAGGTCAAAACTTACGGTTTTGTGTCACCCACTTGCTAACCTTGTATTGGGAAAGCAACACGTCCAGTATACTTGTTCCGTATATTACCTTTCGATAAACTACCGTCCGGTTGTAAAGTAAAGCGTTGAACAAGCAACTGTTAAGGCAATGTCCCCTGACATGCTTTTAATTATGGTCTATAACGTGTCGGATGCAATTACTATCCTTGGTAGGAGCAATAGTAAAGCTCACCTTTATAATTTTTTGGTCTGGCACAAGGTCCTGTCTTCGACCATGCTATGCAACCACCGTTCTTACGGTTGACACCCGATTTGGTTCAGGTGACCTAATGAATTCCAGGTGAATTCCTAGGATTTTACGTTCAATGGTAATGAACGCATTGAAAATGGGTTTTCAGAAAACAAATTGGTTTGTAATTTTGATCAAAATATTTTCTCGTTCAAGCTCGAGTTTAGATATCATTGAATTTCATGAGTTTGTAATTCTCAATCTTTAATATCAATCTCTAGGATTGAGTAATATCAGTCTTAAAAGCTGATTTTAATCTTTAAGGAGATTATCCTTTCTGGGGATCTGATTCATTAGTCTTATCAAGCTAATTTGCACGGCGTCCTCCCCATTTTACGAGACAGATCCTCTCATGGTTAGGATAAGTCTGACCACTTGGCGACCCTGTTTGATGCTGAGGTCCGTGGATTTTCTGCTGATTTTAGTGATGACTTTTCTAGATTTTTCGTCAACCTACAGCTGGTCTGGACGACAACTTCATGACCTAAATCAAGAAGCATGTATCTTTTTCGAAAGACTTTACTTCCTTTTAATGATGGAATTGATTCATCGTGTAGATCCATCTTTCTTACAGTAAATCGGGTAAAACTTTTTAGTTTAGTCCAAAGTAAAAGCATCTTCAGTTATTTGTAAAAAAATATGTGATATATGTTTTAAATAACTTGGTAAATTTTTCCCACACTTGGCTTTTATTTTCTTTTATTTGCCTTTTTATTGTCCTCTATTCCATTTTAAATGAATTCTAACATTTTGGTTTGTTTCTCAATTTATGTCCTTTCTGAGGTAACAATAATTTCGGTATTAACACCTAGTTTTATCGTTCATAAATATGTATAAACATGATTTTGAGTTCATTTAATTGAAAATTTTGAAAAATTTTACTAGAATTGGGTAGTCAGTATATAAGACTAGGGCTGTTCTTTATTATCAGAGAGCACTAGATTCTAATACAACTACTGCGTTACTAGTATTTTTAATGGTAACCAAGTGTTTAAGTTAAAAATTTTAAAAATCCGAAAGAATTTAACCCCTTCCCACACTTAAGATCTTGCAATGCCCTCATTTGCAAGAAATCAGTAACAATTTAAATTATTGAGGGTGATTAGCGTAGAAAAATGATTAAATTTTACCAAAGTTTCTAAACATATTGGCGTTTGTTTGCTGAATGATAAATGGTGCACATCATTTGTTCATTCCGTCTTGTTGTTACATCACATTTGTTTTTCGTTTTGTCGTCAAAAGTACTAGCTTTTGCTGAACTTAATGCCAGTCTTTGAAAATGCGCTGTTTTACCCTGTTTTGTACATGAGAAAAACTACAAACATATATATACATATTTTTGAAGTTGGGTATATCACCCCACATTCAAAAATTATTAAAAATCTAATAATAAAAGTTAGAAAATAAAAACTATTAAAATATCAAAAGAAATATTAAAAGTATAAAATTATAAGTTATCAAATAAATAAATAAAAAATAAAAAAAAATCAGGGTTGATAAGGCTGGTGCCAGTATGGATCCCATTCATAGCCGTATGTACTGTAGAATGCTTGAGCTGGGTCATATGTAGGGTACGGTGGTCGGGTCTGTATAGTCCAAAGAGGAAATACGGGCATTGGAGTCGCAATGTAAGTTGCATTTATGTGTGCACGATGACTCATGATTTGGTTTTGATGATACTTCCAATCTTGAAATGCTCGTTGTCTAGCCATTTCATACTCATGATGAGCCATAAAAAGTTGCATTTCTGTCATCTCATTCCCCCCTCCCGCGTTACCTTGCTGCTGATCTCTTTCGACCTGTGGGTGCGAGCCCTCATATGGTGCTGCAGCGTTATGTTTTTTCTTTAAAACCTTAGCACCATGATATACTTTTAAACCAATTGTATCACGGGGTTCCGGTGTTGCAATTATTAATCCCCCCCGATTTCTATCGACACCGAGATACTCAGCAATTAGGGTAACAAAGATACCACCTCCTATTATCCCATTAGGCCGTATACTCTTAACTATAGCTGATAAATAATAACCCACACAATAAGGTATACTCACATCCCTTTGTGGGTCTCGAATACACATGAGATAAAATAAATCATTCTCATTTACTTTCTCTTTGTTCTTACCTCACTGTGTAATCAAATTTGCTAAGAACCTATGGATTACTCTTAGCTCAGCTCTATCAATATCATTGTAAGAGTTATTCCTCCCACGAAATCGGGTATGCCTAGTCATTCTACTCCATACACCATTCATATCAAAATTCTCATCAATTCTCCTACCATTAAGTATCAACCCTTGACAATCAGTAGATGCCAACTCCTCAGGCGTATATATACACAAAGCCTGAGCCATGTCTAGTAGAGACATATGGCGCATCACTCCTCCTAATAAAAATCTAATAAAACTACGATCGATTAAGGTAGATACCCGATCATTTATTTCAATACTACACAATAACTCCACACACCATTCTCTATATACACACCTACATATATTAAACAAACGTTCCCATTCAATGAAAGTAGAATTACCATACCTTTGTGTAAGTAATTCTCTGATTGGACCGGCTAATCCAACTGTCTCTAATGGTTCCCAATCTATGACTCTAGGTACTTCAATAACATTAGACTGAAGGGTGTGCAAGTTCCTCTGGTATTTTGGATAATCTATCCAATGTCGATCAAACCTTAAATTAGGATGTAAATCTGCCAATTCTATATTCGAATATGGAATGTATTGATGTGGTAGTTCTTGTCTATATAGGTCATTAATCTCCTGTTCTGCTGCATTCTCAGGAGGAGCATTGTGAGCCTGAGAAGCGGATGAAGATTCACCCCTTTCAGTCTGCAAAACATATCAAACACAATTTTTTTGCATCCAAATATGCATTAGTGTTAGCAAAATCATAAATCAAAACATTTACAATGACATGTTTAATCTATATTAAACTTTATACACATTTTCATAATATTAACAATTCTACACTTTTACAAATGAACATATATGAGAATGTATACAATGATCTTTAGCTTTTATCTCAAATAACATGTCAAAATAATCATTACTAGCAATTAAACAAGTTCCAATTGGCATTCATATCAATTAAATTGAGTTCATGCATTTTTGACTCAAAAAGTCCACTTTAATTCTTGAAAATCATGTTTAGGATCAAAGTTTTGATTATATAGCAACCTAAACATGTTACACTACTCAATTTAGTATAAACTAACAACAAAATTCGGCCATAACTCATTTATATCAAAAAGCCCCAATTTTGCTCAAGAACACAAACCCTAGATTACTCAAAATTTGAAGTTTAAGTCTTCTAATCATGTTAAATAGCATCAATCTAGGTTATACAAGCACAATATACAATCAATTTAAACACAATTACACTAGAAATCATCAAAATCAAATTAGGTATATTCTTGTTCAAGAACACTAATAATCCGAATTAAAGGGTGTTTAGATGTAGAAATTACCGATTTTCTTGAGTAACTTCTTGGTAGCATCCTTCTCAACCTGATTTTAGCAACAAAAAAAATTGATGTTTATCGGTGAAAAATCACGATTTTGGGAGTGGTTTTGTGGGTTTTTTCGCAAAAAACAAAATGAGATGGGGTGTGTGGAAACTGGTCTGTTCGACCAGTTTATCTGGGTTGGGTTTCCAGACCTCCGCGAGTGCGGTGGTGGGTACCCACAAAGTACCGCGACTGCTGTTTTTTTTTAATAAAAAACCTTTATTAATAAAACAATTACTTGATTAATTTAAAATTTTGTTTTCCTTTTTAGGACGAGGTTGTTTCGGTACGTTGACTTAGTCCATCCGTCAACAAAATTTTAAAATTTCGTCATTTTAAAGGGTTGTTTTAAAAGCAAAGATTTTTGGGTTTTCTAATGTTTTTGGCATACTTTAATTCAATAAGATTAAAAATAATGATAATAAAAGTTCTCGTCCCTCCCTTGGGTAGAGCAATTTCGGTTCAATGACCTAGTCTTCAACTCACGTCGAATTTTAAAAATCATATTTTTAACTTAACGAAATAAAGTAAATTTTTGTTTTTTTAAATTCACACCAAACTTAAATTTAAAATGCATAAAATTAAAAATTCATATTATTATTAAAAATTCACACCAAACTTATATTATATTTTTGTTTTTATACATACAAACTTATATTAATATTTACAATTTTAAATATATTGATTTTTAAAAGTTTTACAATATTAATTTTAAAAACAAAGTAAAAATAAAATTAAAAATCTTTTTGGTCTTTTATCCCACTTTAATCAATCAAATATTATCAAAAATACACGCCCCTCTTTTCGGTAAAGTAATTTTGGCTATTTTACCTAGTTTTACTCCTGACGAATTTCTGAAATATTTTAGGTTGATTGATTAAAGATATTTATACCTTAAGAATAAACGGTAAATTTCGCAGTGATGTAACAAATTTTTGTATGATATCAATAATTTCGGTCGCAAAACCTAATTTTATTGAATACCAATTTAATACTTTATAGCGAATGATTTAGCGTTTATTATCAAAAGGTTAAAAATAATAATAAAAATAAAAACTGTACATACTTACCTGTGTAATAGAATTCTTAGTGACCTGCTTTAGCCCACTCATAAGATAGTCGGACTAATTGGTTTTCTATAGCTACATAGGCGTAACCTCGAGCATTCAACATTTTTTCTTCTAAACATATGAACGGTCCATCTCTGCATAAAGTAACAAACTCGGTATTGGAATATGTCTGATTCGTCGAGCATTTTCCTTCGTGTGACCATTTTCCGCATTTGTGACATCTTTCAAGGTGTCATGCTCTTCTTTTCGCTGCGGATTTTGATTTTTCTTTACCAAACTGTAACTTATTATTTTCGTTCCTGGATTCTTTTCTTACTCCGTCCAATTTACCTCTGATTAATGATACTATTTCACTTGGAAGGGTGTCATTATTACGTTTAGTAATTAAAGCGTGTAGCATTAGACCATGGTTTAATTCACAGGAAGTCTTCATCTCGTAAAACCTAAAAAAATAAAAATTCAGAATGGGGGGAAGACTAGTTCTTTAGGGTCTGCTAGGGAAAGACCATTCGGATTCCATTCTCGAGAACTACACGAAAACAGAACATCTAACTCTAACAGAAATACATATTACCCTAAAAAGATTCGAACCTCCCCACACTTAGTTAGATGTGGTGTTGAAATTGTGATTAACGTTATTTTCAATTGGATTATCAACAATTTGTATATCTCTGATTTTTTCTTCAATCCATTTGTTGATTTACTCCGTAGCTTTCACAAATTCAACTAACATCGCCTTTTCTTTTGGCGATAAATTGGATATTAATAGGTTACATAACTTAAAGTTTCCCTTAATCTTAGCATCGTGAATCCGTTTATAAAGTTTCTTTGTTGAACTGTTAAAAACGGGTTCATCTAATTTCTTATCATCAACGGGGTTCTTTGTGATCGGATCATCATTAAGTGTTTCTTCATCTTCCCCACACTTATGCATTTTTATTGGTCTGACAGTTTTAGTTGGTGGAGATCTAAACTTTCGGTTCACAAAGGTGATTGATTTATTATCATCCCTAAGTGTCATTCTACCTTCTCTTACATCAATGAATGCCTCGGTGGTTGCTAAAAATGGGCGACCTAAAATTAGAGGAATATCAAGGTTTTCCTCCATATTAATCACTATGAAGTTTGCAACAAAGGTCAAACTTCCCACGTTAACAAGTAAATTATTTGCTATTCCAACCGGGTGTTTAATGGTTAGGTCAAATGATTGAACACCTATTTTGGTTGGTTTTAATTTACCCATACCTAATCTTTTGTATAAGGAAAGAGGCATAATATTTGCACTTGCTCCTAAATCTGCGAGTCCATTATATACAGTACCATCATTAAGCAAGCAAGAAATGATAAATTCACCCGGGTCTCCTGCTTTAGTAAGTCGAGTTGGTTTGTAAACCTTTTTCAGGTGTTCTTTTCTTAGTTCTTTCACTTCTATTTGAACTTCTTGTTCACATTTTTCTTCATTTCTTGGAATGGGAGGTTTGTATAAGAATTCTTCTTCATCACTCCAATTTGAATCCTCCCTACTTTCCAATTTTTATTTTTCATATGTTGTTGATAACATATTTATGTTTTCATTTTTAGGGTTTTCTTGGGTGGTGAAATTATGATTGACTTCATTGTCAACTTCCATCGGACCATGTATGTAATGTTTAACTCTGTGACCATTAACTTTAAATTCAATCCCATTTGAATTTATTAACTCTACTGTTCCATATGGAAAAACTCTTTTGACTATGAATGGTCCAGACCATCTTAATTTTAATTTTCCAGGAAATAGCTTGAATCGTGAATTGAAAAGAAGAACTCTGTCTCCTTCTTTAAATTCTTTTGAACTTCTGATTCTTTTATCATGCCATTTCTTCATTCTTTCCTTATAGATTAAGGAATTTTCATATGCTTCATGTCTTAATTCTTCTAATTCTTTTAATTGACTTAACCGTAGACGTCCAGCTTCATGTAAATCAAGATTACATGTCTTCAAAGCCCAAAATGCTTTGTGTTCAATTTCTACTGGAAGATGACATGCTTTTCCGTAAACGAGTCTAAAAGGTGTGGTTCCAATTGGAGTTTTGTAGGCTGTTCTAAAAGCCCAGAGTGCATCCTCCAATTTAATGGACCATTCCTTCGGATTTGATCCTACGGTTTTCTCTAGAATACGTTTTAAAGCTCGGTTGGTATTTTCAACTTGTCCACTTGTTTGTGGATGATATGCAGTGGAGATTTTATGAGTTACTCCATATCTTTTGAGAACTTTCTCAAGTTGATTATTACAGAAATGAGTACCCCGATCACTTATTAAAGCTTTCGGTGTTCCGAACCTTGCAAAAAAACGTTTTAAAAAGGTGACTACAACTCGTGCATCGTTAGTTGGGAGAGCTTGTGCTTTCGCCCATTTAGATACATAATCAATGGCAACGAGAATGTAGAAATTATTATGAGATTTTGGAAATGGACCCATAAAGTCAATACCCCAAATGTCAAATACTTCACATACTTGAATGACATTTTGTGGCATTTTATCACGTTGACTTATCTTTCTAGCCCTTTGACAAGCATCACAGGATTTGCAAAGAAGGTGTGCGTCTTTGAAAATTGTAGGCCAATAGAATCCAGCATCATAAACTTTTCTTGCTGTAAGTTGAGGCCCATAATGCCCTCCTGTTGGTCCTGTGTGACAATGGTTTAAGATTTGACTAGCTTCATCTCCGAATACACATCGGCATATTATTCCATCGGGACAACTTTTAAACAAATGTGGATCTTCCCAAAAATAGTGTTTTATATCACTAAAGAATTTCTTTCATTTTTGGTACGACAACCCTTTTTCAAGGAATCCACATACTAAGTAGTTTGCATAGTCTGCAAGCCATGGAATTTCATTATAATCTATCTTCAATAGATATTCATCAGGAAAGTTGTCTTGTATGGACGATTCATTTAGAACTTCTAATTCGGGATTTTCTAGACGAGAAAGATGATCAGCGGCGAGATTTTATGCTCCCTTTTTATCTCGGATTTCAATATCAAACTCTTGTAAGAGTAAGATCCAACGGATTAATCTTGGTTTGGCATCTTGTTTTGAAAATAGGTATCTAAGAGCAGAATGGTCGGTATAGACCACCGTTTTAGCTAGAACAAGATATGAACGAAATTTGTCAAAAGCAAAGACAATAGCAAGGAGTTCTTTTTCAGTAGTTGTGTAATTCGTTTGTGCTCCTTGTAACGTCTTACTAGCATAATATATAGGTTGAAATCGTTTTTCAATCCTTTGTCCTAAAACGGCTCCCATTGCAAAATCACTTGCATCGCACATAAGTTCAAACGGTAGATTCCAATTTGGAGTTATCATGATCGGCGCATTAGTGAGTTTTTCTTTAAGTATATTAAAAAATTTGATGCATTCATCTGAAAAGATGAATGGAGCATCCTTTTCTAGGAGTTTATTCATAGGAGTGGCAATTTTAGAAAAATCTTTTATGAAACGTCGGTAAAAACCGACATGCCCTAGAAAACTCCTAACTCCTCTAACATTGATGGGATGTGGAAGTTTAGCAATTACATCTACTTTAGCTCTATCCACTTCAATTCCTTCCTTTGAGATTTTATGTCCAAGAACGATGCCTTCTTTGACCATGAAATGGCATTTCTCCAAATTAAGAACTAGATTTGATTGTTCGCATCTAATAAGCATTCGTTCAAGATTAACTAGACATGTTTCAAAAGTATCACCGAAGACTGAAAAGTCATCCATGAAAACTTCCATGCATTCTTCTATCATGTCGTGAAAGATCGCCATCATGCACCTTTGAAAGGTTGCAGAGGCGTTGCAAATTTCAAATGGCATGCGTTTGTAAGCAAAAGTACCATAAGGGTACGTGAATGTGGTTTTCTCTTGGTCCTCGGGTGCTATTGGAATTTGAAAATATCCGGAAAAACCATCAAGAAAACAATAGTAACTATTTCCGGCTAATCTTTCCAACATTTGATCAATGAAAGGTAAGGGAAAGTGATCTTTTCTGGTGGCGTCATTTAATTTTCTATAATCAATACAAATACGCCATCCTGTTACAGTCCTAGTAGGAATAAGCTCATTTTTTTCATTTGTGATGACAGTCATGCCACCCTTCTTAGGTACGCATTGAACTGGGCTTACCCATGGACTATCAGAGATTGGATATATTAAACCTGCATCCAGCAGTTTAATAATTTCTTTCTTAACAACATCTTGCATATTAGGATTTAGTCTTCGTTGGCGTTGCACAAACGTTTTATGACCTTCTTCCATAAGGATTTTATGTGTGCAATACGAAGGACTTATTCCTTTAATGTCATGAATCTTTCATGCAATGGCTGGTTTATGAGCTTTTAGCATAGAAATGAGTATAGATTTTTCATTTTCAGTAAGAGAAGACGATATTATTACAGGTAATTCAGATTCACCATGTAAATAAGCATATTCCAAATGGTTTGGAAGTGGCTTTAACTCTAATGTCGGTGGTTCTTCTATCGATGATTTATATCGATATCTGTCTTCTTCTTTTAGCATTTGAATTTCTTCTATTGTTGGTTCATATCCATTAACCATAAGTGTAGCTAACATTTCAGTTTCATCAATTGGTTCAGTTCCTTCTCCTAAAGAACATTCTCCTGTTCCTTGTAATTCTGTAAATTCTTCTAACAATTCTGCATGTGATTCTATAGTTTGAATATAATAACATGTATCATCTGCAGATTGTGGTTGTTGCATGGCTCTATCAACTGAAAAGGTAACACTCTCGTCCTCTATACTTAGGGTCAGTTTCTTACCAAACACGTCTATTATTGCTTTGGCCGTGTTTAAGAATGGTCTTCCTAATATGAGAGGTACTCGAGAATCTTCTTCCATGTCCAGAATAACAAAATCTACTGGAAATACTAAAGTACCAATTTTAACTAGCATGTTCTCCATTATCCCTCTAGGATATTTTACTGATCGATCGGCTAGTTGTATGCTTATTCGTGTTGGTTTCAATTCTCCAAGTTCTAGTTTAACATATAGTGAATACGGCATTAAATTTATACTAGCACCTAAGTCTGCCAATGCTTCTATTGAACTAAGACTACCCAGAAAACATGGAATTGTGAAACTTCCTGGATCTGATAATTTTTCTGGTATCTTATTCAACAGCACTGCAGAACAATTAGCATTCATAGTAACAGCCGAGAGTTCTTCCATTTTCTTTCTATTTGTGATTAGATCTTTTAGAAATTTAGCATATCTAGGCATTCCTGAAATCACATCAATGAAATGAAGATTGACATTTATCTGTTTAAACATATCCAAGAATTTGGATTGCTCGGCTTCAAGTCTCTCTTTTCTCATTTTACTCGGGTAAGAAAGTGGTGGTTGGTATGGTTTAACATAAGGTTTAGCCTTAACTGTGTTATCTTCATTAACCTTTTCAACTACCGGTTCTTTTTCCTTATCTTGTTCAGATTGTGGTTCTTGTGGAGTAAGAATAGCTTCATCAGAAATTACAGGTATTTTAGGTGGTTTAAGTGTAATACCACTTCTTGTGGTAATGGCTTTAGCTGTTTCATTCCGGGGGTTAGCATTTGTATCACTAGGTAGACTTCTCGGTTTTCTTTCACCTATCAACCTTGCTAGGTTGCTTACTTCTTGTTTCAGATTTTGAATAGAAGCTTGTTGATTTCTAAATGCTTGAGCATTTTGTTCATTCGTTTGTTTCTGAGATGTGAAAAACTGAGTTTGAGAATCAACTAGCTTCGACATCATGTCTTCTAAATTTGGCTTTTTATCATCGGTTTGTGGTGGTTTATTTTGAAAATTAGGTCTTTGCTGATTGTAAGTATTATTGGATACTTGTTGATTACTTGGACCTTGTTGGTTGTTGTATGGAACATTTCGGTTATAATTCTGGTTTTGATTGTATATTGGTCTTGGCGGTTGATAATTATTCTGATAATTATTTCCAGGCCTTTGGTTTATGTATGAAACATTCTCTCTTTGTTCCATTGTTAGTTCAATACTGAGACAATCTTTTGTCAAATGTGGTCCTCCACACTGCTCACAACTAATTCGTATTGAGTGGATATCTTTAGTCATCTTTTCCATTCGTCTCTCGACAGCATCTATCTTTGCAGAAATGGAATCAAAGTCATGGCTAGAATCGGCTCTAGCTGCTTTAGATGATCTAATGATATCTTTCTCTTGATGCCACTCATGTGAGTGGGAAGCAGTGTTATCAATAATCTTATAAGCGTCAGTTTTGGTTTTCTTCATAATGGAACCACCAGCTGCTATGTCGATGTCTTTTCTTGTTGTGATGTCGCATCCTTGGTAGAATATTTGTACTATTTGACAAGTGTCTAAACCATGTTGCGGACATCCTCTTAATAACTTTCCAAATCTTGTCCACGCCTCATATAGAGTTTCGTTTGGCTTCTGTGTGAACGTAACAATTTCTCCTTGAAGTCTTACGGCTTTAGATGCCGGAAAGAATTGTTTAAGAAATTTTTCAACTAAAACGTCCAATGTATCAATCGCCTCTTCAGGTAATGATTCCAACCAATCTTTGGCTTCTCCCTTTAAAGTCCAGGGAAATAACATGAGATATATCTGTTCATCCTCCACTTCTCTGATTTTAAATAGAGTGCAGATCCTATTAAAGGTACGAAGATGTTCATTTGGATCTTCCTTCGGCGCACCACTAAATTGGCATTGATTTGTTACCATGTGTAGGATTTGTCCCTTGATTTCATAATCTGGCGCATTAATGTCAGGTTGAGTAATTGGGTGACCTTGACCAGTGCGTTTAGCTCTCATTCGGTCTTCCATACTTAGAGGTTCCAGATTCTCCATGATTGAATTTGTTGAATCTGAATCACTAGAGGATTCTGATTTAATGGTTCGTTCCTCAACAATCTCTGTTTGAATGATTGGTGGTTCCGGAGGAAAGATTAATGGTTCAGGATCTCGGAATCATCCCTGAATATTCTCCGGATTCTCAATTGTGAGGTCGGGTTCAAAAAATGGATTATCGGAAATTTGAATTGGAGTACTTGGTCGACTAGATGACGATTCTAAAGAAAAATCAACGGCGACAATATTTGCTAGATGTCTTGATCGAGTTACAGGTGGTGAACGTACAAAAGGTGGTGAACGTTTTGCTCGGTGCATTCACTGAATATCCTATTAGTTTTTAAAAAGGAAGAAAAATTATATAAGTTATCAAATTAATAGACTTTTCTGATTTTTGCCCACGTTTCGAATAGCCAAAAGATGCAGCAGAGGGGCAGGATTCGTTTGGTCTCAATATAATTGAGTACTGTTTGGCTCCAATAACCCGGTCCACGTACAAATCCAACTATTACTACGAACCAGAAAATTTTGATGTCTATCAATTTAACCACTTTAAAATAATTTTTCGTTTTGAAATTTAAAGAAATTTTAGATAAGAAATAGAAAAAATCTAAGTCCTAAAAACTAGATCGGCGAGAAATAAGAAAGAAAAAGAGCGCGTCGAAAAACGTCGAAAAATAAAAAGTGTCAAAAAATAAAAATAAGAAAGTAGCGCGTCGAAACTTAAAAAGGAACTAAAAACTAAGAATTAAAAGTTGCGTCTAAAAATATTAAAGCTTAAAAGAAAAACTAAATACAAAATGGCAATAACTTAAAAAGGCGTCGCAAAATTCTAAAGCACCTAAATCTTAGTCTAAAGAAAAAAACACTTAAGGGATTTTACGGCAAAGCCTAAAAATCTAGAAATAAAAATAACTATGGCAAAAACTATGACTTAAAACTAAATACAAGCGAAAATTACAAATATTACAAATAAACAATTAAAAAGATACGAAATTTTAAAACTAAAACTTATAGTTGTAAGAAGTACAATTTTTATAAAAATATTATTTTTATATTAATATTTTATAAAAGTATTAGTTTATATATTTAATAAAACTAATTATAACTTAATAATACAAATAAATTAAAAACTTAAACTAAATATTAATTTAATTAAAACCCTAATTAATATTAATAATAATAAAATTAACCCTAATTTCGTAATTAATGCTGGCTGTGTTGACCTGTCAGAAACCTCCGCGAGTGCGGATCCTAGCTGGAAAAAAGTACCGCGAGTACGGATATTCCAGATTCAGATGAGATTAAGGTCGATTTTTATGCAAGCTCAGTTTTTTTTTATAATTTTTTTTTTACTTTTTATGTTTTGTTTTTTAATTTTCTATTTTTATTTTATAGAAAATGTTTTATAATATAACTAAAACTTATAAAATAACTTATTAGTATTTTATAACTAAAAATACCTTCTTTTTTTTTTTACTTAAAGATATATATTTTTTTATGTTTTTATATTTTTGATATTTAAAACTTATGTAAATATATTTTTACAAAAATAACGTAAAAACTAATTTTTTTATATATATATAGCGTCTCGCTTCGGCGTTAAGTGATGTCCCCGGCAGCGGTGCCAAAAATACTTGATGTGTGCGAGGTGTACTAGGAAATAGTATTATTTTTACAATGAAATACTATTAAATACGATACAATTTTACACAAGTTATTTATTTATTTATAGAGTGGATATACCTAAACCTTGCTACAACACTTATAGGTAGTGTACCTAATCGTACAGTAGTGTAGTTTTTAGTAAGTCCGGTTCGTCCACAGGGAACTAGCCAAGTTTAACGCTATATTTTTTAAAAACTATATTTGTATAAATATATATATATAAGTAGTATTATTATTATTATAAAAGGGGGTTTTTACCATTTAATGACCGGTTTGTCGATTTTAAAACTTTAGTCGCAGTTAAAACCTAATGTAAAATATTAAATAAATAAAAAGACTTAATTTAAAGCGTAAAGTAAATAACGATAATGAAACTGCGATAAAATAAAATTGCGATAATTAAAAAGTACGAAAATTAAAAGTGCAATTAAATACAATAACAATAAATAAAAGTGCGATAATTAAAAGTTCAATTAAATATGAAATAAAGGAAATTAAATATGAAATAAAGGAATTATGCTTATTTAAACTTTCGTAATCATGATGTTTGACGTGTTGATTTTTAGTTTATTCTCATGGGTTAATTGTTCTTTGTCCTGGATTATTTAATATGTCCATACGGATTTGTCCATAATAGTCCATCAGTCATAAATATAAAGTGCGAAAGCCTTCGTCAAATTATTCTTATTCCCGAAGTCAAATATTCCAACTAATTGGGGATTCGAATTATAACAAGGTCTTAATACTTTGTTTAATGAATATACCAGGTTATCGACTGCGTGTAAACCAAGGTTTTACTACTTTGTTAACAATTACACCAATTACCCTTGAATGTAATCCACCCCTGTTTCAACAAGTATATTAACTATTAATCCAATTCCGTGTCCGGTAAAATGAACAATTATTGGTATTTATAGATATCTCGCCACCGTACCCAGTCAAGCGTATGTGGTTATATATAAATACGTCAAATTATAAGTCTATATATTAAATTAACGAGGTATCATTTAGTTAATATAAAGTCCATTAATAGCCCATAGTCTAATTTCCACAAGTGTCGTTCTTTTGTCCAAACCCCAATTATGGTACAAAGCCCAATTACCCAATTTTAATATTTAGCCCAACATCATGATTACTTCGGCATTAAATAAGCATAATAATAATTTAGCTACGAGACATTAAATTAAAAATAACATTAACCATAACTTACAGTGATTAAAAATAGCGTAGCGTTACACGGACAGAAACTCGACTTACACCCTTACAACATTCGCTAACATACCCTTATTATTAAAAATTAAAATTAAAATTATAATTATAATATAAATATAAATATAAATATATATATATATATATATATATATATATATATATATATATATATATATATATATATATATATATATATATATATACGAGTGAGAGATTGAAAGGAAAAAGATGTAAAATTCGTGCAGAATTCGATGGCTTTTATAGGCTCACGTTGCACTGTAGAGTTCCGCGAGTGCTGAGGTTTCCTTCACAAAAGTACCGCGAGTGCGGAGGTTTGATAACAGCTCTCATATTAGATCCAAAACGTGGGCTGCGTAAAATTATATTATATAATAATATATATAATTAATTATATATATTATTTTATTCTTATGCATAGTTGACTTGAAATTTTTGGTCCGTCGCGTCGAGTGTTGAGAGTTGACTTTGGTCCAGGTTCCGGATTTTCGAACGTCCTTGCGTACAATTTAATATCTTGTATTTTGCGTTTCGCGTCTTGTACTCTTGTAATTTCGAGATGTTTCTCATCAATAATTGGAACCACTTTGATTGTATTTTGTACTTTTGAGCTTTTTGGTCGTTTGCATCTTTAATTCGTCGAATCTGTCTTTTGTCTTCACCTTTTATTATTTAAACGAATATCACTTGTAAATAGGACAATTGCAACTAAAAGCTTGTCTTTCTTGAGAGATAATGCTATGAAATATATGTTCGTTTTTAGCATTATCAACAATAGTTCAACAAAACGAGATGTGTCTTATATAAGAATTCATTTTCTCGGCTGGTAATATTTAAAAATCCAATTTATCAATCTCGTAAACAAGTTGTTTAAATCTTAATTGCAGATTCAAAAGCAATTTCAATTAATGTCAATCATAATTCAGTTGATCATATCTTTTAATCCGTTCATCGAAATTATTCGATATCTAAATGAAAAGTTATTGATTTTTCGTCAGCTTTCCAAAAACATGTATATCATATACCTTTTACCAGTAATATATGTATTTAATTCGTGATTCATTATAAACTGTTTAACGACGAGATTTAGCATACAAGCATATATAAATATATATACTCGAGCACTAGGCATGGATACACAATTAATATATAAAAGATAAGATATGAATGCTCACGTATCAATATTGTGATTCAATATTGCAGGAAAGTACGTAGACGCAACAGAGGTGATAAACACTAGGTTTGACTTGCGAACAATACCCATGAATATTACCCATAACCTCCATAGCAATAATCCATAATTTCCTTAGCTCTATCCCGCTCGAAAAACTATTTTGAAAGTGACATGCTCATGACCTCGTCGTAGTATTTTATGTATAATATTAATTAATAATAATACTACTAATAATATTAAGATTAATAATAATATTAATCTTAATAATAATAATAATAATAATAATAATAATAATAATAATAATAATAATAATAATAATAATAATAATAATAATAATAATAATTATAAATATAATAGAGAGATTGAGACGAGAGTTATAAGTAAATAAAACTGGTACCCGACTTCGCGTTTATAGCATCTGGCCTGAAAAAGTACCCCATGCGATCGCATGGCACCTTGGGACAGCTTACAATTGTTTAACTTCTAGTTTGTCGACATATTTTTATATTATATATAATATATTTAATTTATATAATTAATTATATATTATATTAAATTCACGTGCATAGTTGACTTGTAATTTTTGTTCTGATAAGTCATACGTCGTCACTCGACTTATGTCCCGGTTCCGATTTTTTGAGTGTCCCTTCGTACGCTGAGAAAACTTGTAATTTACATTTTGGGACACGTACCTTTGTCAAAATATAGCCTTAAATTATCCCTAAATTATATCACTCAAAGTGTATCTTAAACTTTCGAGTGTTTTGATCATTTACTTCTATAAATCATCGTCTCGTAGTATATACATATATATACATTTTCATTTTGAAATAAGGTTTTACTGCAGCAAAGTTACTGCAGCAAAGTTTTTTACTGTAGCAAATAGTGATTTTCGAAAACACTGTAGCTTTTCGGGTACTGTAGTAATTTGAAAATACTGTAGCAAATTAGTGTTTTACTGGTTCATCTTAAACGTTTTAGTTAACTTATCTAAATATCAATCGAATCAATAATCAAATGTTACTATCGTTTACTAAATAACTTGAAATCATATATATTCAAATAGATATATAAACCAATAAGTTTAATGTACGATATCATGCAATTAAAATTTTGTTACGTTTTCAAGTTATAGTATATATATGTATCTATTTACATATAATGGTTCGCGAATCATTGAGAACAACCGAAGGGTACTTGAATAGTTCAAAAATTTTGAGATTCGATTTTACAGACTTTTCTTATCGTGTCGGAAACGTTAAATCATTTAAAGATAAAGTTTAAATTTGGTCAAAAATTTTCGGGTTGTCACACAGACGCATATGTCCTCTAGAAAAAGTTGGAGGACATGTACCAGGCTAAGACTGCTCGGAATAAAGCCCTGCTGATGACCGTTTAGTCAACATGAAGCTCAAAAGTGGAACTTCAGTTGCCGAGCATACCAGTGAGTTTCAGAGCTTGGTCAACCAGTTATCGTCTGTAGAGATGCCGCTTGGCGATGAAGTTCAGGCGCTACTGCTACTTAGTTCTCTTCCCGATAGCTGGGAAACGCTGGTCGTAACACTCAGCAATTCAGCTCCGAATAGAAAACTTACCATGTCAATGGTCAAGGATGCCCTATTCAGTGAAGAGGCAAGGAGAAAAGACATGGGCACAGATCAGACCCATGCCTTTGTCACGGAAAATCGGGGGAGACAGCGAATGAGTAGCAAAAATAAATGGAGAGGCAGAAGCAAGAGCAGGGGTAGGTCAGCTGATGGCAGAAAACCAACATATAAATGCCATCATTGTGGATTAGAGGGCGGCTTGTATTTCTACCAAATTTTTACTTTTTGTTTCAGGTACCAAGTTCATAACACACGTAATACAAGTTACATTTACTGCTGCATAAAGGAGGAAAGTACCTGAAATAACATAACAATTTAACCTCAATAAACATAAACATAAACAAGAACCGATTAAAAACAGATCAAGCTTACCATAAGACCTCCATTCATACAGAAACTTGAAAGTGTACGAAACAGCCCATGCACCAGCCCAATTTATAGCGTTACTAGGCCACTGGCAGTGCCCTTGATGTTAATGGAAGTTGGAAGAAAATTTTAACCGAGTACAGGTGTCAAAATGGGTGGTTTGGGTTAAAGCCGGTAATACTTTGTACAGGTCGGGGATTGGGTTGGCCCGGAACACTTATTGGCAACTTATGGTCAATCAACTTTGATTATTGTGTGTTTAATGCATTGGTGATTTTCGACCCGGTAGAGGTAAAGAATTGCCCAAATTGACTCATCCATAAGTAAATAGGCCAAAATGGCCACCTTAAAAATTGAGAAATTAGATTTATGTTGATATATATTTTACCTCGGACATTACAACCCATGGAACTGCTCCCATTCAGGGAAGAATGATATTCGCGTTTTTTTTTTTTTTTTTTTTTTTTTTTTTACAGCGGGGGACTAAACTACCCACGCTATCATCTCCGCAGTTGCATAACCCGCCCCCAACTGCTGCCCAAGAGAAAAGGCCCAATCCGAGGGCATGTGTGGTAAAACCCCCCTCCCCCACTGCCCCCGCAACGCGATGTGCGAAAGGCACCCTTGGGTGGAATTCAAGGGTTAAGGGGCAACCTTGTGTGCAATGTTACACCCCAGAGGAGTCGAACTCCAGGCAGACCACTACCACATGAGCTACAACACAAAGTTTTCGTCTTAGGGGGGATTAACATTTTGTTGGATCCACAAGTTTAATATTAGCCCTTGGATGATAATTTTGATTTCAAATTATGCGCTTTAGGAGGTTTTAAACGATTACCATTCACATATTATATTTTGGTTGATGTATCTAATTTTGATTTATATCTTATCTCATGAGAGGGCAACATGAAGTTATTTTTTGAGATCTTGGGTCAAGTTGAGTCTTCTACTTGCAACCAGAGTATTCATTATATCATAATGATAATTTCCAAATCAATTTGAATAGCTAAAGCTTTTATAACTATCCATGTTTTTATGATATGTATTTATTATAATTGAAATAATGAGTAACTTTTAACTAAATGGAAAATGAAACGTTTAAGGGTTCATCAGTATCACTTCATCTTAGTTGCATCCTCTCGCTTATTGTAGTTTACCTTTCACATATATAACTCATAGTTCAGTTTTTATGCTAACTCGAGGGTTGAGTTTGAATAGGTTCATGTTCTATATATCTTCTAAACATTGAACAATTTTGGAGTAGGACGTTTGGGATATCTGAATCAGAGGTATAGCATGTTCAACATTTGCAATGAAGTCCTGTATGCACTTAGTACGACACGAGTAGTATTGCTTCCGTTTGTTGGCCGAAGCACTTTGAGGCCCATTGTTGGTACTATTGGGCCGGAGTCTATTTTGAATACAATTATTTTACAGTAGTCCAATGGGTGATCAGAATTGATTATGCTCAAATTACACATTTAATTTAGGTCATGTTAGGAGTCGGAAATTATTTATATATATATATATATATATATATATATATATATATATATATATATATATATATATATATATATATATATATATATATAGGGGAGGGATCCACTGAGAACTCACTAAGAGTGAGAACCTGAGAACTCAAATTCGAAAAAAAAAGACGCGGCCGAACAATTTTGTGGTTAGTCGAACAAAAATTAAGATGCATGAAAATCACATGTTCTACATTTTCTGTTGGGTTCTACAAAATTGTAGAACGAAAATTCGTTCGAATTGGGGAAAATTGTTCGGCCGCCTGATTTTTTGTTTGGTTCTACAAAATTTTGGTTCGGTTCTACAAAATTGTAGAACGAAAATTGGTTCGAATTTTTTTTTTATTGTTCGAATTTCACCTGTTTTTTTCAAAATTCAAATTTTTTTTTTTTTTTATTTAGCCCGATTTAGAGTTTAGGGTTTAGGGTTTAGGGTTTTCGGGTTTACTCCGTAAACCCTCAACCCTAAACCCTAAACTCTAAACCGTTCGTGTAAAAAACTCATTCTAAACCCTAAATCTAAACCCCTAAACCCTAAAATCTAAACCCTAAACCCTAAAATCTAAACCCTAAATCTAAACCCTAACTTAATTTGATGAAAAATGATGTAAAACAAGTGTAGAACAGCATGTTCTACATGTGTTCTACATCATGTTCTACATAAAAATGTAGAACAAAAATAGCACTTGCATCAAGCCAAAATAGTTCGACCCTCTGGAAAATTGTTCGCCCGCCAAAAAAAATTGTTCGAATATGTGATTTTTTGTTCGGCCGCGTCCTATTTTTTGCTCGACTACCTTAGTTCTCAAAGTTCTCATTCCTAAAATGTTCTCATTTGATCCCTCTACTATATATATATATATATATATATATATATATATATATATATATATATATATATATATATATATATATATATATATATATATATATATATATATATATATATATATATATATATATATATATATATATAAGTTCAAATGAGAACCAAGAAAATTGTGAGAACTGTGAGAACCAAAATTCAGGAGGGTAAAACAGTAAATTAGTCATACTTACTTAATTGCCGTGTTTTATTATTCAACTAGCCTTTAAGAGCCCGTGCATTGCACGGAGGGCCCTGTAAAGACTAAGTATAAGATTGGTAGAAACAGAATAAGTAGTAACTATATATATGTATGACCGTACCACTATATTATGAAATATTTTGATCATTAATTGGACCTTGTCATCATGTAATCCAGCATCCTCAAATGCCGAGAAAGCATCAGCAAACAGCACTTCAGCTCACTGCACAAGTTATTTTAACAATTAAAAAATTCCCATAAGAGATACGAACATCAAACAAACTGATACCAAACTCAAAAACAAACTTGAAAGAAATAATCAAGGCCATAAAAAGAGATAAAGATACCTTATAACTGTAATATCCAGCAGCATAATCATCTGTTAATACCACACACGTCATCATGAGAATGTAATAAGGATATATGGTTATTGCAAATCATTTGGCTACAAACAATAAGGCTAAAACTCTGAAGGAACTTGTCCCCTTCGCTTGAAGGAATTACTTGAGTTTTTCTACAAAACCTCCGATCAACATCATAAATTGATTCCGGACTCCCAGGAACATACTTGGTATGCAGCTCCAGGTCCACTGTTGCACTACTTAGTTACATTACAACATATAAATTTAAAGGATTAACCTATTTACTTCTTTTGTGCAGTGACAAAGATCAGTGTTCCTTCAAGCGAGGGCGTACAACAACATATAGTTGTAATGTATTCTAATGGTATGAAACAAATATAGACCAAATACTATTATGTTCAAAGGATTAATGTTATGTTAACCTGACGAAGACCGAGGCTGCCAGCACGGAAAGTTGTAGCAGCAAAAAGCAAGATATATCTTTTGTATAATTCTAAAAAAAATAATAATAAAAAAAAACCTGACCTTAACATTTGCAGCCCGAACAACGGATGAAAGCAAACCACCAACCTTCATATCGATAGGCAAACACTTTTCCCTCGAATCCATATTAACATCAAAATCAAACCATGACAACCTCTGCAGCCTGAACAACTGATCAATGTACCGATACACGAAAAAGATAAAATTTTCATTATAATCCACCTAATAACATTCAGAAACACTGATAAATCACTCATTAAATAGTGATTTATGTAATTTTGCAAGTTCTTAGTCAACGTATAGTTTATAATTTATTATATCATGTATATATTATCCTATCTTCACACAAAGTAAGCTAAAACAGATCCTAGGGCATGCATTCTATGTAACAATGATAATGTATCTAATCTTTACACAATTACATAATATTATATATCAATAATTAGTATTATTTATCAATATCAATAATTAGCATTAAGTGATTTAACAGGAGGTGTCAATGCTAATAAGTAGTAACTATATCAAATTCTATAACAACAAAAGTCAGCAAAAAAGAAAAAAGGAAAAAAACTAATGTTTCAAAAGGAGCAAAACTACATAGTATTTCTTAAGTCATAAGGAGCAAACTAATTAGTGCATTAAACTTAAATAATGCAAGTACTAACGGAATTAAAAATAATTAGTAATATAAACCAGACTATATTATTAAAAAAAATGTTAAGTTATAATTAGTCATAATGAAATACTAAAAGTTATGAAAACCACAAATGTTACACCACTCTTTTAAGATAGTACGAAATCCAAATCTAATCATAAATATGTAAACGGGGACAAGGTACCTTTGTTGTTGTATACATACCTTTAATATATCAACAATATTCTTATTAACATTACAGGGAGACCAACGTTGAGAGAATACGCAATTCAGATCTATAAATTCAGTATGTAAATGGGTAAGGATAGCCACCTTTGTTGTATATTTTTTTAATATCACTCTGTAAATGGGTAAAGATAGACACATTTTTTGTATATACCTTTAACATCAACTCCAACACAACCACTGTATTTATATATAGCACAAAGACAATACCTTCAATTGACTGTTGGATAAAGTGTGTTCTAATATCACATGAGTTCAATTCTGAATGAATGCCTTGTAATGTTTCTAGACAAATGTACCTGCAGCATGTCAAAAAAAAAAATGCATTTAAATGCAAGAAAATAAAAAAACATTAAATTCATTACAAAGCTATACTTCACATAGAATACAATAACTCATTAGAAAAACTCTTACCGACCAATGAATTCAATTCTGAATGAAAGCCTTGTTGTTTCGGGACTCATGTACCTGCACGGAATCTCTAAAAAACAACATATTAAACAATATGTGCTTGCGTTACCCATGATGCGCGAATAACTAACTATTTATATTTTTTCAAAACAAACTTTATTACTTATTAGATTTATAATTATATATGCAATATTTACGATGCTTGCATCAACGAACCAAGTAGTACCCGTACACTATGTATATACAGAAATAGATAATAAATTATACCACGGTGTAGATGTAAATAAGGATTCATATTAAAAATGACTCATACACAACTATAATGAGATATGTATAGTCACAAAAGGTATAAATCAGTTCATTCAATAAAATAAAATACGTTATGTAATTATCGAACACTAATTTCAGTTATGAATTATATCCCAAATCTAGTAGTTAGCGGTGTTGTAAAATATATTATCAATGAGTTACAAAAGAGATATGTGGTGATGGCAAGTAAGGCACAAGATTTAATAAATAAAAACTTACCCATTGCTGCACCATACACATTCTAATAATAGTCGAATGCAGTCGAGCTTTTGTGTCAGAAGAGTAATTGCTCAAAACCCCTTGCTGCTCCTTGTACACACTTGCTTCTGATCTTTTCACAACACTTGCATTCAAACTGACTATATTAATTATTTACCCTTTCCTTTGACCTCTTTTGATAGGCCTTGCATCTAATTTCACAAAACATATATCGACTTTTAAAAAACAACGATTTATGGCCATTTTTTCTACTAAATCCTTAACTATTTAGAATCTGAAAACCCTGAAATATCTCACTATCTGATCGTTGGCCATTTTATCTGTAAAATCCATAACTATTTGGTCAGAAATTCAAACATCTCACTATCATTAGATTGAACACTATCATAATCATGCGTTAAAAAGATGCTCATATTAAACAACTTAAATAACATTACGCATACCATAGTTAAAATATATGTACATTAAGTTGGATTAAGACATGATCTAACAGAAATAGTTAACATATATATCCCACAAATGATATTTGTCTAAAACATGGCTTGACACAATGTCTTTTCAAACATCATCATATGTTAACCTGATAAAATGATACAGTGATTCAAAATTACACTACTAAGTCAAACCATGCTTTAGGTTACATTTATGTACCAGTTTAGACAAATCATTTGGAGTTTATTGAACTAAACTATATGATTCATTTCATATTAAACAACATAATCATTATACGTTAAAGCATGGTTAGAGACAGTTGAGCTTTCACAGTTAATAAGTTATTCTAAACTATATAACTAACCAATATATGACTTGTTTCATTAAACATCATCAACTAACTGATAACAAAAATCATAAGACCTAATATTGAAAAATCAATAAAGAAGAATACCTTCTAAAAGATAGACACATTCAACAGATAATGAGTTTCAGAGCGCCTCTTTGAGTGTAGCAAACAAATTTTCTGTATCTGTACAATAAAGAGTCAGATTTAGAAATTTCAAATATCAAGTATTCACAAAAGACATTCACAAGATCGAGAAGGCTCGTATAAGTAACCAATATGAGAAAAAAAGTATACCAGGAGACAAAATGGCCGAATCTAGTAATACAGCAAAAATTATTGGTTATAAAATTGGTTATTAAATTACAAAATAAGCATTAAAAATTATTTTCTAGTAAAAAAAGCATTAAAAAGATTATTTGTAAGCCGTAGTAGTTTCGTGTGCCTCAGAGACCCATTCAAAATAGGCCTTTCAAGCAAACATAACAGGTGACAAAATGGTCGGGTCTAGTAAAAAAGCTACAAATGGAAAAACAAACATATAGCATTGTCAATCTAACTTCTTTTAACCTGCATGAAATTATTACTACTAAAATGCAAGCATTCATGTACATGATAACCATTCATATACTGGTCTACTCATGTCTGATGATTGATTGTAACATGAAGATGATCGCGTATAAAATTCAAGCACATCCCATTGAGGCATTTCGTCGAACACATTGTGTGCAATACATACCAGTAGTTTCTTCCTGACTTCCTGTACTATACAATAAACTCATTGATCTAGATTACAATAGTTAATTCAACATCAAATTAAATCAAAAGGGATTATTCAAAATTAAAAGGGTCTACATACCTGATTTGAATTAAATCGCTGTTCTTCTTGGATTAATTTCTGGATGGTGAAAGAGAATGCCTTTTATATATATTGTGATAGAAAACGTCTGATTGCAATCGATTGATCCCAAAAAGTTGAATTGAAAGCCTGATTGAAGCAAGGTTTTTGGAGAAGAAAATAACGCTGATTTTGCTCGTTATCCAAATTAACATTGATGCGTTGTTTATCCCAGTGACATAGCTAGTTTACGTACCTTCATCAGACCATGGATAGATCTGATTTAGTCGAGTAATTAGACGGTTACATAACCGCTTGCAGAATAAACAAATCCAACATCTGTATACATTGGAGATGGATTGATGATGAACACCCAAAAAACGGAGATGGATTGATGATGAACACATAATCTGATTTGAAGAGGTTTTTTCTTAACCCTAATTTATCACGGTATGAAAAAAAGGTAAAATGGAGAATTGAAAATATGCGTCTGTTTTTTGGATGAGAGAAGAAGAGAAGAAGAAGACATAGAGGTGTTTTCAGTGTTGTGGTATAGGTATGGGACACGTGTTTGCACTTAGTATTTTACGGTTTTTTTTTTTTTTTTTTTAAAAAAGAAAAATTGTAGGCTATGACACGTGTTTGTTTAGTAGGTATGCAAATTAGGTAGTGACAAGTAGGATGTGTAGGCATGCTTTATGTGATGTAGGGGAAGTATTCAATTAATGTTCAGCGGTTACAAACTAGAATTAAGGAGAGCAGTTACGGAAGTGTATGTCGCCACCATCATCTCCCATATCTCAATTAACCAATTTGATTCAGGTATATATTCACAATCAACTATTTAATGCTTCAATTCTGATTTTTTTTTTTTTGTGTAGGTGTTAATTCCAAATGTATGATCTTTAAGAAGAAGCGCCTGAACATCCTAATGTTAAAACATAAAATACGGTTATACAAGAATCTGATTTAGCGGGTTTTGACTCATGGGATTTGGAAGCATTTAGCGTTAGTCATGAATTCCCGAGTCCTCTACGAATCGAAGTTAAACGTTTCGAACTTCTGATGTATTTATATATATGTATCTGATGTATCTGATGTATGTACAGAGTGTATATGATGTATCTGTTGTATTCGAACAATGACATGTATCTGATATATTCCCACAATGCCACGTTTAGTGCAGATTGTATCTGGTGTATTTAATGTATCTGCAGATTGTGTATATTTTCTGAAAAGATTGTTTTCAATTTTTTGAAATTATCATATGAATACGAACATGGTCAATTTCTATGTGTTTGTTGTTGATGAATAATATACGATCATGGTTTTCAACTCCCACGATTAGTCAATATAATTCACTTGTTACAAATTGACTTCTTTTAAACAAATTTTGTTACAAATTATGTCACAGACCATTTATTTATTCACTGTTATGTTCTAAAGAACTCTCAATAGGCGCATCGAGCTCAAGGGTTCCATTCTATACCCCAAATGGTAGCAAATACTTCATACCAGAAGTTCAAACGATATACAAACCGGTCGTAGGAATGGTGTTTAATTTACTCGAGGAAGCATTAGTTATGTATCAAAGTTATGCGGAAAAAGTTGGTTTCAGTGTAAGAAAATATACGACTAAACGTAAACAAAATGGTGGTTTATCACATAGGCTGTTTGTATGCAACATAGCAAGTAAACCGAAAAATAAAACAAATGTGGATTCATTACAACGTGTCGCAGAGGTGGAGAAAATACAAGAACAGTGAGTTGATATTGAAGAGCCTAGTGAGGAAGCCTGTACGTCGAAGACGAAACTCCAACAAAGGTTTTGGAGATGATCTTGTTCAAATACATGTCATTGTAGCGTCTTCTTCAACCCTAGTCTTTGCATCACATCTTTGTTTTGTAACACCATCAGCCTCCCTATTTCCAAGATATTATCACTATTATTTTTCTTTTTCACTTTCAAACTTGCCTTCATTTTGTCTCATTCTTACTAGACAAGTAACAACATCATTATCTTCAAATCTTACTGCCCGTTTTTTATTCAGTTGTTCCTTTGTACTTTTCAAGTCAATACCTACAATTAGAGTATCCACACTTGTTAACACAGATCTTAACAACACCACAAACACAATTGCTAACAACACCACAAATGCACAAGTTAACAACAATATAAATACTTGTTATCATGTTAACCCATAAGCATAACTCATAAACAATAGTTGGCACTCTTAACATGTTAACCGTTAACATTTTTCAGAATGAACAAATGCATTCTACACCATTTATAAAACACACAATGTTAACTTTTAAACATGTCAACAAATCTTAATATGAAACTAATTTCACATGTACACAAATTTACCAGGACAGTAGTTTAAGATGTAAACACTGTACTTAAAACATGTAAATAAATGATAACATGCTACAAGTTTATACTAAATGTCTTATCATCTTTTTGGATCAACCATTTATTTATTTAATTTCTCTTGTTTTCTGAAGAAAAAAAAAAAAATTTGTTAACATTTAACATGAGGTAACATGTAAAAACACCACACAAGTATAAACTATTAACATGTTAACTAATTAACACTTGTTAACATTTTAACTAATTAACACTTGTTAACATGTTTCATTTTAACAATTGATACAATTATAAACTTTTAACATGTCTACTGCACTGAAAAACACACCAGACAATAATCTAATACAAACAATTACACAATTTCATTGTTTACCAGAAGTTAGGAACTGTTACAAGAAAAAACAAAACTCATAAACATTCATAACTCATAAGTACATTCATAAACACCACACAAAACAATGGCAGTCAAGGTTAACATGTTAATTGTTAACATTGTAAACAAGTATAAATTATTAACATGTCTACTACCAGATCCACACATACTATCACATATTCACAAATAAACATAAGGGGAGTGATCCGTACACCACCAGTTTTTAGCCGTACACCACCAAACATGCATTATGATGTTGTACTGTACAACACTGTAAAGCATGTTTGGTGGTGTACGGCTAAAAATTGGTGGTGTACGAATCATCACCCTAAACATAAACGACTAATGAACTTCATACTGCACATACTTACAAATTTACAACATACAAGATTGAAAAAACATGCACATACTTACATGCCCAATCTGCAACACTTTTGAATTAACGTATACACAAATACACAAACATATCTTACCAATATTCAAAATGAACATACTATCATATAAATAAACTGCCCTAATTAAATTTTAATCTCAGGAAATTACTAACTATTATCAGAGAATTATCAACCCTGAATTTGTATGTCCAATTTTGGAGTTGTCTTTAGCATCCATTAAATAATTCCTGTAAAAAACCTCCAACGATCAATAAGAGAAAAAAAAAACAATTGAACTTAATGTAATGATAATTAAAAGTTATCAATTACACATATATTACCTTGATTACTTATCGATTGTATGAAGGATTTATTTTAATTTATTTTGCTCTTGAATGAACAATCGTAAAATGATACCAAATGTACGCACTTAAAAACTTTAATGGTAAGTTAAAGGGTAGTTTTCCATCATCATCGATCTCCTCAAGTACCTATTTCTTTTACAATTTAAAGATTTCAATTTTAATTTTAATCCACTAAAAAAAACGAAGTTTTATCATTATTAATTTGATTTTGAAAACTGCTACCCTGATTTCTCTCAACTGCTCCTATGGTTATGTTTTAGTTATACACAATTGTTTGGCGTCACTGTTTTTTTCCATATGTACCCTTTCAGTGGTAAATTGAATATTTTTATAATGATAAATATTACATCTAATCTCAGCCATCCATATAATCAATCAAATGGTCTAAATTAGTTCTCACAGTTCTTCCTTTTTCTTTAGTTCTCATTTGAACCCATCTATCTATATATATACATATATATATACATACATATATATATATATATATATATATATATATATATATATATATATATAGGGGTACGATCCGTGGCTAAGCTTAAAATGAGTACAAACTGAATAAGCAAATATGAACCACAAAATATCATAAAATTTCAATTTAGCTTAAAATGCATAGAAGGGTAATAAGGTCATTTTAATAAAAATTAATTATACAAAAGTTAACATATTATGAACCACCTTCTTCACCACCACCCACAACCACCATCCACCACCATCAACCTCCACCACCACCACCCTCCACCACCACCAACCACCACCCACCACCAACCCCACCCCCACCACCACCACCACCACCACCAACCACCACCACCAACCCCCACCACCACCACCACCACCACCCACCACCAACCACCACCACCACCCACCACCATCACCACCCACCACCTCCAACCACCACCAGTAACCACCATCATCACCAACCAGCACCATTAATCAACACCACAAACCAGCGCCACGCACCACCACGACCACCACCACCTACAAGGCTACAACCACCACCACCCCCACCACCGCCCACCACCGCCACCGCCCACCACCGCCACCGCCCACCACCACCACCCACCAAACACCATCACCACCCACCACCACTACCAACCACCACCACCCACCACCAAGCACTACCACCACCTACCACCAAGCCACTACCACCCACCACCATCAACCACCACCACCAACTACCACCACCACCACCCACCACCTCCAACCACCACCTGCAACCACCATCATCACCAACCAGCACCATCAATCAACACCACCAACCAGCGCCACGCACCACCACCACCTACCACCCACCACCACCACCACCAACTACCACCACCACCCACCACCAGCCACCACCAGCCACCACCACCCACCACCAGCCACCACCGCCACCAAACACCACCACCACCCACCTCCACTACCACCCACCACCCACCACAACCACCCACCACCACCCATCACCACCCCCACCACATACCACAATCCACCACCAACGACCACCACTTACCACCTTCAACCACCACCCACCATCACCCACGACCACCAACAACCACCACCACCACCCACCACCACTACCAACCACCACCAACCACCACCCCCCACCTCCACCACCACATACAACAATCCACCACTACCACCACCACCTACCACCTTCAACCACCACCACCACCACCCACCATCACCCACGACCACCAACAACCACCACCCACCACCACCAACCATCACCACCAACCACCACCACCACTTATCACCACCACCCACCACCACCACCACCACCAACCACCACCCAGCACCACCAAACACCACCACCCACCACCACCACCCACTACTACTACCAACCACCACCTCCAACCACCACCAGCAACCACCACCATCACCAACCACCACCATCAATCAACACCACCAACTAGCGCCACCCACCACCACCAACCACCACCAACCACGTACCACCACCAACCACCACCACCCACCACCACCACCCACGACCACCAACCATCACAACCACCACCACCAACCACCCCAACCACCACTAACCATCAGAAAAAGATTTATCATTTATAGAAAAACATTTATCATTCATCAAAAAACAATTATAATCAGACAATTATCATTCATCGAAAAATATTTATCATTCATCAAACATTTATCATTCATCGAAAAACGTTTATCAATAATCGAAAAACATTTATCATTCATCGAAAAATAATTATCATTCATCGAAAAAAATTTATAATTCATCGAAAAACATTTAACATTCATCGGAAAACTATTATCATTCATCAAATAGTTATCATTTCATCAGACAATTATCATTCATCAAACATTTATCATTCATTAGAAAAAATTATCATTCATCTAAATTATTTTTCATCAAATAGTTATCATTTTTTAAAAATCGGTTATTATTGATATGAAAACAATAACCATTCATCACAAAATGATTATCTTGCATTAAAATATTTTATATCATCAAACATTTTAATATAGTTACAAAAGTAGTGGAATTTCAAATAGTTGATATAATATGATTAGTTTTATAAAAAAGAATAGGGCATTCCGAGAATCGAACTCGGGACCTCCCGCACCGAAAGCGAGAATCATTCCACTAGACCAAATGCCCAATTATCAAACAATTATCATTTATCTAATTGTTGTCATTCATATAAAAAAACACTTATCTTTTATCAGAATACGTTTATCATTCATCATAATGTTGTCATTCATCAAACACTTCTCATTTATCAAAAAACAGTATAATTCATCAAGCATTTATCATTCATCAAAATACTCGAACGATGAATGATAAAAGAACGTGATGAATGATAAAAGAACGTGATGAATGATAAAAAGTACCCGATGAATGATAAAAATGTCCGGTGAATGATAAAGATACCGGTGAATGATAAAGATAACTGATGAATGATAAAGATAACTGATGAATGATAAGCGAAGAATGACAAAATAATGTGATGAATGATAAAAAAGAAGATGAATGATAAAAAGGAGGTGATGAATGATAAAAAGGATGTGATGAATGATAAAAAAAAAGGAGGTGATGAATGATAAAAAATAAGTAACTAGTCTGATATCATATTAAGTGCTGGAACCTTATCACATACATTGCATATGGCAGTTCCATTTAACTATTTGAGTTCGGATCTTTACTACAACATTGGAACAAAAAATAAGTAAAGCAAAATAGAAAAAACGACTAACCTGTCAAGCACTCGCCAATGATCACCAATCTTTGCATCTACATTATCAATTTCTTTCTCAAGTTTTTGCAGCATACCATCAACCTAAGCATGGATAAAAAAAACCATTGTAATCTTCTTCTAGCTTCTTGATAGTTTTGTATTTTAATATTTTTTTGCAACAACAACTACTTGGCAACACAAAACCACTACTCAAGATTCATGCATTTGGCTCTCAAGATACTACATCATTGCTACTTAACTCCACAATTTCTACAGTAGTCGTAGACCTCAAGATCTAACCATTTGGGTCAAAATAGTCCTTTTATTCATACTAAATAATTGGAATTGAGATTACTTGTTACTTTTCAAATTTTTAAGACTTCATTTGAAGTTCAATTATACTAAGTCAAAGGTCAAAAGTCAAAAAATGGTGGTAGACTTCATTAAACAATTTATATTACACTCTGTATTTTACAGCATCACTTAACAACTATATAACTCTAAAAATAAATGAATGTGTTTGATATTCTATATAATCTATCTATAATACAATATAATAGAAACCTTGAGGCTTCATAGCTTAACAAAATTAGAAGAGTTACCTGAATCAATTGGAAGCCTGGATAAATTGAAGTTTATTGGCATATCTGATTGTTTGAGTATTATTGTTGTTAAAACAATAATACGAAGCATACCTCACGACAAAAAAGTAATAAATAGAGGGGAAAAAAAGTCAGATGCCTCACGACAGTGGTAAGACCAGGCAGTATAGTTGAAAAGAATGTAAAAATACGAAGCATTTGGCAAACCTGCATGAGATGCATTAAAGTATTAAACGTGACTAGCGTATAGCACTATCACACTAATCATGTCACATAACAGAAACAATATAGCACTTAATACTTCATTAGTTTTCTAATACGTTATATGGAGCTAGTTATGTTTATGTATACGTACGTACTTGACATGACCTATTTTCATTATAAGAAGTCCTTGAAACTAGTACACTTTTAACTCACTTTACCCAAAAGCACAAAAAACGCAAGCATTTAATGTAAAACTATGTAAATATGCTAGTACAAGTTGCCACTTACAACTAAAAAAGCAAGGACCCTGCACCATATAGTAGATCTTTTTACTCTTGAACATGAAAGGATGGAAGGTCCACTGTACCAATAGGGTTAGCAAATTAGCCGATCCTAGCTAGAGCCTGGCTTGACTACGTTGGGTCTTTGGCTAAGCTTGACTCCGTATGCAGGTACATATGCATACACCTACATAATACATAAGGCACGAGAAGCTCAATATTACAATAGCTCAAGTCGAGCTTGTTAGATATTTTGAGCTTGAACTTGATAAAAGCTAGACACATTTGCAGGCGCATTACAAAAACCTTAAGTTAATTAATATAGAGGTTTCTGTTCCAATGAAACATGGTATATATCTCGATTGAAAAGAGTGGCCTTGTGTTCCTGATAGACGTAATGTACGTAATGGACTTCTCTAAACAATCATTCAACCAAGCAGCACCGACCGAATCAACCCCGAAGTTTACAGTTTTTCTATTAATTAACTTTAAAAATCTTACCTTTATTTACAGTCTTTCTCAAAAGTCTACTCCTAAAATAAGAAGCATAAACAAAAGTAACTTTATACTATACACCAACGAGACATTTGATTTAGGACAGACTGCGAATCATTTACTACTGCTAATGTTTAAAAGCGCACAAGATTTTTTCAAATGACATTTTTTTCAAGACGGACAATATTTTTACATAATAAGCTGCGCGTCTTATTTGCAAATTGTATATATGTGGTAATTTTGACCCAATCAAAATAGTTCAATATGGGTTTTCCAACTCTAATCATACAGCATACTAAAATATCTTAGTAACACGTTATTGTCATATTGTCAAGTTATCATCTCCATTTTATAGTATGACAATCTAATATATTAGAACTTCAGACACCTTATGCAAGGTAGTTTCCGCATTTCACAACGACAAAAGATCCTTTACCATTAATTATCCATCTCTTTGTAACATAGTCACTATTCAGAAGCTTATGTAACTTGTTAGGAAAATTGGTATACAACCCTAAAATGATTACTCACAAAACATTCTCATAATTGTTGTGAAACTATACACCAACAATGGTCCACCAAAATACTAACAATTTATACAAATTATGAACTTAGATGCATACCTGATTCATTGTCAAAAATATATGTCACACATTACATAAATGTAGTAATCACCTGCTACCATTCCCAATCCATCTCCCTCTCCACCACCACCGCCTATCCTCCTCCACTTCCATCACCAGTCATCATCCTCGCCGCCGCCGTAACTGCCATAGATTCACAACTTCCCACTAATCCTTTACAATTGGAACACGCACAATTACAAACCCTAGGTTTATCCAATTTCGAGAATTTTAACAGTCGAAAAGGTAATAGTGAGAAGAAACAACAAATTAGAGTCACGATAAGAGCTAATAGAACAGAAAGGAAGGAAAAATCGCCATCACCGGATAAATTAGAAGTAAACTCCATCGACATACGTCAAATTTAGAACGTTTTGTATTTCAGATTTACAATAAGTGATGATTCTTCAAAGAATAACGAATATGCTGCATCCAAACGATGAATTTGAAGATATCTGCTGTTCAATTTTGAATTAAAAACTCTAATTGTTATGGAGAAATTAGAATCGAGGATTTGAATAGGAGAATGAACTGGTGAAACTAGATCTTGCTTAGCTTATACCCCTCCGATGTGTGTTTGGCTATTTCAAAGTCAGGTGTATGTTTCGATGGTTACCAGATTGGGAAGTTGTTTCAGCACTTTTATTAAATGACCATTATACCCCTCCGCCTTTTTTCATATAAAATCAGACTTTTATTAAAATAATGAAATATGAGGCTCATATTCACTTATCCAGTTTGTACCCCATTTAGTATTTAGCTATGGATTGAACCAATATATATATATATATATATATATATATATATATATATATATATATAGTGGTAGGATCAAGAGGGAAGTAACCATTCGGGGGGAAGCGGGGGAAGCAAAAACTTTTTTTTTTCGTTTTTTGAAAAAACTTTGTTCACGAACATTATAGATGAGATGAAAATATGAACATTTAGTAGAGACACTTTGTGATAAATGTTTTTATTTTGGCGGGAAAACGCTCGAAGAAGTAATGTATAACAATTATCGTGTTTTTCGAGCGTATTCTGAGGTTTTAGCTATTGGGGTTTAGATATTAGGGTTTAGATATTAGGGTTTATAGGGTTTAGATATTAGGGTTTAGAAATTTAGGGTTTAGGGTTTAGATTTAGGGTTTAGATTTAGGATTTAGATTGAGTTTTTAACACGAACGGTTTAGAGTTTAGGGTTTAGGGTTTGGTGTTTTGAGTTTATGGAATAAACCCAATAAACCCAAAACACCAAACCCTAAACCCTAAACCGTAAACCCTAAACTCTAAACTCTAAATCGGGCTAAATTTTACTTCACAAAACATGAAAAAAAAACGTTCATATTCTTCACGAACAATATTATCTTGAATGTTATTTTTGTCGATCGTTTTCTCGCATAAATAATAACATTCATCACGAAGTGTCTCTTCTAAATGTTCATATTTTCGTGTGATCTTGATGCCGGAAAAAAAAAATTCAAAAAAAACGAAAAAAAAAAAAAATTTTGCTTCCCCCCGCTTCCCCCCGATTGGTTACTTCCTCATTGATCCTGCCCCATATATATATATATATATATATATATATATATATATATATATATGTGTGTGTGTGTGTGTGTGTGTGTGTGTGTGTGTGTGTGTGTGTATATGTATCTATATTATCATAATAATGATTCTAAATAGTATTTGCGGGTATTAAACTAGTATAACATAATAAGATATCAGAATATAGCCAATAACATTGAGAGAAAAGTGCATGCTTGTTATATAATAATTATAATATGCAATGAGGATCTTGATTGTAATCAGTGGAAAATTTTGTTTGTGGGGCCATATATCAAGGTATGAGATAAGTTGATCAAAAAATTTGAGAATGTGAAAATTAAAGTTGAAACCAAATTAATTGCCTCAATATAACCAAATTTGACTAGTAAAGGATATGAAACTAAATATTAAGAAATATGCATTACATTAATTTAATTCTCCAATATGAAGTATAAATATGCAGAAACTGCAAGAATACAATGAATATAAACATAGATAAAGATGCATGCAGATGGGATTTTGAATATAGCCCTGTTTCCTGCTATCGGTTTTCTGGATTTTGGATCAAACTTCAAGATCCAACTGTCTGAAACATAGCACTTGGATTCGATGACCAATTTACGATGCAATCGTCGTGTTCTAGCACAGTAGAAAAGGTAAAATTACTGAAAACGGACGTCAGTTTCGTATTTAGTTATAGTATATGCAGTAACTAAGCCAGAATGGGCTAATTGGCAAAAGTTGGTATCAAAGAAAGTTTCAAGCCATACGAAAATCCAAATCAAACTGTAGATGGGATTATATATCGGGAGGCCACCCAAGCTTATCGTTTTGTGTTTTTAGGCCACCCATATTTAAACATAATTTTGTAGGTAGCCCAAGTTTATTTTTTTCTGTTTATAGGTCACCCATATTTGAAAGCGATTTTGTAGGTCATCAGAATTCGTATGTTGTTCGCTACGTACAAAATGTAGCTAAATTCACATTAAAAATGTAAAAAATTACACAAATAATGAAGTTTTTTTTAATTAACATTATTTATATAACGATTAGTTGTTATCAAATACACGAGTATTTGCGTTTTTTATATTTTTTTCAAAGAGTTATTAGTCGAATTTGGTATATACGTAAAACATACTCGGACGAACTTAGATGACCTACAAAATCACTTTCAAATATGGGTGGCTTACAAATACGAAAAAGATAAATTTGGGTGGCCTTTAAAATCATTTTCAAATAAGAGTGGCCTACAAACACAAAACAATAAACTTTGGTGGCCTCCCGATATATAATCCCAATTGTAAATTCCAAAATGTAGCTAAATTCACATTAAAAAATGTAAAAAATTACACAAATAATGAAGTTTTTTTTAATTAACATTATTTATATAACGATTAGTTGTTATCAAATACACGAGTATTTGCGTTTTTTATATTTTTTTCAAAGAGTTATTAGTCGAATTTGGTATATACGTAAAACATACTCGGACGAACTTAGATGACCTACAAAATCACTTTCAAATATGGGTGGCTTACAAATACGAAAACGATAAATTTGGGTGGCCTTCAAAATCATTTTCAAATAAGAGTGGCCTACAAACACAAAACAATAAACTTTGGTGGCCTCCCGATATATAATCCCAATTGTAAATTCTTATGTCAAAATTTTTGACCCATTTACTAATGAAAGGGTCAATTTGGGTTGTGTTACATGTTAGATGGGTCAAATCACATACAGTATCAATTAAGTATGAAGCTTCATATGGGTCAAACGGGTTGAAAATTTCCTAATGCAGTCATTTAATATCTACAATCATATAAAAAGATTAGCCTAAAGTGACCCATTTATACCTACAACCACATAAATAGATTAGCCTAAAGTGACCCATTTATACCCGAACTTATTATCTGAACCACCCATCTTGTACAAGAAAAAATATGTGAGATATACCACTGATGATACTTCATCATCGTTAAGTATTAATGGCAGCTTGAATCTGCTCCAAAGTTCTTCCTTTCGTTTCAGGAACCATCACGATTATAAATACGATACCAGCAAAGTTTATCGCTGCGTATAAAAGGAAGGTGCCTGAAAAAGCATATGTTAGTTGCTAATCTTGTCTAAATTAATCTTAAAAATACATGAAATTATAACATGTTTATGGATGCATTAACTAAACGCACCGTACGAACTCCAGGTCAAGAGAAAATTAAAAGTGAATGATACCGCCCATGCGCCGAACCAGTTTACGAGTGTTGCTAGACTTCCAGCTGCACCCTTGATGTTAATTGGGAATATCTACATATAACATTAACATATTCTTCTGATTAATTAACTTATGAATGATAATATGCTATTTGATAATCATTTTGGATAAACAATATGAATGGATAAAATCAACTTATCATCGTTTAACATTAACAATAACTTCAATATACTTATTTGATAAGTGTTCTAGGTATGATTTAAGAATAATATTACATAAAATTCAGCTTTTAATGGTTAAGAGAGTGTTTCAACTCTAAATGGTTCAGCACTGCTGAACCATTCATCACCATATGTCATTCAGAGGTCATAAACAAACACACTGAATGCTCAGTGCCGAATCATTCCATTAAGATGAATGCTCAGTTCTTCCTAGGTTTCGGTTTTTCCTCCAAAATTTTCAAAACCGAACCGAATAAACCGAAAACCGAACTGATGAACACCCTAACTGATGTTTAACTGATGTTGATGTGTGTACCTCAGACATTATGATCCATGGGACCGCACCCATTCCTGCCGAAAACGACGCTATATACAACTGCATTCAATAAGCAATATTTTTAAGAGCTTATATATTCACATATCAACAGTAAAAAGTAAAAAGGATACGTATTTATTTACCAGGATGCCAGTTACAGCAAGTGCTGGTGCTGCGTCTACTGCTATTTCGTAAGTCTAGCGCACAAAGTGATCGTTAGACGATATTTCTCGTGCAGAAAAAGTAAAAATACTTATAAAAATTCAGGTCATGTTTTATAATAATTACCTTAAAGTAGAAAGAAAGCGCTGCTAGTAAACAACCGATTACCAATCCAGCACCAGAAACCTTGAATACATTATTCGTAAGGCCTTGAGTTAAGAATCATAAAAAGATGATAATGGCATATGGTATAGAACGAGGGTTGTGTGGGCCCCGTTTCACCAGGGCCAAAAGCAAATGAATGTAACAAAAAAATTAGGGGGGGAATTGAAAATGCAAAATTACTATAATACCCCTGTATATACCGTGAACGTTACTGTTCACAGGGGCATTCTAGTAATTCAAAATGGTGCACAATAAGTATAATGAGTAATACTGTAGTTAGCTTACCAGTAACAGTGGCTTTCTACCAGCTTTGTCTACAAAGAGTGCATTTAAGCCAGTAATGATGACCTGCAAAACGGTATAAATTAGTACTACCATTTTGTAACAAGTAATTCGTTTAAAATGAGATTTTTTATTCGAGGATCTTTTTATTGAAATCTTATATAACCTGAAGAATCGCGTAGATTATGGTTCCAATATCAGCAGGAAAACCTGCAGACTCAAAGATACTGCTCGTGTAAAAACAGATTCCGTTGATTCCTCCAAATTGTTGACAAACCATTAGTCCAACTCCAATCTTCACAATAGAAATAGCCCAAACATGAAAGATATTAATTTTTACACTAGAAATACCTGGCAAACGGGTCGGGTTGGGTTGGGTTGAGACCCGAATGGGTTTGGGTCGAAACGGGTCATTGGTTGAACGGGTTAGATTTTTTAGATAGGTCAAACGGGTCAGATTTTTTAATGTGTCAAATGGGTCAGTCTAGATGGGTCGGGTCGTGACCCGTTTTTCAAAGTTTCTTAATCTTGTAAACCTCGAGATGATTATATTTTTAAAAAACTCCTAAAGATCTGTCAAGACCCATTAAGGACCCGTTGGAGCTTATATATATTTGTCAGGCGTCTAAATTGGTCCCATTCTTTATCTTTTTCTGAATACCCCATTGGTTAAATACCTAACCCAATGGACCCATTTTTCAAGCTATGGGTCCAGGGGCGGAAATATGTGGGGGCAGAGGGCGCCCGCCCCCAATGGATTTGTAATTTTAAGTGCAAAAATTTTGGATTTTTCAGTTTTGCCCTAGTGGTTTTTTTTTTTTTTTTGCCCAGTCTCCATATTTTGCCCCCAAATCCTTCACATTTTGCTTAAAAGCCTCCGTATTTTGCCCAAAAACCTCCATATTTGGCCCAAAAAAATTGCTACGCTTTTAAAATAAAATTTCGCCCCCGGTGAAAAAAATTCCTGCTTCTACCACTGTATGAGTCTCAATTGCCGAGTATAACTAGAATCATTAATAGTCAAATACTCTTTTGGGTTTGCAATCTAAAATGATCTGGTCAGCAAGATTTGGTAAGACTTGCAAACTTACAGTGACTGATCGTAAATATCGTCTCTGAAACAAATCGAATATTTTGGCTTTCGGTAGCCTTTGCAGTGTTTCTATATAATCCTATCAACAGTTGAAATACCTCATTACTAACACATAAACTTTATATAACTTTTTTTTTTTTATATAAAAATTATTTGAAAATGTAAACCTGGATCTCATCTGCCTCAGCAGATACATCAGCATCTGGCCCTCTAAGTTTTCTTAATGCTGCTTCAAACTCCTTTTGTTTTCCTATTTTAGCCTGCATACATGCCAAAGATAATATTTTTAACCTTTTCTTACAAATAAATAAATATATTAATATTAATAAACCGTATATACGCGGTAAATTTACCAGCCATCTAGGAGACTCTGGTACAAAAAACAGCCCGACTAGTAACACCGCGCAAGGAATCAACCCTGCAACCAACTCATTCGAAATTAACTTTTTGTATTTTATATATTTTATACACTAATGGACAAAAACGCCCCTAGTAAGCGTTTTGGTATTTTATTTTTTGGATTTTTCTAATGACAAGGGGCTGTCGTTAAAGTGCTTAAATATCTAGTACATTTGAATAACCGTCACCAAAAAGTCAATGGTAACCGCTATGTACAATACATTTATGCATGTTAACAACATTCCAAAAGACAATCATTAAAAAAATCTTTTTTTTAGAAAGTAGTAAATAAACATAAGTTTGCTTAGTTATTTACACCTGTTAATGCCAAAACCCTCCAAGTTAGAACAGTTCCAATTATAAACGCGACAGAAACTCCTGCACAGATCATGAGCTGCCGAATACATCGTAAAAATAGTTCAGTGAAATCTCAAAATATCCTATAAAACTAGTGTTCGCGATCGAATATTAAAGTTGTTGTAACCTGATTTGCTGCTGTTAATGCACCTCTTAAATTTTTGGGTGCTATTTCTGCTATGAATACAGGTACCTTAAAATACAAAACGTATACATATAATGTCAGACTACTTATATAAGTTAGACCAATTTGGACGTAAATGTTGTGCGAGCAGATTAACGTACCACATACGAAAAAACTCCCATTCCAAATCCTGTTGCTAGTCTTCCAATATCCAGTGGCAAAGGCCCCTTTTATAATATAAAAAAAATTAAAACCAAATACTTTGATTTCATGTTATTTGCACGGTTGCAAAAAATGCTACTTGGAGAGTACTCGGTTGGGACTTTTTAGGGAGTACTAGGATGTTGACCAAGTTTGACTTCAATTGATGTTGACCAAGTTTTGACCAATTTTGGCTGATTTTCTAAGTAATCCCAAGTTTTGACCAATATTCTGACAAATCCTGAGTTTTGACCGAGTTTGACAAAATATTGACTTATTTTCTGACAAATCCTGAGTTTTGACCGAGTTTGACCAACTTTGACCGAGTTTGACCAAGTTTGACCGAGTACTCGCCGAGTAATTCCGAGTTAGGCAACACTAGTTAACTGTATTAACTGTCCAAATTTAAAAGGTATGTACCTGAGCAAAGTAAATTGCTAACCACCCAGCAGTACAAAAAGCAGTTGATATTCTCAATGCCTGTTTTCATTTTCAAGTGATGAATTTGATTTGCAGTTTGTTCTATATAAACGGTGGTCGATAATGTCGAAACGTTACTTGACTTACCCCTTTGCGACCAAACAAATCGGCCATGGGCCCACTCGCAATTGCACCGATCATTGCTCCAAATGTCAATATTGACCCAAACAAAGAATACTACAATGGAAAATGAAAGACTATATAGGTTGATGATACATTACACAATATATCACAATTGACTCAAACAAATAACACTTGTAAGAACATGTAAAATTACTAAACTAACCTCGGCTATTGACAGATTAAGATCTTCCCTGATTGCACTCTGAGTAGGAGATGAGTAACCTGCCTGAAGAGTTAAAATTTAACAAATTCGTTATTAGCAACTTAGCATAGAAATATTTCATAATTATATCTATCTAGTTCTTAATTATATATCTGGTTTTAAAAATAAAAATGTTTTCTCACTTACACATGATCCAAAAGCAAAAGAACCACAAACCGCGACAAATGTACTTAAGTAAACCATGAAATTATTCTCTTTTCCATTTTTATCTTGATCTATCAATGGAGCTCTTGTCTCATCTTCAACCGCGTTTTCAGTTTGCTCCACAACCTTTTCAATGGTGTCCATCCTAACAATTTTCAAATAAATTTTAATTTTATGGATTTAAATAATGCTTATATAATTTGCATAAACAGCAAAAAAAGCTCTTCAAATTTACAACTCCTCATACCGTCACCAACTGAACAGAACCGAAATTTGACAATAAAGAAACGAGATCCGACCTTTACATATAAATGAGCCGAACGTTCCTAAACGACACAAGTTATCCTAATCCTAATAATAAATTGATAAAAATAATATAAATAAACAGTTTTAACTTTTAACCATCCAAGATAGTATAGTGGTCAAGTTCGAACTTTACTAGCAGCATATATCGGAGTGACAAGAAAAAAGGTCGAAAACAGTCACAGGATAACCTAAACCACCGTGTACTTATGTTCCTAGTCCGAACATGAAAAAAACCTTATACGTTTAACAATTTATAAAATAAACAATTTTGAGCCGAAAAATTTCACAAATCATCATAAAAACTACAAAACAATACGGAGTATATATGTAGTTCTATACATATAAACACAGGGAAATAGGAATCGAATGCGTTACCGAAAACGAAATTTGCATAATATGGAACTAGAAAATTTATCAGGAATGAAACAAACTAACTAACAACAAACAGATTGAGATTGAGATAGTGGATATACATAAGCTAATAAAAGTCTGTTCTGGTACGGATAGAGAGTTTCTTTTGTGGTGAACTTGAAACCGAAATTGTTAGGTTTGTAATGGAAGTTGAAAGCAAATGAAACAAAAAGTGTATTATTAGAGTACGTAAGTTAAGGTGTAGGTACCTATTTAAGTGTTTTGTCTGTGGTAAGAATGATGACCGGATATAAATGTTAACAATGACGGCTATTTAATACCTTGCCAACTTGTATGCCTTGATATTTTCTTAACAAATTGTTAAAATCACAAGCCTTTCTTATCCTATATTATTATATTATTCATTAAACAATCAAAACCGACACTAGTAGGAGAGTCACTAGCTTGCTTCATTATATTCTATAAGCGAAGCAACCTGTCGAGTCTACGAAGGTTTGTAGTTGCTCCTAAGTCCTAACAGATATTTAGGCTCCTTTATTTAGGAGTTCGGGATCTGACCCATGTCGCTTCCATTAAATGATTTGTTCACAGAGATAGATCACACCGGCAACAAGAGCCTCTTCATATGAGCTAACCTAGGAGGTGGTCAGCATAGGCGTACCACTCCAAAGCGTACAGAAAGTTTTTTTTAGTACATAACTATATTTTTTTTAAAAATATATTTTAACTTTAATGAGTCTATTCAACATACAAACATCTCTTACAATTGTAAAAAACCGTGTAGTAGTTTTGTTTTTATCTTATAATTATATACTAACTAAATTATATGTTATATGTATATATGATATAATGTAGGTAAATAAATAAAAAAAGAAGTTATTTAAATAAACATTGTAAAAAAGCTAAGGAAATAATTATAAGATATAAAAGTTGGAGGGTTTAAAATAAAAAAGGTAGAAAAGTGTAAGGACTTAAATGAAAAAATGGAAAGGGGAAGCTAAAAATTAACAGGGGGCTAAATCATAAAAATAAAAAAAAATAAAAAAAATTCTTGAAGGTTCAGAGTGTAAAATTTAGGAAAGAGAGAAACTGAAAATATGTGGGGTTAGAATCCGACAATAAAAATTACACAGTCAAGTATAAATTAACATATATTCAATTGAAAAACACAAAAAGACAAAAAAAAGGCTACTGTTTATTTAAAAGTTTTTTGCAATTTTGTCACCTTACCCCGGTTGTTTATTTAAAAGTTTTTTGCAATTTTGTCACCTTACCCCGGTTTTTACATCATGTTAAATTTCATCCCATTTTGATTGCCTTTTTAATTTTGAACAACCCTCTAATTTTAAAGGATATATATTAAACAAACTATGAATTTATCATAATGAATATGTAGATCTGTTGGTCAGGATGTTTGTTGAAATTTAAAGGGACGCAAGTTTGAACCTTGAAGTTGCCTTTTTTTTTTTTTTTTTTTTCAAGCTAGCGATTTTGGGCCCAGCGAAGCGGGCCGTTTCTTTGCTCTGCCACCCGTCGCCACCGCTCACCGTCGCCACCGCTCGCGTGCTTTCAACCACCATCCACCACCTCCACAGTATCGCTGCATTGTTTTTGATTTTGATACACTTAATCACCTATTCACCTTCTTCGCTCACAATTAACGATTTGTGCTTCATGTGAGCAGCTAACGACAGTGATTGGGAAGGGGTAATAGGGTTGTGATATTTTGATTTTACACGAACAACTGCATTCTTTTTTAGCGATCGATGACGGCGAACGGTTACGAGTCCATTTGAAGTTAGGGACGGTATTTTTGACCAACGATTGTTTTCCTTCTGAAGCGATTGTCAACGGCGAAAGTTAAGGGCTTCATTTCTCTTTTTTCCGTGTGATTCATGGATTTGATTGTTTCAGTTAGGGTTTCAAGTTTCTCTCGTATTGCGATCGGCATAAATTATTGCGGTACTAATGCTTCGCCCTTTTCAGTATGTTGGTTATAATTTGAGATTACTAACTTCTGGGCCTTTAATTACATACAAATCCTCTTTACAAATAAAGATGAAAAGGTAATACCTGAATATAAATTGGACGATGAAAGATCAACAGAAACACGAATCTCAGGAAACCCTGTGTAAATAAATGATGGATGTTGAGGTAGAAAAAAAAGGATGAATATTGAAGTTGGAAAAAAAAACAAAGAAAGATGAAACGCAGCATGGCATTAAATTGAGGCGGTGGCAAGTTTTGAATTTCCGTTTGGTTTACGTGATTCTGATTTTTTGATTGTTAGGTGCATCAAATTACAGAACATATTTAGTTACTGCCTATGATGTGTTTATTTATTTATGTTTTTTGTTTAACAGCAAGCACAATTTTGGGATACCATATGTGCTAAACTTTGATACTAGAAGGATTGTGTCATTTTTGACAGGTAACTTATGCTTTTCATGTCTTTTACATACCTATTTTAGTTTCCTTTAGAGGATTGTTCAGTTAAATAATTGCTTAATGTTGTAGTTGATTTGAAGCTCTGCATGCAAAGTTATACCAGTGCGGATAGTTACCGTTACTTTCAGGTTTTTTTTTTTTTTTTTTACTTTTACAATTGTTTGGTTGGTTTACACTGTTGGATAGATACAAGAATTGATAATATCCAGTATGTCAATTAAGTGTAGCCATTGTAGCTTCATCATTATTGTTACTGTAATTTAGTAAAGGTGTGTATTATTTTATTAATAATAACGCCAACTACGGGTATCTTTGTTAGGCGAGGCTTGCTCAAATATCAGAAAGAGTGACGTTGGTGGTTCCGCATCCTACCGAGCCATGGTAATTATACTTGGTGACTGATATATTTTTATTTATGAAATTGATGCTGTACATTGGTAGCGCTGAGAAGTTCATTGCTGAGCCGATAAATGCTGTTGTTTATTTGTCTCGCTAAACAACTTATAGCTTTTTAGCTTATTAGGCATTGATAAACCCATTAAGTTACGCCATAACTTAGGGGGTTTTCCAGATTACCTTTTAGATTTTGAAAGTTATAATCTTAGAAGATATAGCTCAATCACATAGGCTACCCAAATATGTATGTATTAATTATAGTACTCTTTTGTTCTTCTGCAGGATTCTAGCAACTTCGTATTCAGGGACACTCTGCATTTGGAACTAGCACACACAGGCAAGAGATTAGGACAAAGTCACCTAAGGTGTATTATTAATGCAAAAACCCATATAAATTCTCATTGTATTATAAACTTAGATGATTTCTTAATTTTAGCTTACTTTTTTCTATATGCATAAAACCATATAGATCATTGTAATATAAACTCGGATGATTATTACCGAGTATGCTTTATAATCAGAGCTGACCTACTAATAATCTATAAAAAAGTAAACTTTTTGGACGAACGGTGTATTTGAACAACTAATTTGTTACAAGCCTTTTAAAAAGTAAACCCTCTTAATCTTAACATGTTTGACCAATTTACCAAACTTACCATGCATCCCAATAGGTGTTCCTTATGTTTGGTTATTGATCTTTCCAGCCCTGCTTCATATATATGGACGAAATTAATGCGATTGGTGGACGACATTTTAGTTAAGGTACAAGTGCTGATAGTGAAATTCAAAGAACTCTCCGTGGAGTTGCCTAATCAGCTGGATGGATATGATCAGCTTGCCAAGGTCAAAGAATTTTTATTATTATTATTATTTCTTCTCATGTTTAATTTGTCATAAACATTTATCCTCTTGCTTTACTCAAAGAGATGATTGTATTTGGTTCATGCTTTTAGGTTAAAATGATCATGGTTGACCATACTTCATCCATGTCGATTGGACAGGGAAATTGAAAACTCATTGCGGAAAGAGCAATCAAGAACGAAAATTTTCAAAATTCATGCTGCGGGGTTGCTAAACATGTCAAAATTTGATTTCAGTAAACCCATCAACATGAGAATGGTATGCTATTTAAAAAACGAGATGTGATAACAAACTTCGTAGTACTCGCGCAGCGGAGCGCACTAACCTGAATACTTGTTTTTAATTCAAATAAAAAAGTTATTGTTATGGAGTGTGATATGTAGTGAATAGTAACTCTATATTTCACTTAGCCAATCCGAATCTATCGAAACAAACTTCTAATCAACTTTCATGCAACTCTTAATTATTTAATTATATAATAATATAATACAATATAAAGTCACTTATTTTCACAAAAAGATGTCATATTTAAATCTCATTAAAATTATATTATATTTTAGTTGAAAAGATGAGGGAAAACGATCACTAAATTACTTAGTCATAGTGTAAATTTAAATAAAGATATTCTACCAACCTTGTAATCTTAATATGAAATATCCATCCAATCTTTTATGAAATATAAATAAATAATGTCACATATATTATTCTCTCCCTATGTATGTGTGTGTAAAGATAGTTAAAGAGAATCACTATCAATATCACTATCACTATTTGAAAAAAAGTAAAGCGGTAATCATTTATTTATTTGAAGAAAAGTAAAGCGGTAATCATTTATTTTAAATCATCAAAACTTTGTCAATAAAAATGGTAAGAAAAGGTAAAATTTAATACTCCTTCCTTCCGTCTCAAATCTATTGTCTATTATTCTATTGTAAAATGTCTCAAATTAATTGTTCAGATTTTTTTTCAACTAATTAAAAGAAGTTAATCTGGAGAGAGAATATATATTATTAGTGGAGAATGAAGTTAGTGAGATTTCCTAAAATTGCGTGTTTTTTGTCTGGAGACAATAGATTTGGGACGGATGAAGTATATATTATCAGAATCGATGTTATCAATATTAACCTTCATTGACGAAGTATTCTTTAGGTTAAAACGCCAATTGATGAATTTTATACTGAGTATTTAAGTTCGTTAATATTTTTCGAAGTGAATATTAATTTTAAGTGGAAGCATTTACAAGTAGGTGATGATTCCGTGGTCAAATTTGCTTTCCCTTCTCGTAGATTACTCATTTTCCTATATAATTCCCATATTTATTGTTTGCATGAGATTTCTTGTTTAAATCTCAATAGTGACGTGTCTTGTAGAGATGGCCAAAGAAATAATCGAAAATGATCATTAGATAATCGGGTTAAAACGCATATATTTAAGTTAAAATATTCACCTTGCTTAAGTATACAACTCAAATAAAAAACATCTTATTCTTTTTAATTAAAGCGCTAGTGGTGTATAATTATATAGTTGATTTCAGTAGGCTACGAATCATAATTTTTATAATAATTTTTGGTTATTTAGTAGAATAAATACGTACATCTTCAAAATATCACTAGACTAGTACTTGTTAAAATATTGGTGCCAACTCAAAGTGTCCATCTTGATTCATTTGTTTTTAATTAATTTGGTATTTTGTTTTATTGTTGGCAGCTTTATTGTTGGCACACTTTTGCCCATGTTGAGTGATTCATTTACACATGTATGATAGGTGTAAAGTAGCTTTACTAGTGTGGCTTAGTTGGTGTGTTATGGTGTGTTAATCATTATGTTTGTGATTTGTGATGTATTTAAGCAAGTGTAGGTTGTAAACATTTCATCAATCAATACACAATCAGTTTGTATATCCTTGTTCATTCTTAGTTTACTTAAACTTCTATTACTAGCAAGTCTTTAAATTTGTTTTATGGTATCAAGAGCTTGGTTATAAATTTGGTTATAAGTTTAATCCTAAGTTAAACTTTGTGTGCAATTACTCAAAGTCTAAACTAGTTTCTTGCTAATCAAAAATGAAAGTCTCAAATGTAAACAATGATGGTATGGTCAATGAAATGGAGAAACTTGTAGGCAACAACTACAAGTATTGGAAGATGTGTATGGAGGCTTTTCTTCAAGGTCATGATCTATGGGAACTTGTGTCTGGAGGTGAAGCCATAATTCCGATAGAAACTCTAGAGAATGTAGAGTCAAGAAGAAAATGGAAGGTACGATGTGAAAAGGCTCTCTTTGCATTGAGAACTTCAATTAGCAAAGAGTTCATTGAACACGTTCGTGATATTACTTCTCCAAAAGAAGTATGAGATACTCTTGAGAAACTCTTTTCTAAGAAAAACACCGCAAGGTTACAATTCTTGGAAAACGAGTTAGCAATCTCAAGACAAGAAGGTATGAGTGTTTCTGAATATTTCTTACGGGTCAAAAATCTATGTTCTGAAATTTCAGAGATTGATGACAAAGAGAAAATTAGTGAAGCTCGTTTGCGAAGATATCTAATTCGGGGTTTGAAGAAAGAGTATGTCCCGTTCATAACCTCTATTCAGGGGTGGGATACTCAACCTTCGGTTGAAGAATTGGAGAATTTACTCTCTAATCAAGAAGCTTTGGCCAAGCAAATGGCTAAAGGATTTGAAAATGACGCAGTTTTGTTTTCAAAGGGAAAGAATCACAAGAAAGGTTCTTCAAGCAAAGAAAAGGAAGAAGAGCAAACTAGTTACAAAGGTAACTATGAGAAGAAACCTCCTACATGTTACAAGTGTGGGAAGGTTGGTCACATCAAGAGATATTGTCGTTCCAAAGTCACAAAAGCAAACGTGGCTTGTTCAAGCAACGATGATGATGAAGTCAAATGGGAGCAATGTTTTACCATTGATACGGTTGTCAAGAAGAATCAATGAATTGTTGATTCGGGTTGCTCTCATCATGTGACCGGTGATGGAACTCTTCTTCATGACGTTAGAGATCACAATCAAAATCGAGTTGTAATCACGGCCGACAACTCAACTCATCCGGTGAAAAAGGAAGGTAATGCTATTATTGATGTTAATAATGATACATTTACTTTGAAAGATGTTTATCTTGTTCCTAAATTGACCAAGAACTTAGTTTCGGTGCCTCAAATTACTGAATCCGGGAAGTATGTTCTTTTTGGTCCAATGGATGTGAAAGTTCTTGAGAATGTCAAGGAGATTGTGGGTAATGTTCTTTTCACGGGAGAAAAGAAAGGTTCTTTGTTTGTGTTGTCCGCAGGTGAAGCTTATGTGAAGAAAACAAGCCAAACCGACAACGGAGCTATTTGACATGCAAGACTAGGCCATGTGGGATATCAAATGTTGCAAAAGATATTCTCACATAAGCTAGTTGATGGAATTCCTAAACTCAAGAATGTTCGTGAAGAGGTGATATGCCAAGGATGTCAATATGAAAAGTCGCGCCGGCTTCCATATAAGAAGTCAACAAACCGAAAACAATGTTTACTTGACTTGATTCATACGGATTTGATAGGGCCAACAAGAACACCAAGTTATAGCAGTCATTGCTATGTCATGGTGTTAATTGATGACTATTCTCGGTATACTTGGGTGAAGTTTTTAAAGGAGAAGAGTGAAGCCTTATCAAAGTTCATAGAGTTCAAAGAAGCGGTCGAATCCGAATTTGGAAGAAAGGTAAAAGCTCTTAGGAGTGATAATGGTGGAGAATTCATGTCAAATGATTTCTTTACTTATTGTAAAACAAATGGTATTTCTCGCCAAATGACTTGTCCGGATACTCCACAACAAAATGGGGTTTCAAAAAGAAAGATTGCTTACCTTGTTTCAATATGCTTATCTTGGTTACATGACAAAGGGTTGCCTAGGGAGCTATGGGCGGAAGCACTTCAATGTGCTTGTCATGTGTCTAATCGGTTACCATCTTGGCCAGGTACACAAAAATCATCTTTTGAGCTAGCTTATGGTCAAAAGTCAAATGTAAGCTATTTTAGGGTGTTTGGTTCTATTTGTTATGTTCATGTTCCTAAAGCTAACTGAACCAAACTTGACCCAAAAGCTCGAAAGTGTATTTTTGTTGGTTATGATTCTCACAGGAAAGGTTGGAGGTGTATGGATCAAGAAACAAAGAAGTTTACCACTTCAAGAGATGTGGTATTTAATGAAGTGTCTTCTCAATTTTTTGAATCAAACAAAAATGGTGAAGAATGTAGTGACCCGAACTTTTTCATGTTTTTATATATTAAATGAAATTGTTATTTACATGATTAAGTGTTTCCAACATGTTAAGCAATCAAACTTGTTAAGACTTTATTAATTGAAATAGGTTTCATATAGACAATTGACCACCCAAGTTGAACGATGATTCACGAACGTTAAAACTTGTAAAAACTATATGATGACATATATATATATATATATATATATAGTTAACATGTTATTATTATAGGTATGTATCTCATTATGTATTTTAACAATGAGTTATATACATAAAAATGAGACTATTGAATTAAGAAACTCGAAAACGATATATATAACGATTATCGTTATAACAACGTCTTACTAAGTACATATGAATCATATTAAGATATTGATACACTTTGTTAAACATGTTAAATGATAAGTAAATATATCATTAAGTGTATTAACAATGAACTACATATGTAAAAACAAGACTACTAACTTAAGGATTTCGAAACGAGACATATATGTAACGATTATCGTTGTAACAACATTTAACTGTTATACCATACTAAGATATATTAATATATCATAATATCATGATAATTTAATAATTTAACATCTCTTTAGATATAATAAACAATGGGTTAACAACATTTAACAAGATCTTTAACCTAAAGGTTTCAAAACAACATTTACATGTAACGACTAACGATGATTTAACGACTCAGTTAAAATGTATATACATGTAGTATTTTAATATGTATTCATACACTTTTGAAATACTTCAATACAATTATCAAAATACTTCTACTTAACAAAAATGCTTACAATTACATCCTCGTTCAGTTTCATCAACAATTCTACTCGTATGCACCCGTATTCGTACTCGTACAATACACAGCTTTTAGATGTATGTACTATTGGTATATACACTCCAATGATCAGCTCTTAGCAGACCATGTGATTCACCTAACACATGTGGGAACCATCATTTGGCAACTAGCATGAAATATCTCATAAAATTACAAAAATATTAGTAATCATTCATGACTTATTTACAAGTAAACAAAATTACACATCCTTTATATCTAATCCATATACTAACGACCAAAAACACCTAAAAACACTTTAATTCTTCAATTTTATTCATCTAATTGATCTCTCTCAAGTTCTATCTTCAAGTTCTAAGTGTTCTTCATAAATTCTATAAGTCCTAGTTTCATAAAATCAAGAATACTTCCAAGTTTGCTAGCTTACTTCCAATCTTGTAAAGTGATCATCCAACCTCAAGAAATCTTTTTTATTTACAGTAAGATATCTTTCTAATACAAGGTAATACTCATATTCAAACTTTGATTCAATTTCTATAACTATAACAATCTTATTTCGAGTGAAAATCTTACTTGAACTTGTTTTCGTGTCATGATTCTGCTTCAAGAACTTTCAAGCCATCCAAGGATCCTTTGAAGCTAGATCTATTTTTCTTATTTCCAGTAGGTTTACCTACTAAAATTAAAGTAGTAATGATGTTCATAACATCATTCGATTCATACATATAAAACTATCTTATTCGAAGATTTAAACTTGTAATCACTAGAACATAGTTTAGTTAATTCTAAACTTGTTCGCAAATAAAGTTAATCCTTCTAACTTGACTTTTAAAATCAACTAGACACATGTTATATATCTATATTATATGCTAACTTAATGATTTAAAACCGGAAAACACGAAAAATACCGTAAAACCGGATATACGCCGTCGTAGTAACAACGCGAGCTGTTTTGGGTTAGTTAATTAAAAACTATGATAAACTTTGATTTAAAAGTTGTTCTTCTGGGAAAATTATTTTTCTTATGAACATGAAACTATATCCAAAAATCATGTTTAAACTCAAAGTTAAAGTATGTTTTCCAAAATGGTCATCTAGACGTCGTTCTTTCGACTGAAATGTCTACCTTTACAAAAATGACTTGTAACCTGTATTTTCGACTATAAACTTATACTTTTTCTGTTTAGATTCATAAACTTAAGTTTAATATGAAACCATAGTAACTTGAAACACTCAAAACGGATTTAAAACGAAGAAGTTATGGGTAAAACAAGATTGAATATTTTTGCTTGTTGTAGCTAAGTGAAAATTGGTAACAAATCTATATTAATCATATCCTAGCTAACTTATATTGTATTATACATGTATTCTAATATATTATCTAATCTTGAGATACCATATACACGTATGCAAATGTTTTGACATATCATATCGACCCATCTATATATATTATTTGGAACAACCATAGACACTCTATATGGAGTAATGTTGGAGTTAGCTATGCAGGGTTGAGGTTAATTCCAAAAATATATATACTTTGAGTTGTGATCTAGCCTGAGACGTGTATACACTGGGTCGTGGATTGGTTCAAGATAATATATATCGATTTATTTCTGTACATCTAATTGTGGACAACTAGTTGTAGGTTACTAACGAGAACAGCTGACTTAATAAACTTAAAACATTAAAACGTATTAAAAATGTTGTAAATATATTTTGAACATACTTTGATATATATGTACATATTTGTTATAGGTTCGTGAATCGACCAGTGGCCAAGTCTTACTTTCCGACGAAGTAAAAATATGTGAAAGTGAGTTATAGTCCCACTTTTAAAAATCTAATATTTTGGGATGAGAATACATGAAATTTTATAAATGTTTTACGAAATATATACAAGTAAATGAATTATAAGCAAAAACTTTTATCATGCAGACATGGTCAAAGTCCAGACTCACTAATGTATCCTAACAATAACCGGTTAGACACACTAATGCAAATTCTGGTTCGCTAAGACCAACGCTCTGATACCAACTGTGACGATCGCTCCAAATCCATATGGACGAACACGTCATTCATTGATTTCATTGCGAGGTATTTGACCTCTATGTGATACATTTTGTAACATTGTATTCGTTTGAAAAGGTATTTCATAAATGAATATATAAATTCCAGGTTTTTAACATCTGATGATTTCTACGTATAGACAATCACCATTTAAATGGTTTATAATAATACATCTGTTGACAATACAGTCAAAATAAGATACATGGTAATGGTTTGGTGAATGCAAGTTTCTTGTATATAGCATGTATGACTCCAAGCACATATCTTGTATCACGTATAAGCAAACAGCGGAAGACTTCTAGAATCCTGAGAATAAACATGCTTCAAGTGTCAACACAAAGGTTGGTGAGTTCATAGTTTTAATATTACACATAATCCGTATATCAACGTGGATTACAAAAGTTCAGTTGTTTTATTCAAAACGTTTATCAATAGGTTTTACATAAAAGGTGGATCACAAGATTTCAGTTGTTTCATCCGAAACGTTTATCAATCGGTTCTACAAAATTGAGCACCCTGGTAACTAAACTTTAATGCTTATATAATTTGTACCCTTTGTATAATCATCTTAATAATACACGCAAACCAACGTGTACGCTTCTCAAATAGCATACGTCCGTTAAAAGGCTAGCGCTCTAGCTCGGACGGGGATGTCAAGCCCTATGGATCCATATACTACTACTCGCGCCCACCAGTTCTTATAACTGGCAGTTACTAGTTACCAAAGCTAAGGGATTTTCGGTTCAAACTCAGTGTAGAATTTAGTCTGTACTTGTATCCATTGCGTTTAAAATAAAGTGCATGTATTCTCAGCCCAAAAATATAGATTGCAAAAGCAATTAAAAAGGGAGCAAATGAAACTCACAGTTAAATATTGATATACAATATTGTAGGAAAGCACGTAGACGCATCGGAGATGATAAACACGAGGTTTGCTTCACAAAAATACCCCCGAACATTACCCATAACCTCCTTGGTAATAACCCATATTTTCCTTAGCTCTAGCTCGCTCGGAAACTTGTTTTGAAAGTGACACGCTCAAGACCTCGTCGTAGTATTTTATGTATAATATTAATACTACTAATAATAATAATAAGATTAATAATAATATTAATCTTAATAATAATAATAATAATAATAATAATAATAATAATAATAATAATAATAATAATAATAATAATAATAATAATAATATAAATACGGAGTAATATATGTGTAAAAAAAATGGAAGAATTCGACTGAATTTATAGAGGTTGCCTGCCCAGCCTTCCCATGCGATCGCATGGGTCTGAGGCACAATGGCCATGCGATCGCATGGCCTCTTTTTCCAGCTCACAATCGTTTTGTATTTTAGTTTGTCGACATATTTAAATATAATATATATTATATTTAATTTATATAATTATTTATATATTATATTATATTTACGTGCATAGTTAACTTGTAACTTTTGTTCCGATAAGTCGTACGTTGTTACTTGACTTATGTCCCGGTTCCGGTTTCTCGAATGTCCTATCGTACGCTGAGAAAACTTGCATTTTACATTTCGTGACTCGTACCTTTGTTAAAATATAGCCTTAAATTATTCCTAAACTATACCACTCAAAGTATATCTTAAACTTTCGAGTATTTTGGTCATTTACTTCTATAAATCATCGTCTCACTATTTGTTAAAATACATTTTTAAAGTAGTGTTTTACTGTAGCAAAGTTACTGTAGCAAAGTCAATTTTCACTGTAGCAATTCACTGTAGCAAGGTCAATTTTTACTGTAGCAAATAGTGATTTTCGAAAACACTGTAGCATTTTGGGTACTGTAGCAATTTGAAAATACTTTATCAAATTAGTGTTTTACTGGTTCATCTTAAACGTTTTAGTTAACTTATCTAAATATCAATCAAATCAATAATCGAATGTTACTATCGTTTACTAAATAACTTGAAATCATATATATTTAATTAGATATATAAACCAATAAGTTTAATGTACGGTATTATGCAATTAAAACTTTGTTACGTTTTCAAGTTATAGTATATATATGTATCTATTTACATATAATTGTTCGCGAATCGTTGAGAAAATCGAAGGGTATTTGAATAGTTCAAAAATTTTGAGATTCAGTTTTACAGACTTTGTTTATCGTGTCGAAATTATTAATCCTTTAAAGATTAAGTTTAAATTTAGTCGCAAATTTTCGGGTCATTACAGTACCTACCCGTTAAAGAAATTTCGTCCCGAAATTTGGTGAAGGAAAGTTTAATAACGTAGATCAGGATATTCTTGTATCAAAGAATATGATATAGTTTAAATTCTCATCATGAATTCGTTTGTTCATAAAATCCTCATTAAAAGGATATAATAGAATGAAATGTTTTGTATACCTTAAATTAGTCGAGTTTCGTTTATGAATAGCGTGAGTTAAATAAATAACAAGTTTTTCACCTATGTGTAAATATGGATAAAACAATTCGATTACACGGATAGTATGAGTGAAGTTATCACAAAATAGTGAAATGAGGTAATTAAAGCTTCGTCTTATCGTTTGACGTAGTCAGAGTTGATTTCCGGAATTTAGGGAATAGAAAATCTTCATAATCTAAATAAGATTTTATTCTTCGGAATTTGCGGAAATTAGGATTTTCTTTGATTAAATGTGTAATCTGCCTCGATTGCTATGTCTGATATTTCGCTATAAATTGACCTCTTCCGTCTCATTATTTTCACCATCCCTACTTTCTTCCCCAATTAATACATTCAAAAGATTGTGAAAATGCTCAATCCAGTTCTGGTTCTTGACCTAATATTGACGTTTGCCACAATCATCCTTCTTTTCCAGCTCCCACCAGAAGAATCTGTTTATTTCTATTATGCTCTAGGGATTGTTGTATTTATCATTCTCCCGTGTCTTTATCTTGCTATTCGCATAGACATACATGGTTTATGATCTTTCTTGTTTGCTGTGATGTATACTCCTATTCATATTCCGAAGTTCCAGGTTTTTGTTTTCTCTTCCCGACCTCAAGTCAAGCGAATAATGGTCCAGAATTCGTAGGTATGGAGTTTTGGATGAACATAGTTAATGTTCTGAGAAGGTAATCGTAATAGCACGATCTTGATTTGTCAAATTACCAGAATATTCGGAAAAGACCGAATCATCAAGAAAAATATTTTCTTGATATGTTTAGAGTTTAAATAGAATAAAAGAGTTATGTAACATGGTTCATGATGAGGGTGTGATATGTGAACCTTTATCAAGTTCCATTAGAAACTCAGCATGACTTACTGTAATATAATCACGTTGATCAAGTGTCATTATATTATACTAATTCATGCTTCAGTTCCCAACACTACTTCAAAACATTCAAATTTTAAACTTGAAGGTTTCAGAATTTAGAAACTAAAATAGTTTCTTTTATGATGTAATACAGATAGCGCGAAGAGATGAATGATTTTAGATAAGAATACTTATGAAAATATCTTCAGAAATATCGAGGATATTTATAATAAAAGATACGATGATATCTTAGAATTTCTAATATCGAAGAATGATGAAGAAGATTTGTTCGTAACGGATTTTGAGTTAGTAGCAAGGTATTCGTTAATGACTTCAGCCGATACTGAATCATTTGTATTCTTTGAAGGCAGGTTTAGTCTTTGTGATTTATCCACAGCCCTCCTTCATACTTTGCTCAATCCGTTTTCCAGTTTCAAACCTTCTTTTTTTCTCAGCTTTACCACCATACTATTCTTTATCATCAAACTTTTGACTGTTAAGGTCATTTACAGTTTTTGCTGCTTCATCAGCATTGTTCCAATTTCAGAGAACTAGTTTCATAGTTTGGGGTGTTTTTCGGAAACTTCACATTCGAAGTATGTAATTCGAGGAGGTAGACGTTATATGTACACATATAACTGTTGGCGTAGACGTGCTGCAAGATTTCAAAATACTGATTGCAAATTCCCGATAGTTGGAACGGCAACTATTGTTACAAGACGTGGATGAGTACATGATAGGGTTTCAATGTATATATAGTGATTTTCGGAGAGATTCAAATAGCAGAGTGACGGAGTCGCTGGTACATTTACTGCTAATATGGTGGAACATAAAAGGTTCCCCAGTAACAAAAAGGTATATGCCAAAGTTATAAGTCTGAAAGGTCGTCGTTGACTAGTTGAATGGGTGATAATACTGGATACTTTTAAAAAGGAATTGCAAGGTTATTTTTAGTAATAATAATGCCGAAGGATTTATCACAGATACATGTGTCTTATCGAGTTTGTTAGGATACATTAGTGAGTCTGAACTTCGACCGTGTTTTCTTTAAAAACGATTGCTTAACACTTTTATTGGAAACTATATATTATTAACATGTAAATATTATGTGATACATTAACCTCTTAATGTGTTTGATATTGTGTGATAGATGTCTACCACTAGTACAAATCCCATCGAATCACTTAATAATAATGAAGAGTCGAATATAATTTGGGAAGATTCAAAAATTCCCGAAGAGGAACCGGAAGAAGAGGAACCGGAAGAAGAGGAACTAGAAGAGGAGGAACCGGAAGAGGAGGAACCGAAAGAAGAAGAGGTTCCGGAGGAAGAAATATTGATACCTACAGTAAATCGATTAAATAAAAGAAAATCATCAATCAACGAACCAAAGTTAAAAATGGTCAATGGTGTTTCCGCCGAGGAAGCAAAATATTGGGAAGATTACCAATTTTTCGATGAATCGGATCCCGATGAGGATTCCGATGATGTTATAGAAATTACCTCGACCCAATTTAATATGGCAAAAGAAAATAATAAGGGAAAAGGTATAAAAATAGAGAAACCTGATTCCAACCCCGATGAACTTTATATGTATCGGCAACGTCCGTATTTCCTAAATTGTAACAATAACCCGGAAACCTCTAAACCACCAGGTTTTTCTAAACCATTGTGGAATACGACGGCTCGTATTAGAGGAGCACCATATATCTCTAGAAAATTAGGAAAACGAACAAAGTCCGAAGAAGAAGAAACCAGTTATTCAGATTAGAGGGTTGTAATCATGTTGTGTATTATATGTATTGTAGTGTGCTTGTACTTTTATGTTCCATGTAAAAATTGCTTGTATTGTTTGTTAATTATCTTTTACGAATCTAATTCTTGTCTATTTTACAGTATAAAAACAAAATGGAAGTTAAGGGTAGACAACCGAATATTTTAGAAGACCTACCATAGGATATGATTGAGGAAATCTTGTCTAGAGTCGGTCAGAATTCATCAGCACATTTAGTTATGGCGAAATTAACTTGTCAAACATTTGAAAGACTTTCCAGAAATGCCTTAGTTTATAAAAGGCTTTCCTTTGATAGGTGGGGTATATCACATTGGGGAGACCGTAAGTTACGCCGTGTTTTCTTTAAAGCGTTAAATGCGGGGAACCCAAATGCAATTTTACGCTACGGGTTAAGAACCTATTTTGACTCAACATATCCCAACATAGGATTTCGTGAGTTAGAAAGAGCTTCTAACATGCAACATAAAGAAGCATGTTATACTTAAGGGTTAGTGATGTTCGCTTCTTACCAAAGTGAGAAAAAGAACGTCGGATTACAACTTTTAAATAAAATTTTCCCATAAGTGACGGATTCAGTAGTTGGGGTGAGAAACAAGGTTTTTAGATTATTGCGAGGCTGTTGGACATTACGAAACCCTCGTCCTTTTGACGACATTACAACATGTTGCCTAGCCAATGGTCATAACGGTTACTTTCCACAAGACCAAGGATGGGAAGTCGTCTTAGTAAAACCTGAATGCATGACTTGTTTCTGGACTTATGAATTACGTGTCTTTATTTCTTTTGCTGAACGACTTGCGTGTTAACTAGAATTGCCTTTATAGCTGCCGAGTAGCAAAGTTATTATGTGCTATATTTCATCCTATATGTATAATAGTGGTATTGTAAGTTTGTAAAATATTGTATAAAGGTTTGAACGCGAAATATTATTGTAATAAGTTTTTCATATAGAAGCTAGTAGTTGAGTTGTATAGTAGCTAGTAAGCAAGAACTTAACGGGTAGGTACTACCCGAATTAAAACTATAAAATGCTAATATGAAGAAAAAGCTTTTATAAATAAGTTCATATAATGCTACGAGATACTATTGACTACTCTAAAATTCTAAATGATTAACTCAATTCTTTTGGCTATTTTTGAAGGAAATGGCCCCGGCGACTCGTCAGAATTTGAACATGAGCGAGGAAGACTTCCGTGTTTTCCTTGCAGCAAACATAGCCGCAGTACAGGCTGCGATGCGAAATAACAATAACTCTGGATCTAGCAGTGGAACTAATTCCACAAGAAATCGTGTAGGATGCTCCTACAAAGAATTCACTGCCTGCAAACCTTTGGAATTTGATGGAACTGAAGGACCAATTGGATTGAAACGGTGGACCGAGAAAGTCGAATCGGTGTTTGCCATAAGTAAGTGTACTGAAGAGGACAACGTTAAGTACGCTACGCATACCTTCATAGGTACTGCGTTAACGTGGTGGAACACCTATCTTGAACAGGTAGGACAAAATGCTGCTTACGCACTACCATGGTCGGCATTCAAGCAATTGATGAACGAGCAGTACCGTCCTAGAAACGAAGTCAATAAGCTCAAGGTAGAGCTTAGAGAGTTACGAACACAAGGGTTTGACATTACCACATATGAACGACGATTCACAGAGTTGTGCCTATTATGTCCAGGAACGTTCGAAGATGAAGAAGAGAAGATCGACGCGTTTATAAAAGGGTTACCAGTAAGGATTCAAGAAGATGTGAGTTCACACGAGCCCGCTTCCATACAAAAGGCAAGTCGAATGGCTCATAAACTCATAAATTAGATTGAGGGAAGAATTAAAGAGCAGACGGCTGAAGAAGCCAACACGAAACAACTCAAGAGAAAGTGGGAAGAAACCAGTGACAAGGGTCACCAATACAACAACAACAACAATTACAACCACAACCGCAACAACAATCGCAACAATAACCGCAATCCCAACAATAACTACAACAAACGTCCCAACAACAACAACAACTACAACAACCGTTCCAACAACAATAATAATCCCAACAACAACCTCAATAACAACAACGGCAACAAAAATCAAAAATGCCAAAGGTGTGAAGAGTACCACCAGAATGGGTTCTGCACGACATTTTGCACCAAGTGTAAAAGAACTTGCCATGGTGCAAAAAAGTGTGAGGTCTACGAACCAAAGTTTAATAGAACTAAAGGGACAAATAGTGGTGAAATAAGTAATGCCGCCTTTGTTTGTTATGGATGTGGAAAACCGGGCCACATTAGAAGTAATTGCCCGAATCAGGGCAATATTAATGGGTAGGGCTGCGGAAGAGTTTTCAATATTAATACGGCAGAAGCGCAGGAAGACCCGGAGCTTGTTACGGGTACGTTTCTTATTAATAATAAATCTGCTTATGTTTTATTTGATTCGGGTGCGGATAGAAGCTATATGAGTAGAGATTTTTGTGCTAAGTTAAGTTGCCCATTGACGCCTTTGGATAGTAAATTTTTACTCGAATTAGCAAACGGTAAATTAATTTCAGCAGATAATATATGTCGGAATAGAGAAATTAAACTGGGGGATGAAATGTTTAAAACTGATTTAATACCAGTCGAGTTAGGGAGTTTTGATGTAATAATTGGTATGGACTGGTTGAAAAACGTGAGAGCAGAGGTCGTTTGTTACAAAAATGCGATTCGCATTATGCGTGAAAAGGGAAAACCTTTAATGGTGTACGGAGAAAAGAACAACGCGAAATTAAATCTTATTAGTAGTTTGAAGGTACAAAAACTAATAAGAAAAGGTTGTTACGTCATTCTAGCACACATCGAGGAAGTTAAACCTGAAGAAAAGAACATCAGTGATGTTTCCGTCGCAAAAGAATTTCCCGATGTATTTCCGAAAGAATTACCGGGATTACCCCCACATCGATCCGTTGAATTTCAAATAGACCTTGTACCAGGAGCTGCACCAATAGCTCGTGCTCCATACAGACTCACACCCAGCGAAATGAAAGAATTACAAAGTCAGTTACAGGAACTTTTAGAGCGTGCTTTCATTCGACCAAGTACATCACCATGGGGAGCTCCTGTTCTATTTGTCAAGAAGAAAGATGGTACATTCAGGTTGTGTATCGACTACGAGAGTTAAACAAACTTACCATCAAGAACCGTTACCCATTACTGAGAATCGACGACTTATTTGATCAACTACAAGGCTCGTCGGTGTATTCGAAGATTGATTTACGTTCTGGGTATCAAATGCGGGTGAAGGAGGATGATATTCTAAAGACTACTTTTAGGATGTGTTACGGTCATTACGAGTTTATGGTTATGCCGTTTAGGTTGACTAACGCACCAGCTGTGTTCATGGACCTCATGAATCGAGTGTGTGGACCATACCTTGACAAGTTTGTCATTGTTTTCATCGATGACATACTTATTTACTCAAAGAATGACCAAGAGCATGAAGAACATTTGAGAAAAGTGATAGAGTTGTTAAGAAAAGAAAAAATGTACGCTAAGTTTTCAAAGTGTGCATTTTGGATGGAAGAAGTTCAATTCCTCGGTCATATAGTGAACAAAGAAGGTATTCAAGTGGATCTAGTAAAGATTGAAACCGTTGAAAAGTGGAAAACCCCAAAAACTCCGAAACACATACGCCAATTTTTAGGGCTAGCTGGTTATTACAGGAGATTCATCCAAGATTTTTCCAAAATAGCAAAACCCTTGACTGCGTTAACGCATAAAGGGAGGAAATTTGAATGGAAGGATGAACAAGAAAAAGCGTTTCAATTGTTGAAGAAAAAGTTAACTACGGCACCTATATTGTCATTACCTGAAGGGAATGATGATTTTGTGATATATTGTGATGCCTCAAAGCAAGGTCTCGGTTGTGTATTAATGCAACGAACGAAAGTAATTGCTTATGCGTCTAGACAATTAAAGATTCACGAGCAGAATTATACGACGCATGATTTGGAATTAGGCGCGATTGTTTTTGCATTAAAGACTTAGAGACACTACTTATATGGGGTCAAAAGTATTATATATACCGACCACAAAAGTCTTCAACACATATTTAATCAGAAAGAACTGAACATGAGGCAGCGCAGATGGATTGAATTGTTGAATGATTACGACTTTGAGATTCGTTACCACCCGGGGAAGGCAAATGTGGTAGCCGACGCCTTGAGCAGAAAGGACAGAGAACCTATTCGAGTAAAAGCTATGAATATAATGATTCACACTAACCTTACTACTCAAATAAAGGAGGCGCAACAAGGAGTTTTAAAAGAGGGAAACTTAAGGGATGAAATACCTAAAGGATCGAAGAAGCATCTTAATATTCGGGAAGACGGAACCCGGTATAGGGCAGAAAGAATTTGGGTACCAAAATTTGGAGATATGAGAGAAATGGTACTTAGAGAAGCTCATAAAACCAGATACTCAATACATCCTGGAACGGAAAACATGTACAAGGATTTTAAGAAATATTTTTGGTGGCCAGGTATGAAAGCCGATGTTGCTAAATATGTAGGAGAATGTTTGAAGTGTTCTAAGGTTAAAGCTAAGCATCAGAAACCATCAGGTCTACTTCAACAACCCGAAATCCCGGAATGGAAATGGGAAAACATTACCATGGATTTCATCACTAAATTGCCAAGGACTGCAAGTGATTTTGATACTATTTGGGTAATAGTTGATCGTCTCACCAAATCAGCACACTTCCTGCCAATAAGAGAAGATGACAAGATAGAAAAGTTAGCTCGACTGTATTTGAAGGAAGTCGTCTCCAGACATGGAATACCAATCTCTATTATCTCTGATAGAGATGGCAGATTTATTTCAAGATTCTGGCAGACATTACAGCAAGCATTAGGAACTCGTCTAGACATGAGTACTGCCTATCATCCACAAACTGATGGGCAGAGCGAAAGGACGATACAAACGCTTGAAGACATGCTACGAGCATGTGTTATTGATTTCGGAAACAGTTGGGATCGACATCTACCGTTAGCAGAATTTTCCTACAACAACAGCTACCATTCAAGCATTGAGATGGCGCTGTTTGAAGCACTTTATGGTAGAAAGTGCAGGTCTCCGATTTGTTGGAGTGAAGTGGGGGATAGACAGATTACGGGTCCAGAGATAATACAAGAAACTACCGAGAAGATCATCCAAATTCAACAACGGTTGAAAACCGCCCAAAGTCGACAAAAGAGTTACGCCGACATTAAAAGAAAAGATATAGAATTTGAAATTGGAGAGATGGTCATGCTTAAGGTTGCACCTTGGAAAGGTGTTGTTCGATTTGGTAAACGAGGAAAATTAAATCCAAGGTATATTGGACCATTCAAGATTATTGATCGTGTCGGACCAGTAGCTTACCGACTTGAGTTACCTCAACAACTTGCAGCTGTACATAACACTTTCCACGTCTCGAATTTGAAGAAATATTTTACTAAAGAAGATCTCACTATTCCGTTAGATGAAATCCAAATCAACGAAAAACTTCAATTCATCGAAGAACCCGTCAAAATAATGGATCGTGAGGTTAAAAGACTTAAGCAAAACAAAATACCAATTGTTAAGGTTCGATGGAATGCTCATAGAGGACCCGAGTTCACCTGTGAATGAGAAGATCAGATGAAGAAGAAATACCCGCACTTATTTCCAGAAGATACGTCAACACCTCCAACTGCTTAAAATTTTGGGATGAAATTTATTTAACGGGTAGGTACTGTAGTGACCCGAACTTTTCCATGTTTTTATATATTAAATGAAATTGTTATTTACATGTTTAAATGTTTCCAACATGTTAAGCAATCAAACTTGTTAACACTTGATTAATTGAAATAGGTTTCATATAGACAATTGACCACCCAAGTTGACCGGTGATTCACGAACGTTAAAACTTGTAAAAACTATATGATATATATATATATATATATATATATATATATATATATATATATATATATATATATATATATATATATATATATATATATATATATATATATATATATATATATATATATATAGTTAACATGTTATTATGATAGGTATGTATCTCATTAAGTATTTTAACAATGAGTTATATACATAAAAATGAGACTATTGAATTAAGAAACTCGAAAACGATATATATAACGATTATCGTTATAACAACGTCTTACTAAGTACATATGAATCATATTAAGATATTGATACACTTTGTTAAACATGTTAAATGATAAGTAAATATATCATTAAGTGTATTAACAATGAACTACATATGTAAAAACAAGACTACTAACTTAAGGATTTCGAAACGAGACATATATGTAACGATTATCGTTGTAACAACATTTAACTGTATATATACCATACTAAGATATATTAATATATCATAATATAATGATAATGTAATAATTTAACATCTCTTTAGATATAATAAACAATGGGTTAACAACATTTAACAAGATCTTTAACCTAAAGGTTTCAAAACAACATTTACATGTAACGACTAACGATGATTTAACGACTCAGTTAAAATGTATATACATGTAGTATTTTAATATGTATTCATACACTTTTGAAAGACTTCAATACAATTATCAAAATACTTCTACTTAACAAAAATGCTTACAATTACATCCTCGTTCAGTTTCATCAACAATTCTACTCGTATGCACCCGTATTCGTACTCGTACAATACACAGCTTTTAGATGTATGTACTATTGGTATATACACTCCAATGATCAGCTCTTAGCAGACCATGTGATTCACCTAACACATGTGGGAACCATCATTTGGCAACTAGCATGAAATATCTCATAAAATTACAAAAATATTAGTAATCATTCATGACTTATTTACAAGTAAACAAAATTACACATCCTTTATATCTAATCCATATACTAACTACCAAAAACACCTACAAACACTTTAATTCTTCAATTTTATTCATCTAATTGATCTCTCTCAAGTTCTATCTTCAAGTTCTAAGTGTTCTTCATAAATTCTATAAGTCCTAGTTTCATAAAATCAAGAATACTTCCAAATTTGCTAGCTTACTTCCAATCTTGTAAAGTGATCATCCAACCTCAAGAAATCTTTCTTATTTACAGTAAGATATCTTTCTAATACAAGGTAATACTCATATTCAAACTTTTATTCAATTTCTATAACTATAACAATCTTATTTCGAGTGAAAATCTTACTTGAACTTGTTTTCGTGTCATGATTCTGCTTCAAGAACTTTCAAGCCATCCAAGGATCCTTTGAAGCTAGATCTATTTTTCTCATTTCCAGTAGGTTTACCTACTAAAATTAAGGTAGTAATGATGTTCATAACATCATTCGATTCATACATATAAAACTATCTTATTCGAAGATTTAAACTTGTAATCACTAGAACATAGTTTAGTTAATTCTAAACTTGTTCGCAAATAAAGTTAATCCTTCTAACTTGACTTTTAAAATCAACTAGACACATGTTCTATATCTATATGATATGCTAACTTAATGATTTAAAACTGGAAAACACGAAAAACACCGTAAAACCGGATATACGCCGTCGTAGTAACACCGCGGGCTGTTTTGGGTTAGTTAATTAAAAACTATGATAAACTTTGATTTAAAAGTTGTTCTTCTGGGAAAATGATTTTTCTTATGAACATGAAACTATATCCAAAAATCATGGTTAAACTCAAAGTGAAAGTATGTTTTCCAAAATGGTTATCTAGACGTCGTTCTTTCGACTGAAATGACTACCTTTACAAAAACGACTTGTAACCTGTATTTCCGACTATAAACTTATACTTTTTCTATTTATATTCATAAACTTAAGTTCAATATGAAACCATAGCAACTTGAAACACTCAAAACGGATTTAAAACGAAGAAGTTATGGGTAAAACAAGATTGGATATTTTTGCTTGTTGTAGCTACGTGAAAATTGGTAATAAATCTATATTAATCATATCCTAGCTAACTAATATTGTATTATACATGTATTCTAATATATTATGTAATCTTGGGATACCATAGACACGTATGCAAATGTTTTGACATATCATATCGACCCATCTATATATATTATTTGGAACAACCATAGACACTCTATATGCAGTAATGTTGGAGTTAGCTATACAGGGTTGAGGTTGATTCCAACAATATATATACTTTGAGTTGTGATCTACCCTGAGATGTGTATACAATGGGTCGTGGATTGATTCAAGATAATATATATCGATTTATTTCTGTACATCTAATTGTGGACAACTAGTTGTAGGTTACTAACGAGGACAGCTGACTTAATAAACTTAAAACATTAAAACGTATTAAAAATGTTGTAAATATATTTTGAACATACTTTGATATATATGTACATATTTGTTATTGGTTCGTGAATCGACCAGTGGCCAAGTCTTACTTTCTGACGAAGTAAAAAATCTGTGAAAGTGAGTTATAGTCCCACTTTTAAAAATCTAATATTTTGAGATGAGAATACATGAAATTTTATAAATGTTTTACGAAATAGACACAAGTAAATGAAACTACATTATATGGGTGAATGATCGAAGCCGAATATGCCCCTTTTTAGCTTGGTAGCCTAAGAATTTAGGAACAGACCCCCAAATTGACGCGAATTCTAAAGATAGATCTATCGGGCCCAACAAGCCCCATTCTGGAATTTGGAATGCTTTAGTACTTCGATTTTATCATGTCCGATGGGTGTCCCGGAATGATGGGGATATTCTATATGCATCTTGTTAATGTCGGTTACCAGGTGTTCACCATATGAATGATTTTTATCTCTATGTAAGGGATGTATATTGAAATATGAAATCTTGTGGTCTATTACTATGATTTGATAATATATAGGTTAAACCTATAACTCACCAACATTTTTGTTGACGTTTTAAGCATGTTTATTCTCAGGTGATTATTAAGAGCTTCCGCTGTTGCATACTAAAATAAGGACAAGATTTGGAGTACATGCTTGTATGATATTATGTAAAAACTGCATTCAAGAAACTTATTTTTTATGTAATATATTCTTATTGTAAACCATTATGTAATGATCGTGTGTAAACGGTATATTTTAGATTATCATTATTTGATAATCTACGTAATGCTTTTTAAACCTTTATCGATAAATTAAAGGTTATGGTTGTTTTAAAAATGAATGCAGTCTTTGAAAAACGTCTCATATAGAGGTCAAAACCTCGCGACGAAATCAATTAATATGGAACGTTTATAATCAATATGAACGGGACATTTCAAAGAAAATAGAGATTACAAATTTATGTTTCATAGTATTGATACTCAAGAAGAAAGTGAGAATGATGGTGGTTCTCAAACTTAAGAAGAGGCACCTAGTGAAGAAGTACCAACTCAAGTTAGAAGGTCAACAAGAGATAAGAGACAACCAAAACATCTAAGTGACTATGAGGTGAACACAGTCACAACTTGTTTCTTTTCAGGTGGCTTAACCGAAGAACCAACATGTTATGAAGAAGCTAAAGATTCTCCAGATTGGAGAAAAGCAATGTAAGAGGAGATTGATGCATTGGAAAAGAATGAAACTTGGGAGCTTCTCAAGAAACCGAAAGCATGTAAACCGGTTACTTGCAAATGGGTCTACCGTTTGAAGAAGAACTCGGATGGAACCATTAATAGGTCCAAGGCTCGGTTGGTGGCTCGTGGCTTTTGTCAAAGTTATGGGCTTGATTATGAGGAAACTTTTAGTCCCGTGGCTAAAATGGTAACGGTGAGAACAATAATCTCACTAGCGGCTTACAAAGGGTGGAAATTGTGGCAACTTGATGTGAAGAATGCTTTTCTCTATGGAGAGCTTGATCGTGAGGTGTTCATGGAACAACCTATTGGGTTCATTTCAAATCAATTTTCAGAATATGTGTGCCGGTTGAAGAAAGCTCTTTATGGCTTGAAACAAGCTCCGAGAGCTTGGTATGGTAAGGTTGCACAATACCTTGTCTTTTGTGGTTTTAAGATTTCTGATGCGGATTCTAGTTTGTTTGTAAAGAAAGAATCAGGTTTCCATGTTTTGGTGTTATTATATGTTGATGACATGATTATCACCGGAGGAAACGAGTAAAAAATCTCTCGTTTACGTGATGATCTTTCGGTTCGTTTTGAAATGAAGAATCTGGGGGAGATTGGATGTTTTCTTGGCTTGGAAGTTGATAAATTAGAAAACGGGTATTTTATCTCTCAAAGGGATTATGCAAGAAGTCTCTTGGAAAGTTTCAACATGGGGGAGTCAAAGCCTATGACTACTCCAATGGAACCAAACCTCAAAATGAAGAAAGATCAAGGAAAAGAGCTCAAGGATGTGAAGTTGTTCCGACAAATGGTTGGAAGTTTGATTTATCTAACTATCACAAGGCCGGGAATTGCTTACTCGGTTGGCATTGTTTCACAATTTATGCAATGTCCAACTAATGTTCATCTTGATGCAGCAAAAAGGATCCTTCGTTATGTGAAAGGATCAATAGGTCTTGGCTTGTGGTATAATAAGTGTGATAATGTTTTGTTAAATGGTTTCGTGGATGCAGATTAGATGGGAGACGCAAATGATCTCCATTCAACTTCGGGTTACTGTTTTAACATAGGTTCCGCGGTTATTTCATGGTGTAGCAAGAAGCAAGATGTTGTTGCTTTGTCTAGCACGGAAGTGGAATACATAGCTGCAACAATGGCGGCTCAAGAATGTACTTGGTTAAGAAGGTTGATTGGTGACATACTTGAAAAAGTAGATTATGTTGTCAAACTGAGATGTGACAACGAAAGTGCAATCAAGCTTGCTTCGAATCCAGTTTTTCATGCTCGTACTAAGCATATTGAAATGAGATATCATTTTATTCGTGAAAAGGTTCTAAGCGGGGAGATCGAGCTAGCAAATGTAAGGACGAATGATCAAGTAGCCGATATCTTTACTAAAGCTCTAATGAAGGCCAAGTTCATAGAATTTAGAGAGGCGTTAGGGATTGTTGATCGGGAGTTTGCACCAAGGGGGAGTGTTAAAATATTGATGCCAACTCAAAGTGTCCATCTTGATTCATTTGTTTTTAATTAATTTGGTATTTTGCTTTATTGTTGGCAGCTTTATTGTTGGCACACTTTTGCCCATGTTGAGTGATTCATTTCCACATGTATGATAGGTGTAAAGTAGCTTTACTAGTGTGGCTTAATTGGTGTGTTAATCATTATGTTTGTGATTTGTGATGTATTTAAGCAAGTGTAGGTCGTAAACATTTCATCAATCAATACACAATCAGTTTGCATATCCTTGTTCATTCTTAGTTTACTTAAACTTCTATTACTAGCAAGTCTTTAAATTTGTTTTAGTACTTTTATTTAAAAATACCATCACTCGTATTGAGGAAAATAATTTGTCTAATGTTTGACGAATTAGTTGAAATGAGCGGAGTGATAGCTCGCACGTTGCTGCGAGAAAGATTTCGCTCTATACCTTAAACATTGTTTTAGTAATTCATAATTAAGATGCACACGTCGATGATTGGAGACGATTAATCACGTAATAATTATTTTTAAGCTAAAATTTATTTGTGTAGGATATGAATATATGATTAATGATGTTGTTAATCTATAAAAAAGAGTGAAAATAGAATCACTTATAAATACATCGTATAGATCATCACCCAACATAATACTCCGTAATAGTTATAATATTAGTTAACTTTTTCCTTCTTCTAAATATCAATGTATTTTTGGTGTTTAAGAGTTTATACACATGATTACATTATAAGAAGCTATACTTGTAAAACTAAAGTTAGTGATCAATTCATATACAACTTGCATAATATAATACAAGAGACCAAGATATAATTAGTAGTGACTTTGATTGAAAGAGAAGGATCATCATTGTCTCATTAATCATCCAAGTACGGGATGAGACTTACCAACTGAGTGATGACAAGTGTGTTTATATGTTGCCAATATTTGAGTTTTTCTTTTTGTGCAATTGACTTCGTCTACATAAGCACAAAACACACGAACATATGTGTGTGCGAGAGATATATATTTTATAACAATAAAACTATATGTCACATATTTACTAAATATGAATGCATGTACATATCTATCTATTATATATTTATATGTAATTTGGATGTATATTTTGAATGAAAACATATTCATTATACATCGGATGCCTAATGTGAAGACAAACACATTCATTATATGAAATGCACACATTCATTATATGAAATGCGGATATGCATATTGAGCTAAATAGTTAGTCTTTCATCCATTATATGAAATGCTGATATGCATATTGAGCTAAATAGTTAGTCTTTAACAAATTTTATTATAATAGCGTTCTTATAGGAGTGGTCACAAACCGTTGAGCACCATTTTAAAAATAAGTGAATAAACAATTTTGAGTCTTTAAAAATAAGTGAATAAGCAATTTTGAGTCAGACATTTTCAGTCAGTTAAGATTTAGTAGTTGAATGATAATCTTTCCAGCCCGCTAACATTCATCTTAACATTTATTTTTACATATTAAATTTATTATACAGCTACAGAATTTTAAATTTTTACAAGTGAAGCAATTGTGAGCTATAAGTTAAATGGTGTGTTTGATAAAACATAATGATTAAGTATTGAACTAGATTTAAATTTGAGTTATTCAAAGATTCTGATTGAACTTAGTTCTGAACGACAAACATCAGCTTGACAATCATTTTGGATGAACTCAATAAATAATGTAAATGTAATGAACACAATTTATCCATATCCAAAAGGCATGAAAAATAGATTTCATTATCACACGTTAACAGCGAATAAATTCAAATCCAAAATCAAGAACACAAAACCCTTAAATCGGACTTTTTATTTTATTTTATAGATATAAGGTGATTATGAAAGAGGGTGGTAGATCAATAGTGATTATCGACAACTATGGCCAAATCGTAAAGGTTAAAACTATAAATAAAATAAGGGAAAATTGTTTGAAAATGTATTAAACTTTCACTAAATTCCTATTATATGCATCCAACTTTCATATCTACTATTGTATGCATTCAACTATTTAAATTGTTCTATGTAGTTAACCTGTTATAAGAAGTAAACTTCAGGTCACCTCATAGACAAAATTACATTATTGGTCCCTCATGTTTATCAAATGTTGTAGGCTAGTCATTTAAGTTAATTTTTAATGACATTGGTCCCTCATATTTATACTCTTTAGAAATCTTGTTACAATTATATGGATGGCTTTGTCACTGAAATTCGGATATCCAGATAATACAGGAAAGTAACAATCTATCTATCTATCTATCTATATACATTATTATAAAGCGCGTGCCAATAATTCTACGTGTCAGTCTGTTATTAATTCTGGTTAAATTTGCTTATGTGGCAACTTGTGGTTAACTTATACGGAGTAATTATAGTAATTATCTTATACACTATATTTAAGGAGATTCCAAATCAATCAAAATTTATCCATACATTTATTTATTATTATTTAATAGAGATTTATCAATTAATTAAGGGGATGATTCTCACACACACTTTTTTGATCCTCACACACTTATTTTAATTTTTTACTCTTCTAATAATACTCAATTGGTGTGTGAGAATAAAAAAAGTGTGTGTAAGAATTATCCCCCATTAATTAATAGTAATACCCTTATAAACAATTATTCTCCTTAAATAAAAAACGTAATATTAAGTTTCGAAAATACACCACGATGTATATCCTACAAAACTTTAAATATATATAAAATCTATCTTCTATATTCAGTTAGTTAGAACCTATAATTAATACTACGTAGATTTTTTGTATCCTTATCCAAATACCTAGATTTTTTGTATCCTTATCCAAATACCTACATAGTATAGATTGTAGAATTGTAGGTTATTACTATTTACTATTACTATTATATAATTAATTAAATTTTAAATTAATAACTAATATCCGTAATAGAAGAACCTTATACATGGATACGGTCCGAGTTAATATTTTTATCAATTGACTGGTCGTAGGTAAGTCATGAATATATCATACCCGTGATATATTTATATAACTATTGTATATTAATATAGATTATTATTATTTATATAACGGACGGGCTCATAAAACTAGAGATTTAATTGTAATTTGCCTAATCCAATGGTTGAAATTTTATTCTAAATTAAATAATTGTTCTATTAAGCGTGGTTTTAATATATAGTAGAGATAGAGATAATCTAATGACGCAATGATTTTTTATTTTAAATTACTTAAATAATAAATAATAATATAGTTAATTAAAAAATATTAAATTTTAATTGGTTAATTGAATTTCAATTTTGAAATTGAAGCATTAAAATCCGATTGCTTATTATATTTAAGATAAGATTTAATAATTATTTTTTATTTAATAGAAAAATACCATGCAAACCACGAATTCTTCCATATATAATTATCATGAAACTAATTATAATCTACATTTGATCGATAACATATGTAATTGTCATCACTACTTATAATTTTAAAAACTAATATTTACAATTTCCGTTCAACGGACGGGGTGGGTCAACAATTGATAAAGTTATGATTCAAACTTGATTTCAGATCATTCCCTGCGCCTCGTTTAACCTTTCTTGTGAATAACTTTGAGCTATAACAACATCAAAAATAAAAATCGATGAAGAACAATTTTGTCGGTTTCTCATGAACTTGAACTCTGATTTCACGATTTGATTGATTTCAGGCTACGAATTCTTCATGAAATATTTTGTAAATCCATCACCACACCTAACGTTCATCAATCATCTCAATTTCAATTTTCATTTTTCGGACCTAAACTTTAGATCTGAAAATTCATGAATCAAATGATGATGTTAATGCGAACTGAATGTTCATGTAGCTCAATCATGTATACAGGAACTCGGATCTGTAATCATTTTGTTCACGGATCCTTAAACAATGATGATGAATATGGGTTTTTTATTTAGTGATTATATGTGATTTTGATTGTGAAGTTTGAATCAAATGGCATAGATTTTGTTGATGATTATAAAGTCGTATTCAACTTCAGTTTGTTTGTAATCATAAAAATTGATGAATTGAGATTTTGATCATGAAGATGGAAATGAAGTTACCAAGACTGATGATAGAATTGTTTGAATAAGATTATCCAGTCGTGAGAGTTGTTTGATTCCTCAGGGCTGCATCTAGACTTGCATTAATTATTAAGTTTATTATTTGTTTTGATATTTCCTATTTGTATACATAGTAACTTATATAAGTTTGTTAGTAGCATAAATATCTCAGTTTCAGTTGTTTTGTACAGTATGACTTTGACTATATAATAGTCAGTTTGAGATCAAATAAAGTAGCAGTTTACTTGGCCAATTTGTTAATTATATTGCAAACATTACAAAATTGAATCTTAATTTTTATTTTATTTTTTGTTTTAAGATAATGATAATCAATGAGAATTTGACTGGATATAATCAGAATGATATCGTGTTTTGCTTTGATAAATGTTTTGAATATAATTATTTTTTTGACTTTCTATTTTTGAAAAAGGAAATTATATGATTTAGTCTATCAATCATATAATTCTAAATCATATGATTTAGTGCCACCGAGGCATCAGCCTGAGTGGTACCAGCTCCTTTGGGGGCGGGCCCGTGTTCACCGCTCATTGAAGTGGCGCAGGTTTGAATCCATGGGGGAGGAAGTTTTACCAGATTTAATTCCCGTAAGGGGATTCGATCCTGGGTTTCTTCCTTGCGTGTGTGCGTGACTAACCATCTAACCGCCGTTCAAAAAAAAAATTATATGATTTAGTATTTTGAAGATGAAGATGTTCTTGAAGATGAAGATGAAAATGAAGATGTTTTTGAAAAATGATGAAGGGAATGGTAGGATAAGATAACATTTAACGAAAACATTTAATGAACGTTAAGTCTAGGGATCAACCACGAAATTTTTCTAGATATTAACCTGATACCTTCTCTACAAGTTACTTTATACATACAATAGAACAATTTAAATAGTTGAATGCATACAATAGGAGATATCAAAGTTGAATGCATACAATAGGAATTTAGTGAAAGTTCAATGCATTTACAAACAATTTCCCCATAAAATAACAAGTAAATTAATAATGATAGTAGTTTTTAAACTGTTTTTATTTTTCTGGATTATTAATTTGGAATGAAGACAATAAAGGTGTGTTTGATTTCCTCGATATTAAATTGTTCAGTACTGAATGTTGAAAGGTTTATCATTCAGTACATTTGTGTGTGAAATGTAAATGACAAATAAGTATCAATCATTCATCATTATTTGCTGAACCATTTAGAGTTAAAGTTTAAACATATAACACTTTCATTTCTTTTAATCTCATTTCTAAATTTTATTCGAATAACTATAAACAATGGCGTATATTTTTATTTATTCATTCATAAGATAACTACATTCATTTGACATTATTCATAATTGATTTAGAATTTTATATATATATATATATATATAGTATATTGTTGTTATTTAAAATCAAGTTAAATCAGAACCTTCAAATTTTAGAATTTTAAACAATTTAACGTTGACAATTATGTTTTATTGAACTTGCTACAAAATTGTATATTTCTTTTGTTTTTCATATATTAAAGACAAACTTACGCCAGTCGTCCCTGTAGTTTACCTACTTTTTCACACAGTCCCTAAGTTTTTAATTTTTCATTGTAGTCCTTTAAATGTACTTTGTTTCTCAATTGTAGTCCCTCTATCACTTGGTTATTAATTTGTTTCGTTAAGTCATGACATATCCCTGACACATGAAGGTATTTTTTTCAATCTATCTTTCTTTTTTGCTTCTAACCCTAAATGCATTTATCTTCCATCTTATTCACTTTCATCATAATCTCAAAATTCACAAACTCTCAAAATTCACAAACTCTAAATTTAATCCACACTTATTTTATTATCAACATTTCTAACTCATATTCTCAATTTCCTTAAACTTCATCAAATACAACAATTTTTTTTAAACATCGATTGAGATAACCTGAGGGGGACTAAACTACCCGTTGCAATCATCTCATGTTTTGACTATATCGATGCACGATAATAACCCCGCCCCCTTTGCTGTCGGGGAGGAAACCTTGAAACCGATCCAAGGGCACGGTCAAATAAAACCTCCTCCCCTTTACCTCCCCTCCCCCCCCCCCCCCCAAAAAAAAAAACGATACGGGAAAGGTGCCATGGGTGAATACTTCATGACAGGGATGAAATTGTGTTTTTAATATGTAGCCAACGGGGGTCGAACTCCTGATTTTCCCTTAAAGGAGGCAGGCCACAAACCGCTTAACCACGTTACAACTTCATCAAATACAATAAATTCATATTAGAACACTCTTTTTTCTCATGAAACATAACCATCATATCATCATCCTCGTGAGCTACTTTTTCTCAAATAAAATAGTCCAAATGTACATCATCATCATCATCATCATCATCATCATCACCATCAAGATCATCATCATCGTCATCATCATCACCATCAAGATCATCATCATCATCATCATCATCATCGTCATCATCAACAACTGCTTAGGAACCATACCTTCTCGAGGAATTGACTGGACCAACAACAACACTTACCAAATTGACGATTAAAAACCCACTTACCGGACCTGCAACGACGGAGCTGCAACAACCTTAACAGACTCTGGGCGCCGAATAATTTCACAACAATTAAAAACTCTAATTTTCGCGAAGTAGCAACGCTCCATTACCAACTATCGTTCACTTCATTTTCGTTCAGATTTGAAAGCGTGCACCGAGTTTTGTTTCTCTTTTAAAACCCCACTTTTCGTTCACATCTGAAAGCTTGCACCAGAAAAGTCGCAGATTAGGATTGTGTAATTTAGATATGTAATTGCAATATTTGCAAGTGTGTAGTAATATGAAATTTAAAATAATTTTAATGGAATGAATTTAGGGATCTGAAAATGAAATTAGAGGATTGAATTTAGGTTATGATTTGTGACGACCCGGAAATTTCTGACCAAATTTAAACTTAACCTTTATATGTTTCCGACACGATAAGCAGAATTTGTAATGTTGAATCTTAAAAAGTTTGGAACTACATTCATGTAATCAATTACCCTTTGACCGCGTTCGACGATTCACGAACAATTATGTGTATATAGATATGTATATATAAAATATAATATTAACTGAAAATATTAACAAAGTATTAGATATATGATACTTTACATGAACATATTTGTTTCGATATATTTATCGACATAATTAAGAGATAATATTAAATGATTGAATTATCAGATACATTATAATATGATTACGGGCCTGTGTTATGAGGTCCACTGTGATTTAAGAAATCTATTCTTTTTGACAACTCATTACTTAACCAGTATGATAAAGATAACGATATTTATATTTTATTTTATTAAATATATATAACGATTTAAATTAATATTATATATTTTTATACGCGTATTATACGTACATAGTTTTATACTTTTACTATACTTTAACTTTACCTTTACTTTACTTTTACTTTACTTTAACTTTAATAATCCATACTTTAATAATTCACTTTAATAATTCATACTTAATAATTCACTTTAATAATTCATACTTTAATAATTCACTTTAATAATTCATACTTTAATAATTCACTTTAATAATTCATACTTTAATAATTCACTTTAATAATTCATACTTTAATAATTCACTTTAATAATTCAAAAATCTATTATAAATAGAATTCAATAGGTTTCATTATTTCATAGAAACTTGAAAATATATTTCTCTAAACTCTCTCAATCGAATTATATATATATATATTTACTTAGTACTATTTCAAGATATTATTAGTATACATAAAATACTACGACGGAGTTATATTCAGACGATTTCAAAATAAGTTTTCAAATGGGATATAGCTAAGGAAATTATGGGTTATAGCTATGAAGGTTATGGGTATTGATCGAGGGTATTGCTCGTGAGGTCAACCTAACGTTTATCATTTTCGTTGCGTCTACGTACTTTCCTGCAATATTGAATCACAATATTTATACGTGAGCATTCATATCTTATCTTTTATATATTAATAGTGTATCCTTGACTAGTGCTCGAGTATATATGATTATGCATGTTTGTATACTTAGTTTCGTCGTTAAATAGTTTATGATAAATCACGAATTTGATACATATGCTACTGAGATAAGTTATATGATATGCATGTCGTTGAAAAGCTGAAGAAAAAAATTAATAACTTTTCATTTAGAAATCGTGTGGTTTCGATGAACGGATTAAAAGATATGGTCAACTGAATTATCATTAATTTTAATATTATTATTAAAACGATTATTATTACTGTTATCAGTTGAAGTTATTACTAAAATTATCTTTATTACTAAAAATTAATATTTTTATTGAAACTATCATTTTATTATTTTTATCATTATTATTATTATCAATATTATTTTATCAAATAAATATGTGTACAAAGATATTTTTACCACACGTAATGTAATTACATTAATAATACATACCACTATATTTTTATGATATTAAGTGAATTTTATAAATTTTATTACTTGAGATATATAAAAGTATATTTTTATCATATATGAATTTTAATATAAATTTTTATTTATTAATAAATGACTTGTATTATTTAGTATAATAAGATGTGATAAATATATTTAAATATATAAAACTACTATATATAAGTTATATAATAAACATGTATAGATTTTGAAAGTCATTTTGGGTCAAGTTGACTTTTGTTGACTTTTGCATGTCGGTCTCGAGCATTAGGATTGTGATACACTACGACTTGACCTAAATTATTAGACAGATATTGACCAACATTTAAATATATATACTTAATATAGGTTCGTGAATCCGAGACAAACCCTGCACTTGTTCAGTATCGTCATATACATAATTGCTACGAAATACAGTATTGTGAGTTTCATTTGCTCCCTTTTTATATATATTTTTGGGCTGAGAATACATGCGCTGATTTATAAATGTTTTACGAAATAGGCACAAGTACTAAAACTAATTCTATGTGGGTTTAAACCAGAAATATACCCTTAGCTTGGTAACATTAAACTACTTGTCTATGTACGGTAGGCGCGAATCCTAAAGATAGATCTATTGGGTCTGACAAACCCCATCCTGACTATGGGATGCTTTAGTACTTCGAGGTTATTTTAAACACACCTGATCTGGTGTACTTCAGAGGGTAAAACATGAACGTTAAGGCTTGTTACCGGGTGCCTACAACTTATATGTAGCGACCCGACAAAATTGTCATTTGACGGCGCCGACTACTTAGGTCCCGTTACGTGGTCATAAGTCTTTAAAATAACGTTTGACCAAAATATGTCGCATTCATTGCAAAAGTAAAGAGTGTTCCCTAGTTTACAAGAATTGTTCATCCAAAAGTTACGTTACAAAGTTATAAGTACAAATGAAACCTATGCGACACAATTTAAAAGTAGCCAAAAGATGCTCCATGTATGCATAAATACTCGACATCCAAAGCAAGTATCAAAATAATGAGCGGAAGCATGTAACACATATCGTTCAAAGACCTGAGAAAAACATAGAAATCTGTCAACGAAAACGTTGGTGAAATCATAGGTTTAAGTAAGTAAGTGAGTAAATAAGTAGATTGAACCACAAGATTTGCAACATCGAATTAATAGTTAACCATTCCAAAAGTTGTTTCACGAGCACCCAATTATCAATGCTTAACATTTCTCCCATTGAACCCCATCACTTAGTGCTAGAACATACACTGTTTCTCGAAAATATATTTCATTCGTAAACGGTAGCGAACCGTTTGAATGAGGGTTTATCAAACCCATATGGATCCATACAACATAAGTTCTCGCTTACACCCGGCAAGTGTAACTAATGATAATCGAATTGAGGATTTTGTTCTAAACTCGTATGTAGAATGTTTGTTTTCCTGTACTTGTGTTCACTTAGTAAAGAAATGTTTATGTTTTCTCATCCCAAATGTAAGTTCAAAAGAGTAAAAGTGGGACTATGATCTCACCTTGAGTGCACGAGTAGTAAAGTACTTCAACAAGTAAACGTGTGCAAAGAACAATGCTAGTCTTGACCTAAACAATAGGTTGTATCAATAACGGTAAACACGATAGGTCAAAGATGTTCAATTAGTCCTATGGCTCGTTAAGACTCGATCATAATAGCATGTGAATCAAATTGTCATGTTTCATGCAAGGTACAAGTATAAAAACATGTTAGAACGATTGCACAAATATTTGGTTAAGTTTGATTAAAAGTCAACTTAGGTCGGGTCAAAGTCAACAAAAAAGTCAACACATTCGGGTCGGGTCCCGAACTATTTTTCTGAGGTTTTTAATCATATATGAGCATGTTAGAACAAGTTTCATGTGAATCGGAGGTCCATAGTATGCCAAACATTTTTCGTAATTTGAACATGGTGGTCAGAACCTGACCACGGCTTATGTTGCGCCGCGACATAAGCTGGCCGCGCCGCGGCATTGGCCGTGCGCTGGTACCTGGTCAGTCTCAATTGTTCAAGTCCTAAATCAAAACTCTTTCAAGCATAAATTACAAACCGCTAACTCTTAGAACTCGCACCTTATATCGTTGAAAAGGTAATTTGACAAAGAACACAACTAAGTATATTTCACCAACCAAAAACATTATTTGTAACAATCGGCTTTCCAAAATAAATGATCGATTAATGCACACATTCAATACTCGAATTTGATAAGTGCACATTTATGATTCGGGCATTTAATGCATACATACAACACGCCGTTTTGTAGGTAATCGAGCATACAATACAACTAACTACTTACTAACAATAATTCATGGCATTCAATGTATCATCTATTCATTTCAAGCTTATCAAACCCTAACCCAAATTCACCAAAAATCACTAATCAAGTTTATGGAGTTTTCTCATGCAACCTACACATCAAATTGAAGCTAGTGATACTAGGAACACAATTAGAACATGAACTTTTAACATCTAACAACATATGATCATCCAAAATTCAAGAACAACACACCAAAATTCAAGTTCATTCTAGTTACACTAAAACAACGAGATCGAGCATAATAATCATATACACGACATCACAATGAGCCATAGACACTAACTAACACCATTTCAAGTCAAAAACACGAATTTAGAGAAATCTAGAGTTTTAGAAATGTTACCCAAACGAGATGAAGTTGGTACCAAAATGAAGAGGATGAAGAGAGGATCACGAATATGTAATTTATTTTGTTGTAAGCCTCCTAAATCGAATTTAGATGATGATTGAATGAATTTGGTAAATGTGTGTGTGTTCTTGCTAGAGAGAAAGAGAGAAAGAGGGGGATGGTTGAATGGTGGTGATTGGGGTGGACTAGTTGACCTTGTCAACTAGTTTGCCCCGTGTCAATTTTAGTCCCTCGAGTTTGTAGTCGGGTGCGGGAATTACCTAAACGGAATATTTTAAAACGCGTATTAACGGAGGATGTTAAAATCCAATAACGGAAAAAATATTAAGAATGTTAGCTAACGGAGGATACGAATTTAGTTACGAAGGATATTTTTTAAAAAAAAAGACGGGCGTTAAAATAATTTAACGGAAAAATGCGGGATGTTATGTCATAACCCGTCCTTAACCATAAGAACGTGTTAGATAACGTATGATTTCATTGCGAGGTATTGACCTCTATATGCGACATTTTTAAAAGAACAACTGCATATATTTTACATTACAAATCATAATTCTTATTTTGATACAAGCTTTAGACAAAATAAAGATGATTATCCTTTAGCGATAATCTTAGACTTACAAACTTTACATGTGATGATAACAATACGATTTCTAGCATATTTTACATTACAAATCCTCCGATATGCAGTTTTATTTTTGATACAAATATGCATACTCAAGATCTTGTTTAAATTCAACATGTTGCAGCGGAAGCTTCTAATTATCACCTGAGAATAGACATGCTTAAAACGTCAACATAAAGTTGGTGAGATATAGGTTTAATGCCGGCAGCAATATATATATATAGACCACAAGATTTCATATGTAAACGTTTTAATAAAAATATTCTAAGTGGTTGAGCACTTGGTAACCATACTTAACATTTAATCACGTCGCATATTCCCTTTATTATGAAATCTTTCTACACCGTACCAAGTATAGTCACGAAACGAAGTACTGTGCAACCGTTGAATACTGGTCGTCCAGTCCGGTTGGGGTTGTCAGGCCCGATAGATCTATCAACAGGATTCGCGTTTACAATACCGCTGTAAATAATAGTTACCAAGCTACAGGGAAGTATGCCAGTGGTACAACTCAACGTAGAATATATTTTTCAGTTACTTGTGTCCATATCGTAAAACATAAAATACATGTATTCTCATCCCGAAATGTTTAAAGTTTAAAAGTGGGACTATATACTCACTTTTGCCTTGAAGATATATATATTTTGACTTGGTCTCCGATTGATATCACGAACCTATCCATATATAATATATCAATACCTTTTCTTTTTAAACAAACGTCACATATATATACTTATAATACTTTTAATACTTTTAATAATTCCTTAGTCCGTAGTTAGCAGTCCGATGTTAGTAATTCAATTTTAATGGTTCATTTTTAGGTGTTTAATAAACCCCCAATGAAATAAATAAAAACCCCCATCGTATATGTATTGGTCGAGATTAATCTTGACCCACGGTACCGGTGTTGTCAAATGACGTGTTGCGTACATAAAGTACCGGTGTTGTCAAATGACGTGTTGCGTACAATCATGGGAATCTTATCATTAATCTTCTCGTATTGTTTACGGGTGATCCTGAACCATATAAAATTAAATTATGAGTACATATATATGAAATATCATGTTATTTTAAAAATATGTGATTTATTTAATTTTCTCCAATTATTTTCGTAGCTAAACTAGTCTTAGATATCCGATCTCGTTTTGGTCATAGTTTCTTCGTTACAACTCCGTTTTCGTTGATTCAACTTGCCACTTCCTTGGATCGAGTCCCTCTTTAAGACTATGAACTGTAAATACCTTAGTTTGTATTCGAAATCACAGGTCATAGGTCAAACTTTAGTAAAACTTATGAAGTTAATCATTTTCCATCATGTAAACAACCTTAAATGATTATTTTTCTAAAAATACTTATACTTTGAGTTAAATCATGAAATTTTTATGTGTTATCATATTCATAGTAAAAATCATTTTTCCAGAAAATAAACCTCCAATTCAAAGTTTAAGATTGTTTTTAATTATCCAACCCAAAACAGCCCCCGGTTGCACTCCGACGTCGTAAATTCAGTTTTTAAGGTGTTCTTTGAAAAACCAAGTTATACCTTGTTAAATTAGCATATATTTATGATATATTACAGGTCTTGAAGTATTTTAAAAGTTAAGTGAGAAGGATCTATTTAGTTTGCAAACAAGTTTGAAAACATTCAAACTATGTTCTTGTTGTTAAAATTTTATACCACAAAATAAGATAGCTATATATATATGAATCGAATAAGGTTATGAACAAAGTTACTACCTCAAGTTACTTGGACAAGATTGCTGTAAAAGAGGAGTAAAAACCTAGAACCAAAAGAGTGATGGAGTTGGATGAAAGATTGGAAGTAAACTTGTGTTCTTGGAAGGATTCTTGAAGTATTTTTGTAAGGTTTTTCTTATGGTGTTTAAGTGATGTTTTTATGGCTAGATCTTCATGGATACTAGCTGAATGGTTATGGAGTTTCTTAAGAGTGTGTTTTTGGTTAAAGAAAATGTGTAGTAAAATGAAAATGGAATGGAGTATAAATGGTGGTGTAAAAGGTGTATAAGTTTGTAATTTTGTGAAAAAATCTTTTAATCATGTGAAATTGTCACACTAGATAACAAAAGTAGTTACCTTATACATAAGGCATTGAACAAGGGCTGGTTGGTGGTGATTTGATGTGTATATACCAATAGTAAATACGTATAGAGGTTAGGTATGATACGAGTACATGTACTCTAGATATACGTATAGAAATCTTGTGAAAAATGGAATGAGAATTCAAATATAGCTATCTTTTGTGAATATACTTATATTGTTTTATGTATTTAAGTCTTTAAAAGTGATTAAATACATTACATATATGATATATGTATAAACATTATATGTTATAAGTATTTATGTCAAATAACGTTACGTATGGTTATCGTTTTGAAAACTTAAGTTAGTAGTTTCAAAATATACTTATAACTTATTGTTATTAATACAAAATGAGATATTAAAACATCCTTAGATCATGTTAAATATGTATATATACATATATATACACAAACGTATAATTATCATATGTTATATAGTTCGTGATATCATCGGTCAAACTAGACGGTCAAACGTTGTGTAAAACTCATTTCAAAAACATAAGTCTCAACAATTTGGATTGCTTATCATGTTGGTAAGGTTTAATTTATGTAAATATTAATCTTATAAGTATAGAACGATCGAAAAAGTGCGGGTCATTACAGTACCTACCCGTTAAATAAATTTCGTCCCGAAATTTTAAAATTGTACCTATTTTGCGTCATCGAGAAACAAGTGTGGATACTTTTGTTTCATCTGATCCTCTCGTTCCCAAGTAAACTCGGGACCCCTTCGAGCATTCCAACGAACCTTAACGATCGGTATGTTGCTCTGCTTGAGCTGTTTAACTTCGCGGTCCATGATTTTGATTGGTTCTTCGACGAATTGTAGTTTCTCGTCGACATGGATTTCTTCAAGAGGAATGGTGAGATCTTCCTTTGCAAGACACTTCTTAAGGTTTGAGACGTGAAAGGTATTATGTACTCCGGCGAGTTGTTGCGGTAACTCGAGTCGATAAGCTACCGGTCCAATGCGTTCGATGATCTTGAACGGGCCTACGTACCTTGGGTTCAATTTACCCCTTTTGCCAAAACGTATTACACCTTTCCATGGTGACACTTTTAACATAACCATGTCCCCAATCTGAAACTCTAATGGTTTCCTTCGGACATCGGCGTAGCTCTTTTGGCGACTACGGGCTGTTTTCAATCTCTCCTTGATTTGTACTATCTTCTCAGTAGTTTCATGGATGATCTCGGGTCCAGTTAATTGTCGATCTCCTACTTCATTCCAACAGATAGGAGATCTACACTTCCTTTCGTACAATGCTTCGAATGGTGCAGCTTTAATGCTCGCATGATAACTATTATTATACGAGAGTTCTGCTAATGGTAGATACTTATCCCATCCGTTTCCAAAATCTATCACACATGCCCTGAGCATGTCTTCAAGAGTCTGAATTGTTCTTTCACTCTGCCCGTCCGTTTGCGGATGATATGCGGTACTCATATCCAAACGAGTTCCTAGTGCCTCCTGTAGTGATTGCCAGAACTTTGAGGTAAATCTACTATCACGATCAGATATAATGGAAATAGGTATTCCATGCCTTGAAACTATTTCCTTTATATATAATCGTAATAATTTCTCCATTCTATCCGTTTCCTTTATAGGCAAAAAATGTGCAGATTTGGTAAGACGATCAACAATTACCCAAATGGTGTCGTATCCCCAGGCAGTCTTTGGTAACTTCGTGATGAAATCCATGGTAATACCATCCCATTTCCATTCTGGGATTTCTGGTTGTTGAAGTAACCCTGACGGCTTTTGGTGTTCTGCTTTGACTTTGGAACAAGTTAAACATTCCCCAACATATGTTGCAACGTCTGTCTTCAAATTAGGCCACCAATAATGCGTCTTAAGATCTTGATACATCTTTCCAACTCCAGGATGTATCGAGTATCTTGTCTTATGTGCCTCATTCAATATTAACTTCCTTAATCCACCCAACTTTGGTACCCAAATACGGTTTGCAAAATATCGAATTCCATCTTCCCGTATAACGAGTTGCTTCTCATACTTCTTCATTATTTCATTTCTTATGTTTTCTTTAGTAAGTGCTTCTCGTTGAACTTCTTTGATCTGTGAGTTGAGATTCATGCGAATTTTTATGTTCATCGCTCGTACTCGAATTGGTTCTCGTTCCTTTCTGCTTAATGCGTCAGCCACCACATTCGCTTTCCCGGGATGATAACGAATTTCACAATCATAGTCGTTTATTAACTCGACCCACCTACGTTGCCTCATGTTCAACTGTTTCTGATCAAAAATATGTTGAAGACTTTTATGATCAGTAAACACAATGAATTTAACCCCATACAAGTAGTGTCTCCACATCTTCAATGCAAACACGACTGCTCCCAATTCTAGATCATGCGTCGTATAATTCCGCTCGTGAATCTTCAATTGTCGGGATGCGTATGCAATAACTTTCTTCCGTTGCATAAGAACGCAACCAAAACCTTGTCGCGAAGCGTCACAATATATTTCAAAATCATCGTTCCCTTCAGGTAACGATAAAATAGGCGCCGTAGTCAACTTCTTTTTCAGTAATTGAAATGCACTCTCCTGCTCAGAAGTCCATTCATATTTCTTCCTTTTTTGCGTTAACGCTGTCAACGGCTTAGCTATTCGGGAAAAATCTTGAATAAACCTTCTATAATAACCGGCTAAACCCAAAAATTGGCGTATCTGCATTGGTGTCTTAGGAGTCTCCCATTTTTCAATGGCTTCAATTTTTGCTGGATCAACCTGAATTCCTTTGCTACTAACAACGTGGCCAAGAAATTGCACTTCTTTCAACCAAAAAGCACACTTAGAAAATTTAGCATATAGCTGTTCTTTTCTCAACAACTCTAATATCAACCTTAAATGCTGCTCATGCTCTTGCTCACTCTTGGAATAGATAAGAATATCATCAATGAAAACGATAACAAACTTATGTAAATATGGACTACAAACTCGATTCATGAGGTCCATGAATACAGCTGGCGCATTTGTCAACCCAAACGGCATGACCAAAAATTCGTAATGACCATAACGTGTCCGAAAAGCAGTTTTCGGTATATCTTCTTCTTTGACGCGTAATTGATGATAGCCTGATCTTAGGTCAATTTTCGAGTACACACATGATCCTTGGAGTTGATCAAATAAGTCGTCAATTCTCGGTAGTGGATACCGATTCTTGATAGTTAACTTATTTAATTCACGATAATCTATACACATCCTAAAAGATCCATCTTTCTTTTTGACAAATAGAATCGGAGCTCCCCACGGTGAAGTACTTGGTCGTATGAATCCACGATCCAGTAATTCTTTTAACTGACTCTGAAGTTCTTTTAACTCGGACGGTGCAAGTCTATATGGAGCACGGGCAACTGGTGCAGCTCCTGGTACTAAATCTATTTGAAATTCTACAGATCTAAATGGAGGTAATCCCGGCAACTCTTCCGGAAAAACTTCAGGAAAATCTCTTGCCACAGGCACGTCGTTGATGCACTTCTCTTTTTCTTTCTTTTCGACTTTATTAACATGTGCTAAGATAGCATAGCACCCTTTCTTCAAGCACTTTTGAGCTTTCAAATAACTAATGAGTTTTAGCTTTGAGTTACCCTTCTCTCCATAAATTATCACCGGCATTTTATCCTTACAAGGAATGCGAATTGCCTTCTTGGCACACACAACTTCAGCTCCTACTTTGGACATCCAGTCCATGCCGACTATTACATCAAAACTTCCTAATTCTACGGGTATTAAGTCAATTTTAAATGTTTCTCCGGCTAAATTTATTTTACAATCACGGCAAATTTTATCGGCTTTAATTAGTTTACCATTAGCTAACTCAATCATGTACTTAGCATCTAGAGGTAATGATGAACAATTCAATTTAGCGTAAAAGCCTCTACTCACGTAACTTCTATCGGCACCAGTATCAAATATAATAGATGCGGATAAGTTATTAATGGTAAACGTACCCGTAACAAGCTCCGGGTCTTCACACGCCTCTCTAGCATTAATAACAAATGCTCTTCCACGTGCAGATCCATTATTCTTCTCTGGATTCGGACACTGGCTCTTATAGTGACCTTGTTTTCCACACCCATAACAAGTAATGGTAGCCAAAGCAGTTCTATTTGCATTGGTGGCAGGAGTCTTGGTACCATTTGTATTTGTAACGAGAGCCCTACAATCTTCAGCAAGATGACCCTTTCGATTACATTTGTTGCATACCACATTACAGTAGCCAGAGTGATGTTTGTGGCATCGGTTACATAAAGGATTTTGTCCTTTGTAACCAAAGCTTAAACCACTACCCGCACCTTGCGTGATTTCTTGTTTCTTAAAAGATTGTTGTTGGTTACCCCGATCATAATTTCCATTCCACTTTCTTTTGTTACCTGATACCTTCACATCAGTATTGGATGCTTTCTTATCCAAGATGACCTGATCCATTAGCTCATTTTCCATGGTTATAGCTTCATGAATTGTCTTAGGTTTCGATGCTGTAACATTTGCCTTGACCTTTTTGGGCAAACCATCTTTGTACATTTCAATCTTCCGTTCTTCGGTTGGAACCAATTCAGGACATAGCAAAACTAATTCCATGAATCGCTGATTGTAGTTGGTGATTTCAGTACCAACAACCTTCAGGCTTCGTAATTCATCTTCCAACTTCCTAACCTCGTTCCTTGGACAATACTCGTTGATTAACATTGTTTTGAATTCTTCCCAAGGAGTATCATAAGCTACATCTCCTCCTACAGCCTTCACATAATTTTTCCACCACGTGAGTGCACTATCTTGTAAAGTGCACGATGCATACTTGGTCATGTCCTTTTCAACACAACCACTTATTTTAAACACAGTCTCCATCTTTTCTATCCACCGGGTTAAACCGATCGGTCCTTCTGTTCCACTGAATGATGAGGGCTTGCAAGCTTGAAAAGTTTTGTAAGTGCACCCCACACGAGGATTTGGGTTAACTGCAGCACCTCTTGCAGCCTCGACCCATAACATTCTGTCGTTCACTCGCTGATTGATGAGTTCCTGGATTTCTTGTTCCGTCATTCGGTTCAATCGCGCCATATTCTTCTATAAGAATGAAAAGAAAATAATTATTCACATGGAATATTATAGATGTAGTGTATATTTACAGTACATTATAGCTTATTAATTATATGAACCAGGTATTATTATAAAAGCCTTTTCTTCTTATTAGCGTTTTATAATTATATCTAGGGTAGTACCTACCCGTTAATGTCCATACTTAATAGCTTAGTACAGAATCAATTACTACCATTTAAATAATACTTAACCATGGAAAATTATTGCATTTCACACTTCACTATTTTACATATGCTTATCTTACATCGAACATTAAGCAAACCACACTAATAATATTATACAAAACATTATATGATCCCATGGTTTAATACGGCAGCGCATCGTTTGGTCTATTTTCTAGGACGTTTAGGTTCAAAGAATCGCTTAACGCTTATCCTGGCTGTCTGCCTATATTTTGGCTGTGGGACTGAAGAACTGGATGCCGGGATAGAACGAATAGGAATAGCGGGAATAGGGGTGATAGTGTCTAGTGGAGTTGGTGCCACATCATCCTTACTAAACTCGGGATTTGAATTTTCTAATTCATTAGCCTTTCATTTCTTTCCTAGTTCGAACTTGTCTTTTGTAATTTCCTGTATTTCTTCCTCGGGTTCACTTTCTTCCTCGGGTTCACTTTCCTCCTCGGGTTCACTTTCCTCCTCGGGTTCACTTTCCTCCTCGGGTTCACTTTCCGGGTTCTTTATAGTTGGTTCATCCGGAATTTGTGAGTCTTCCCCAAAGATATTATTTTCATCATCGGATAGGTTAATGACTGAAACACCATCTGAAGATTCTGATTCGGAGTCGCTGAATGTGATAATAAGTTTTGAGCCCGACATCTATCACACAACAACTAACCCATTAGTACTACATAATATTTACATATAAATTTTAACCAACAATGATAAGCAATGGTTTTTAAAATCAGACCCGGTCAAAGTCCAGACTTACTAATGTATCCTAACGACTTCTCGGTTAGACACACTAATGCAAACCTGGTTCGCTAAGACCACCGCTCTGATACCACATGTCATAACCCATCCTTAACCATAAGAACGTGTTAGATAACGTATGATTTCATTGCGAGGTATTGACCTCTATATGCGACATTTTTAAAAGAACAACTGCATATATTTTACATTACAAACCATAATTCTTATTTTGATACAAGCTTTAGACAAAATAAAGATGATTATCGTTTAGCGATAATCTTAGACTTACAAACTTTACATGTGATGATAACAATACGATTTCTAGCATATTTTACATTACAAATCCTCCGATATGCAGTTTTATTTTTGATACAAATATGCATACTCAAGATCTTGTTTAAATTCAACATGTTACAGCGGAAGCTTCTAATTATCACCTGAGAATAGACATGCTTAAAACGTCAACATAAAGTTGGTGAGATATAGGTTTAATGCCGGCAGCAATATATATATATAGACCACAAGATTTCATATGTAAACGTTTTAATAAAAATATTCTAAGTGGTTGAGCACTTGGTAACCATACTTAACATTTAATCACGTCGCATATTCCCTTTATTATGAAATCTTTCTACACCGTACCAAGTATAGTCACGAAACGAAGTACTGTGCAACCGTTGAATACTGGTCGTCCAGTCCGGTTGGGGTTGTCAGGCCCGATAGATCTATCAACAGGATTCGCGTTTACAATACCGCTGTAAATAATAGTTACCAAGCTACAGGGAAGTATGCCAGTGGTACAACTCAACGTAGAATATATTTTTCAGTTACTTGTGTCCATATCGTAAAACATAAAATACATGTATTCTCATCCCGAAATGTTTAAAGTTTAAAAGTGGGACTATATACTCACTTTTGCCTTGAAGATATATATATTTTGACTTGGTCTCCGATTGATATCACGAACCTATCCATATATAATATATCAATACCTTTTCTTTTTAAACAAACGTCACATATATATACTTATAATACTTTTAATACTTTTAATAATTCCTTAGTCCGTAGTTAGCAGTCCGATGTTAGTAATTCAATTTTAATGGTTCATTTTTAGGTGTTTAATAAACCCCCAATGAAATAAATAAAAACCCCCATCGTATATGTATTGTTCGAGATTAATCTTGACCCACGGTACCGGTGTTGTCAAATGACGTGTTGCGTACATAAAGTACCGGTGTTGTCAAATGACGTGTTGCGTACAATCATGAGAATCTTATGATTAATCTTCTCGTATTGTTTACGGGTGATCCTGAACCATATAAAATTAAATTATGAGTACATATATATGAAATATCATGTTATTTTAAAAATATGTGATTTATTTAATTTTCTCCAATTATTTTCGTAGCTAAACTAGTCTTAGATATCCGATCTCGTTTTGGTCATAGTTTCTTCATTACAACTCCGTTTTCGTTGATTCAACTTGCCACTTCCTTGGATCGAGTCCCTCTTTAAGACTATGAACTGTAAATACCTTAGTTTGTATTCGAAATCACAGGTCATAGGTCAAACTTTAGTAAAACTTATGAAGTTAATCATTTTCCATCATGTAAACAACCTTAAATGATTATTTTTCTAAAAATACTTATACTTTGAGTTAAATCATGAAATTTTTATGTGTTATCATATTCATAGTAAAAATCATTTTTCCAGAAAATAAACCTCCAATTCAAAGTTTAAGATGGTTTTTAATTATCCAACCCAAAACAGCCCCCGGTTGCACTCCGACGTCGTAAATTCAGTTTTTAAGGTGTTCTTTGAAAAACCAAGTTATACCTTGTTAAATTAGCATATATTTATGATATATTACAGGTATTGAAGTATTTTAAAAGTTAAGTGAGAAGGATCTATTTAGTTTGCAAACAAGTTTGAAAACATTCAAACTATGTTCTTGTTGTTAAAATTTTATACCACAAAATAAGATAGCTATATATATATGAATCGAATAAGGTTATGAACAAAGTTACTACCTCAAGTTACTTGGACAAGATTGCTGTAAAAGAGGAGTAAAAACCTAGAACCAAAAGAGTGATGGAGTTGGATGAAAGATTGGAAGTAAACTTGTGTTCTTGGAAGGATTCTTGAAGTATTTTTGTAAGGTTTTTCTTATGGTGTTTAAGTGATGTTTTTATGGCTAGATCTTCATGGATACTAGCTGAATGGTTATGGAGTTTCTTAAGAGTGTGTTTTTGGTCAAAGAAAATGTGTAGTAAAATGAAAATAGAATGGAGTATAAATGGTGGTGTAAAAGGTGTATAAGTTTGTAATTTTGTGAAAAAATCTTTTAATCATGTGAAATTGTCATACTAGATAACAAAAGTAGTTACCTTATACATAAGGCATTGAACAAGGGCTGGTTGGTGGTGATTTGATGTGTATATACCAATAGTAAATACGTATAGAGGTTAGGTATGATACGAGTACATGTACTCTAGATATACGTATAGAAATCTTGTGAAAAATGGAATGAGAATTCAAATATAGCTATCTTTTGTGAATATACTTATATTGTTTTATGTATTTAAGTCTTTAAAAGTGATTAAATACATTACATATACGATATATGTATAAACATTATATGTTATAAGTATTTATGTCAAATAACGTTACGTATGGTTATCGTTTTGAAAACTTAAGTTAGTAGTTTCAAAATATACTTATAACTTATTGTTATTAATACAAAATGAGATATTAAAACATCCTTAGATCATGTTAAATATGTATATATACATATATATACACAAACGTATAATTATCATATGTTATATAGTTCGTGATATCATCGGTCAAACTAGACGGTCAAACGTTGTGTAAAACTCATTTCAAAAACATAAGTCTCAACAATTTGGATTGCTTATCATGTTGGTAAGGTTTAATTTATGTAAATATTAATCTTATAAGTATAGAACGATCGAAAAAGTGCGGGTCATTACATTACATTACCCACACCTTAAAAGAAATTTCGTCCCGAAATTTAGTTGGAAGTAATAGTCGATGTCTCTTCCTTGAGACCTTGAATTGTCAATGCTATGAATAAGTGAAGATACGTCCTTGGGCATTCCCACGAATTTGGACAGTTGAGGTTTTATGTTGTATTAAGGCTTGGTTTTACGATCCACAATTTCAACCGGTCTTTCTACGAAGAGGAGTTGTCATCAATAGTAAGTTTATCTAGAAGGATAGCACGTTCCTGTTCCGCAGGACACGTATCTAAGTTTGTTACATGAAACGTAAGGTAAACGGAAACTTAATTGAGTCGGAGGTTCTAAACGGTAGGAAGCGGTTCCAAGACGCCCCAAGATTTCAAAAGGATCAATATTGCGGATATAAATTTCCTCGATTTCCCGAAACGGATTACACCTTTCCAAGGTGTGGTTTTCAATATTACACGGTTACTGACTTTAAATTTGAGAGATTTTCATCTAACATTGGTATAACTCCTTTGGTGACCACGGGCCGTCTTGAGCCCTTCTCGGACTTGAACTATCTCAAAGGTTGTTTCTTGAATGATTTCGGATCTGATGATTTTCTTGTCACCTACTTCGGTCCAACGAATAGGAGAACAACATTTGTGGTTATATAAAGTTTCGAAAAGTGCGCGTTAACACGCGAGTGGTAACTACTGTTGTAAGAGGGATCAACTAAAGGCGACAATACAAGTTTGTAACATGTCTTTCCAAGATGTAAATTGTTCGTTTGCTTAGCTCGTCTGTTTGTGGAAGATACGCAGTACTCACGTCTAAATGTGTTCCGAAGGCTTGTTGTAAACAAGATGTGTAACGAGTATTTTCGATCCGGGATAATTGACAATGATACACCGTGTTGGAATATAATTTCTTAAGATATGCTTGGACAAGTTAGTTAGGGTTCGAAAGCGTTTGTTGGAACAGGTTTCTTGTCGGCTACTGAAAAATGTTCGTAAGGGCTAGTCACCCTCGTGGCGAATACCAGTAACACGTGAAGAGTCTCTCTCTCCATTGAGAAATTATATAAAAAGGTTTCCGTATACGGAAGTACGAGCGAAAAGATAGGAGTGAAATGAGAACTTAGAATAGGATGAGTTCACATTTTGAGGTAGCCATATCGCGCATCTAGTGGCCAAATGTTGAGACTTGGTGGGAAACGAGATAGTACACGTAGTTGTATAGCTCGGGGTTGAGTAGTAGTTGGCCGTATAACAGAAGCACAAGGACGTTAAGTCAAAGAAGAAAGGGGTATCCTTGGATTGTGTGTTATCTTTGGTCTCAGTAATATCAGACGGTAATAGTGAAATAGCAGAGCTATGTATCGTGGTACGCGATGACGAGAAGATTGATCGGATCCATAAATAAGTATTCAAATTCTCCGTGTAAAATAACGAATTTCAGCTTCCTTGATTTCGAGTTGAGAGGGGTTGCCTTTCAGGCGTTCACGTAGAAGTATTTCTATATTTGAGTTCCATTTTGTGCCACACGAATTTATCTAGTAAGGTTGGTGTGAAAAAATCACGTTCAAAGTCCGGATACGGAAAATGTTTATTTTTTTTTTCCTTAGTACTTTAACGAGGTTAGAGGACGAGCGATAAGGGAAAAATCGGAAATTAATCTTTGGTAATAATCGCGAGATCCAAAATTTTACAAATACAAGTCGGAGTCGTGAGGGTTTCTCCAAAATTAATTAATTAATTCAAATTTTTTTTTTTTTGCGAGATCTACTGTAATACCTTGACCACTAACAATATGGTTTAGAATTTGGACTTCGTTTAACCAAAATTCTCACTTGGAGAATTCGGCATAGAGTTGCTCTTTTCTCAAGAGTTCGAGCGTAAGACGGAGACGTTGTTCGTTTTTCCTTTCCGCTTGAATAGCTTAAGATTATAAGTACGGTAACGGATTTGTCTAGATAAGTTTGCATACGCGGTTCCGGAGGTCTATGAATACGGGCGGAGCCTTAGATAAACTGAACGGCACTAAAATAAATTTATAACTATCGTAGCGAGTTCGGAAAGCGGTTTAGGAGACATCTTCTACCTTAACCCTCAATTGATGATAACCAGAATGAAGGTCGATTTTAGAATATACGCGAGATCCGTGTAACGGTTCAAGAGGTTGTTGATACGGGGAAGAGGATATCGGTTCTTAAACGGAAATTATTTAGTTCACTAAAATCACATATATATGGGGAAAACATTCCCTTCCTAACGTATAGGTTTTGGGCTCCCTAGTTCTATAGATGTCAAATCAAAGTTCAAATTACCTACCCAATAAGTTTGACGTACACTCTCCGATAAATTTGTCGGTACGCAATAGTTTTCCGTTGGTCACTTGAATGGCCTAAGTAATATCTAGGGGGGTGGTGGAGTGCAAATAGTAGTCTCCAAAGCCTTGGATACAAAACATTTATCGACATCCGAATCGAATAAACATGAAGTATAGGAGTTGTTAAGAAGAAACGTACCCGTGACTAGTTCATGTCGTCTCGAGCATCCTCGATGCTAATGTTGGAAGTTCGGCCGCGTGTGTTGGGGTTGGCTTTCTTCGTTGGACATGCATTCCTAAAATGACCCTGTTGGCCACATTCGAAACAAACACCTGGCTTTTGTGTGTTGGGTCCCTTTTGACTGACGGGGGCGGTACTTCCACAATATTTGGCAATATGACCACTTCCCTGGCACCGGTGGCAAATTAGCTTGCCACATTCACCAAAGTGATGCTTGTGGCATTTGTTGCAAAAAGGTCGAGTTCCAGCATAACTTTTCTTGCCGACGGAGATGAAAAGTTCCTTGGCAAAGTTGTTGCTGTTGTAGTTGCTGGATTGAGAGGCTTCCCATTTTCTTTTGTTGTTACCCGGTTGGTCCTCGGCCGTTGGTGCCGGTGCTTCAATTTCATCCACCGTTTCTATAGATTGGCGAGCCATCGTTAAAGCCTCTTATAGGTTGGCGGGTTTGGATGACATTACCCTGTGTTGAATGCTCTTCGGAAGGCCATCCATGTAAAGTTCAACTCTTAGGGACTCGAGAGTCATGAGGTTTGGACACATTAATACTAGTTCAGCAAACCGTTGATTATAAGCTTCGAGGTCATTCCGGACCGTTTGTAAATTTCTTAGCCCCTGTTCGAGCCTTCGAGTTTCGTCGAGCGGAAAGTATTCGGTGATCATTCTTTCTCTTAATTCGGTCCAAGAGAGTGCGTGGGCTTCATCGATACCCACCGATTGTACATACGTGTTCCACCATGAGAAAGCAATACCGGTGAGAGTGAGGGTGGAAAACTTGACCTTATCTTGGTCCCGACAACCGCTTATGTTAAAAACGGCTTCCGTTTGTTCAAACCATCTGGTGAGAGCAACCGGTCCCTCGGTTCCATCGAAAGTGGGAGGTTTGCACCCCATGAAGTTCTTGTAGGAGCACCCCTCGTTTGAATTACCAGCTCCATGATTATTGTTGTTGGAAAAGTGATCGGCCACGGCCGCACCCACAGCGGTGGTTATCATTCGATGAAGAGCTTGATCGAGAGTTTCGGAAGGAGTATTGGGTTGACCTTGGTGAGCCATTGTTCCTTCATGACACAAGAATACCGTTGTTTAGTATTATCAATAATACTAATCATGATATGGAAATCAAGATAAAGAGGAAATTTTTCCTTGACTCGCCTTAAATTCTTTATGTCATAATGTCGGAATGTTCATGTGAGTCACCGTAATATAATCCTGAAAATTATATTACCCTGATTCATATGTGCATTCGACATCATTTCAGATAGTCAAGGTGGCGTGTCAATCAAATCAACCACGTGAGATTAAGGTAGAATAAGAGTTAGATGTGAATAGAAGAGATCGAGTATAAATGCACAAGTAGTCAAGTAATTCCTACTCCAAGTCTATATGCCGGTTGTAGTCTAGACTCACTAATGTACCCTATGACTCGGGGTTGACACCAATGAACTCTAAATCCCTACAACCAACGCTCTGATACCATCTGTAGCACCCGACAAAATTGTCATTTGACGGCGCCGACTACTTAGGTCCCGTTACGTGGTCATAAGTCTTTAAAATAACGTTTGACCAAAATATGTCGCATTCATTGCAAAAGTAAAGAGTGTTCCCTAGTTTACAAGAATTGTTCATCCAAAAGTTACGTTACAAAGTTATAAGTACAAATGAAACCTATGCGACACAATTTAAAAGTAGCCAAAAGATGCTCCATGTATGCATAAATACTCGACATCCAAAGCAAGTATTAAAATAATGAGCGGAAGCATGTAACACATATCGTTCAAAGACCTGAGAAAAACATAGAAATCTGTCAACGAAAACGTTGGTGAAATCATAGGTTTAAGTAAGTAAGTGAGTAAATAAGTAGATTGAACCACAAGATTTGCAACATCAAATTAATAGTTAACCATTCCAAAAGTTGTTTCATGAGCACCCAATTATCAATGCTTAACATTTCTCTCATTGAACCCCATCACTTAGTGCTAGAACATACACTGTTTCTCGAAAATATATTTAATTCGTAAACGGTAGCGAACCATTTGAATGAGGGTTTTTCAAACCCATATGGATCCATACAACATAAGTTCTCGCTTACACCCGGCAAGTGTAACTAATGATAATTGAATTGAGGATTTTGTTCTAAACTCGTATGTAGAATGTTTGTTTTCCTGTACTTGTGTTCACTTAGTAAAGAAATGTTTATGTTTTCTCATCCCAAATGTAAGTTCAAAAGAGTAAAAGTGGGACTATGATCTCACCTTGAGTGCACGAGTAGTAAAGTACTTCAACAAGTAAACGTGTGCAAAGAACAATGCTAGTATTGACCTAAACAATAGGTTGTATCAATAACGGTAAACACGATAGGTCAAAGATGTTCAATTAGTCCTATGGCTCGTTAAGACTCGATCATAATAGCATGTGAATCAAATTGTCATGTTTCATGCAAGGTACAAGTATAAAAACATGTTAGAACGATTGCACAAATATTTGGTTAAGTTTGATTAAAAGTCAACTTAGGTCGGGTCAAAGTCAACAAAAAAGTCAACACATTCGGGTCGGGTCCCGAACTATTTTTCTGAGGTTTTTAATCATATATGAGCATGTTAGAACAAGTTTCATGTGAATCGGAGGTCCATAGTATGCCAAACATTTTTCGTAATTTGGACATGGTGGTCAGAACCTGACCACGGCTTATGTCGCGCCGCGACATAAGCTGGCCGCACCGCGGCATTGGCCGTGCGCTGGTACCTGGTCAGTCTCAATTGTTCAAGTCCCAAATCAAAACTCTTTCAAGCATAAATTACAAACCGCTAACTCTTAGAACTCGCACCTTATATCGTTGGAAAGGTAATTTGACAAAGAACACAACTAAGTATATTTCACCAACCAAAAACATTATTTGTAACAATCGGCTTTCCAAAATAAATGATCGATTAATGCACACATTCAATACTCGAATTTGATAAGTGCACATTTATGATTCGGGCATTTAATGCATACATACAACACGCCGTTTTGTAGGTAATCGAGCATACAATACAACTAACTACTTACTAACAATAATTCATGGCATTCAATGTATCATCTATTCATTTCAAGCTTATCAAACCCTAACCCAAATTCACCAAAAATCACTAATCAAGTTTATGGAGTTTTCTCATGCAACCTACACATCAAATTGAAGCTAGTGATACTAGGAACACAATTAGAACATGAACTTTTAACATCTAACAACATATGATCATCCAAAATTCAAGAACAACACACCAAAATTCAAGTTCATGCTAGTTACACTAAAACAACGAGATCGAGCATAATAATCATATACACGACATCACAATGAGCCATAGACACTAACTAACACCATTTCAAGTCAAAAACACGAATTTAGAGAAATCTAGAGTTTTAGAAATGTTACCCAAACGAGATGAAGTTGGTACCAAAATGAAGAGGATGAAGAGAGGATCACGAATATGTAATTTATTTTGTTGTAAGCCTCCTAGATCGAATTTAGATGATGATTGAATGAATTTGGTAAATGTGTGTGTGTTCTTGCTAGAGAGAAAGAGAGAAAGAGGGGGATGGTTGAATGGTGGTGATTGGGGTGGACTAGTTGACCTAGTCAACTAGTTTGCCCCGTGTCAATTTTAGTCCCTCGAGTTTGTAGTCGGGTGCGGAAATTACCTAAACGGAATATTTTAAAACGCGTATTAACGGAGGATGTTAAAATCCAATAACGGAAAAAATATTAAGAATGTTAGCTAACGGAGGATACGAATTTAGTTACGAAGGATATTTTTTAAAAAAAAAGACGGGCGTTAAAATAATTTAACGGAAAAATGCGGGATGTTACATTATAGAATACTTTTATACACTTGCGAGTGTACGGATATTTATAGAAACTGAAATCTTGTGGTCTATTACTATTACGGAAATGATGGATTATGATAAACTAATGAACTCACCAACCTTTTGGTTGACACTTTAAAGCATGTTTATTCTCATGTATTAAAGAAATCTTCCGCTGTGCATTAGCTTATTTTAAGGATATTACTTGGAGTCATTCAAGACATACTTTGAAAGACGTTGCATTCGAATCGTTGAGTTCATCAAGATTAATATTAAGTCAATTATAGTCGGATGTAATATGAAATGGTATGCATGCCGTCAATTTTTGATGTAAAGAAAGTTTGTCATTTAAAAACGAATGCAATGTTTGTAAAACGTATCATATAGAGGTCAAATACCTCGTGATGTAATCAACTATTGTGAATCGTTTATAATGTATATGAACGGGTCCTTTCAGTTGGTATCAGAGCGGTGGTCTTAGCGAACCAGGTCTTGCATTAGTGTGTCTAACTGATAGTTCTTAAGATGCATTAGTGAGTCTGGACTTCGACCGTGTCTGCATGTCAAAATTTTTGCTTATCATTTTTAGTCGGAAATCATCTACTTACCATCCTTAGGAAATTACCTGCTTATCATTCTTAAGTCTAGACGCGTTTTCCTACATTTATTGCATAATAGTGTATAGACGAATTCTTATCTTAGCATATCTGTTACTGTGAACTTTGACTGACATCTTTCAAAGATTCCTTCGTAATTTATGGGATTTTGGTATTATATATACATATGTAAATTATGTATTGAAGAATACCAAATCTAAATTCTACAATCTATTTTATACCAAAAAAATTCTTTCCCTGATCATACAAGATGGATCCCTCAACCAGTTCGAGTTCCTCGGATTCCGACAGCTATGCCGATATGGATTTCCACATGAGCTCCGAAAGCAGCGTGACCGGAATGAATCAACCAATTAGCCATCATCTATTCTGGATGAATTGGGGATGGGTTCGTAATCTACTTAACCATTGGAGACAAGAAAAAGGCGATCCCTTTCATCCACCACATTGCCCTCTTGGCAATGAACCTGAAGCACTTACCGGCGAACCTGTCCGAAACACCATTTTCTCTCTCATTTCCAGAGTATCTCGTCATGATTGTATACTACACCAAATTCTAGATCTTATTTATCCGCTCGTCTGAACCGACAATTACCCCGGTGTAATAGAAGAAGTCAACGAGCTTCGCGCTCGGGTAGTGGCTTTGGAGAATATGGTGCAAAGGTTACAAACACCAGCACCAGCACCAACAGCATAACCAGTACCACCATCAACAACATCAACAGTACCATTACCACCACCAACAACAACCGCATCGCAAACCTCAACTTCACAATCTGTCCCACGAGCATCGACGTCATACGCCATGTAGATACCAAGGAATACCACAACGATGAAGTATTGATTCATAACTTCACTGGGGAAACATTCTACGGTGATTATGTAATTTCTAAAGTTTAGAAATTATCTATCCTCGCCTTAACCATAAATCAAATGAGTTTAATTTAATATTAACTCATTAAATCAATATTACATCTGAAGAAATATACACATATATATTTCTATAAAGAATGTAATAAAATTCTTTTGTACAAAATATTAATTGTGAATTTTTTTTTAACGGGTAGGTAATACCCGAGAGATATATAAATTCACAATTAATATGTTACATTCTTCGAATCTGATTCAGCAAATCATCCATTATACTCCATACTTTCACAACAATATACATTCTTTTATAAAAATCAAAACAACCATACTCATTCAAAATCTAATTACATATTCTGATTTTGAAATCTCAGAATTCGATTCAAGATATAACCGAAATCGTCACTCTTAGATTCCTACATCTTTCAAAACTATACTTAGACTTCAAAACTGTCCTAGAACCTCATTTCTATTCATGGAACTCACAAAAATATTTGTATCATTCAAAATCTTAGAACATCATATGTATATTAACAATTACAATATGTGTTCAAACACTTCGAAATTCCTAAAGACATGCGAGATAATGATCCAACCACATATTACCCACTGTCATGCATCTGAAAAGCTCTCAAAACCAAAGTTATAGTTTAACACGTATCCATGTCAGATCCTTTGATATTTATTACCAAATATAATTTTTCAATCTCTTTCCAAAATAGACAGTTTTGTCACAGCTCCAGCAAATCACCTTCATTTGTTTATACGAATAAACCTTATTATAACAATTACCCCTTCATCATTTGTAACGACCCGGATTTTTCCGATCGTTTTACACTTATAAGATTAATATTTACATAAATTAAAACTTACCAACATGATAAGCAATCTAAATTGTTGAGATTTATGATTTTGAAAAGAGTTTTACATAACGTTTAACCGTCTAGTTTGACCGATGATATCACGAACTATACAATATATGTTAATTATACGTTTGTGTATATATATGTATATATACATATTTAACATGATTTAAGGATGTTTAAATATCTCATTTTGTATTAATAACAATAAGTTATAAGTATATTTTGAAACTACTAACTTAAGCTTTCAAAACGATAACTATACGTAACGTTATTTGACATAAATACTTACGACCTATAATGTTTATACATATATCGTATATATAATGTATTTAATCACTTTTAAAGACTTAAATACATAAAACAATATAAGTATATTCACAAAAGATAGCTATATTTGAATCCTCATTCCATTTTTCACAAGATTTCTATACGTATATCTAGAGTATATGTACTCGTATCATACCTAGCTTCTATACGTATTTACTATTGGTATATACACATCAAATCACCACCAACCAGCCCTTGTTCATGCCTTATGTATAAGGTAACTACTTTTGTTATTTAGTATGACAATTTCACATGATTAAAAGATCTTTTCACAAAATTACAAATTTATACACCTTTTACACCACCATAAATACATGCATCCATTTTCAATTTTTGGAACATCATTTCTCTAGCTAAACACACACACTTACTAGCCTCATGTCTCTCTAAGAACTCCAGCAAAAATCCTCTCAAGAATCACCTTAAACACCACCATAAAAAGATCAACAAAAACACTACAAAAATACAACTTTCAATTCAAGTTTATGTCTTAAGTTGCTTCCAATCTTTCATCCAATTTCATCACTCTTTTGGTTCTAGGTTTTTACTCCTCTTTTACAGCAATCTTGTCCAAGTAACTTGAGGTAGTAACTTTGTTCATAACCTTATTCGATTCATATATATATAGCTATCTTATTGTATGGTATACAATTTTAACAACAAAAACATAGTTTGAATGATTTCAAACTTGTTTGCAAACTAAATAGATCCTTCTAACTTAACTTTTAAAATACTTCAAGACCTGTAATATAACTTAAATATATGCTAATTTAACAAGGTATAACTTGGTTTTTCAAAGAATACCTTAAAAAACTGTTTTTATGACGTCGGAGTGCAACCGGGGGCTGTTTTGGGTTGGATAATTAAAAACCATCTTGAACTTTGAATTGGAGGTTTATATTCAGGAAAAATGATATTTCTTATGAATATGTTAACACATAAAAATTTCATGATTTAATTCATAGTATAAGTATTTTTAGAAAAATGGTCATTAAATGATGTTTTTGTAACAAAAATGATTAACTTCATAAGTTTCACCAAAATTTGACCTATGACCTATGATTTCGAATACAAACTAAGGTATTTACAGTTCATATTCTTAAAGAGGGACTCGATCCAAGGAAGTGGAAAGTTGAATCAACGAAAACGGAGTTGTAACGAAGAAATTATGACCAAAACAAAATCGGATATCCAAGACTAGTTTAGCCACGAAAATAATTGGAGAAAATTAAATATATCACATCTTCCTAAAGTAACATGATATTTTATACATATGTACTCATAATTTAATTTTATATGGTTCAGGATCACCCGTAAACAATACGAGAAGATTAATCATAAGATCCCATGATTGTACGCAACACGTCATTTGACAACACCGGTACTTTATGTACGCAACACGTCATTTGACAACACCGGTACCATGGGTCAAGATTAATCTCGACCAATACATATACGATGGGGGTTTTATTTATTTCATTGGGGGTTTATTAAACAACTAAATATGAACCATTAAAATTGAATTACTAACATCGGACTGCTAACTACGGACTAAGGAATTATTAAAAGTATTAAAAGTATTATAAGTATATATATGTGACGATTGTTTAAAAAGAAAAGGTATTGATATATTATATATGGATAGGTTCGTGATATCAATCGGAGACCAAGTCGAAATTACAAATCTTCAAGACAAAAGTGAGTATATAGTCCCACTTTTAAACTCTAATTATTTCGGGATGAGAATACATGTATTTTATGTTTTACGCTATGGACACAAGTAACTGAAAAATATATTCTACGTTGAGTTGTACCACTGGCATACTTCCCTGTAGCTTGGTAACTAATATTTACAGCGGTATTGTAAACGCGAATCCTGTTGATAGATCTATCGGGCCTGACAACCCCAACCGGACTGGACGACCAGTATTCAACGGTTGCACAGTACTTCGTTTCGTGACTACACCTTGGTACGGTGTAGTAAGATTTCATAATAAAGGGAATATGCGACGTGATTAAATGTTAAGTATGGTTACCAAGTGCTCAACCACTTAGAATATTTTTATTAAAATGTTTATATATGAAATCTTGTGTTCCATTGTTATAACGCTGCTAGAATCAAACCTATATATCTCACCAACTTTATGTTGACGTTTTAAAGCATGTTATTCTCAGGTATGAATTAAGTCTTCCGCTGTGCATTAGCTCATGTTAAGGATACTACTTGGGACCTTTTAAGCCATGATACAAAGACGTTGCATTCGAGTCATTGGAGTTCAATAGAGAATATAAATAAGTAAATGACAGATTAGGTCATTTGGATATTATGAAATGTTAGACGAAAATGTCAAATATTTATGTAATGATAGTTTGCCTTTTAAGAATAAATGCAACGTTTGTAAAATGTATCATATAGAGGTCAAGTACCTCGCAATGTTATCATATGTTATTGTATTCGTCCCTATGGATTGGGTCGGGTCGTCTCATGTGGTATCAGAGCGTTGGTCTTAGCGAACCAGGCCTTGCATTAGTGTGTCTAACTGGTAGTTGTTAGGATGCATTAGTGAGTCTGGACTTTGACCGTGTCTACATGTCAAAAGTTTTGCTTATCATATCTAGTCGAAAATCATCTGCTTATCATCCTTAAGAATTGCCTGCTTAGTATTCTTAAGTCTAGACACGTCTTACTGCATTTGGTGCATCGATAGTGTATAGACAAAATTCGTATCCTAGCGTATCTGTTGCTATAGACATTGCCTGACGAATTTCAAAGATTCTCCGTAATTCACGGGATTTTGAGTATTATAAATACATATGTAAATTATGTATTGAAGAATACCAAACCCAACTCCTATAATCTATTCCAAACCAAAAATTCATTTCCCCGACTGTACAAGATGAACTCCGCGTCCAGTTCGAATTCCTCCGACTCCGACAGCTACGCTGATATGGATTTCCATTCGGGCTCCGAAGGCAGCGTCACTGGAATGGATCAACCAATTTCTCATCATCTATTCTGGATGAATTGGGGATGGGTTCGTAGCATACTAAATTATTGGAGACAAGAAGAAGGTGATCCCTTTCACCCACCGAATTGCCCCATTGGCGACGAACCTGAAGCACTTACCGGCGAACCTGTTCGAGAAACCATTTTCTATCTCATTTCTCGAGTATCTCGTCACGATTATATCCTATCCCATATTTCGGATCTTGTTTATTCGCTCACTCCAACCGCCAATCATCCTGGTGTACTAGCAGAAATTAACGAACTTCGCGCTCGTGTGACGGCTTTGGAGAACACGGTGCGAAGGTTACAAACACCAGCAGCAGCACCAGCAGCATAACCAGTACCGTTAACAACATCAACCTCGCAATCTTCAGTACCAGTAGCATCATCGACGTCAACGACATCATCAGCATCAACACCAACCGTATCATTACCACCACCAACAATCACATCCGCACCACGTACCTCAACATCATCATCTGAACTTCGAATATGATCTTTGTTCTACATATCATTCTACACCGATTACCTCTTCTTTACGTATCGTTCTTCGTTCGACATGACGATTATGTAATCTCTAATGTTTTGGAGATTATGTAATCTAGTAATAACGATAAATCAAATGAGTTGAATATTTTATTGACTCATTAAATTCATAGTTACCTCCGAAGAAAATATATATGCAAATATATTTTCATAAAGATTGTAATTAAAAATTTCATTCGTACAAACTGTTAATGATGAAAATATTTTAACGGGTGGGTAGTACCCAAGGAATATTTAGAATTCACATTAACAAGTTACACTGTACATTCTTCGAATCTGATTCAACGATCATTTATTATCCTACTTACAATTACCGATATACGTATCCGTTCACCCCAGATTAACCATTTCCATTTAAATTTCATATTTGGATTTTTACCTATCCGAATCCAACAAGTGGCATAATGAAGAAACATTGGCAAAATAAAAATTGTTAGAAACAGATGAATTAATTAATTGAAATTGTGATAGGATTACACGCTAACTGTTCCGGCTAACTGTTCCCAGCTAACTGATTAATATTTAATTTATCGCAATTTACATTCTTGCAATTTTAATTTCTGTACTTTACATACCGTCGGGACACATGTACAACAACACGTCGGATTAATTCTGAGACAACACGTTGTATAATGGGTCATGATATATATTTATTTATTTTACGTATTTTAAATAACGGGACACGTATACAAGGTTTCGACTTATCATATTGATCCATCTATATATATATTTCGGAACAACCATAGACACTCTATATGTGAAGGTGGGAGTTGGCTATACAGGGTCGGAGTTGATTCCAAAATATATATATACTTTGAGTTGTGATCGACACCGAGACCAGTACATGGGTCACGATACGTATTAAGTAATTCGAATATTATATATTTAGTTCATATATGAATTTATTGAACCATTGGACAATCGGACTATTGGACTGCTAACTTTGGACAATTAAAAATGAGTTAAAATGATGATTATTACATATGAAACTAAACAATCCTTCAAGTTTGCCACTTGATTCTATTTTAAACCTCATTTGTATCTTGACGATTACAATTCGCATTCACAACTTTTCATGATTCTTGAAAACATCTCGATCGAGAAGTTCAACCAGCCGCACCTCGTCTACGGAATAAAGATTTATGCATACAGTTATGCACCTAAAAATTTTTGAACTCGAAGTTATAGTTAAAACGTATCCGCATCGAATTCCTTATCATCCATTAGCAAAAACAATCACGCGATTCCTTTTCAATTAACTAATTTTGTCACAGCTCCACTTCGATATCTCAGTAAGACTACTCTTATTACAATCTCGATATATATATATACGTTGTTCTTTCGCCATCGTTACCGGAGAACCTTTTATATTCCATCATATTACCATCAGCGTTTAATCATCTAAAAATACAATTCTCCTTAAACCATCTTGGTTTGATAACCAATGACCCAGATCCGATAACTTTGAAAATACTGACGAAGCAGCATGTTGTAGAAGGTCTTAATGACCAAATGTTGATGATAAAAGAAGGAAGTGTTAGGAACGCTCGATAGAAAATTGGTACTGAAAACCGGATTGAACAAACCATGAAGGAGACTCTGAACAAGTTACAAGGACTAAACTTGTACATAAAGAATTATGACGATTCTGTAGCAAACACCTTGCTTCTGAATCTAAACCCTTACGGGTCAATCTTCATCATCATCCTTCGACATTAGAAATTCCAAGATATTATCATATCTTTCATTATAAATATCCTCAATATTTCTGAAGATATTTTCACCACTATCCTTATCTGAAATCATTTATCTCTCTGTAATATCTGCGTTACAATATAAAGGAAACTGTGTTAGTTTCTAAATCCTTCAAGTTTAAAATAGGAATGTTCTGAAGCAGTGTTGGGAACTGATGCATGAACTAGTATAATATAATGAAACTTGATCAACTTCATTATATTACAGTAAGTCATGTTAAGTTTCTAATGGAATATGATGATTCACAGTACCGTCATCATGTGCCATGTTACACGACTTTTACATTCTATCCAATTCCGAAACATATTAAGAACAAATCATCTTGATAGTTCTATTTTCCTGGATATTCTGGTAATTTGACAAATCAAAATCGTGCCATTACCATTCCTTTCTTAGAGCATTAGCTATGTTCATTCCGAATTTTATACCTACGAATTTCGAACTATTGATCGCTTGACTCAAGGACGGGAAGAAGAAACGAAGGGACAAAGTCCCAAAATAGAAATTGGGGTATAGATTACAGCAAATAGGAGAGAGTATTAACTATGGATGACAATGATTATGGAAAACAGAAGCAGGAGCATCGAAATATAAGGAAAGATATCAAACCCAATAACCACCCAGAAACTACAAACCGTGTGTATCAATACGTATGGCGACTTAAAGACACGGGAGAATTAGAAACATTATAATTCCAAGAAAATCATAAAAGTGAATAGATTCTTCTAGCGGTAGATGAAAGAGAAGAATGAAAGATATGAAAGTTAGAAGTATAACAAAAATCAGAACGGGATGAAGCATTTTAAAGGATACCTTAAGGTATGAATTAGAGGAGGAAGAGTAAGAGATGTGAGGTATGGAAGTAAGAAAGGGAAGGAGGTGGATTTATAGTGAAATATCCGACAAAGAAATCGAAACAGATTATCGCATTAAATCAAAGGAGATCCTGTTTTCTAAATCATCGAAGAACCAAATCTTATTACATAAGATTTTCTTTAAATCCCTTAAATTCTGGAAATCAATCCTAATCTCGACATCGGTTAAAACAATTCTATATTCACTCATTTCATTCTTTTGTGATAGCTTCACTCGTGCGCTTCACATGACCGAATCGTTTTATCCATATCTTCCAATAATGATAAAACTCTATTAATACCTCATATTCGTCATGAAAACATTCCTATTGTTATTTATGACAACCTCTACCAAATTTCGGGACGAAATTTCTTTAACGGGTGGGTACTGTAACGACCCGGATTTTTCCGATCGTTTTACACTTATAAGATTAATATTTACATAAATTAAAACTTACCAACATGATAAGCAATCTAAATTGTTGAGATTTATGATTTTGAAAAGAGTTTTACATAACGTTTAACCGTCTAGTTTGACCGATGATATCACGAACTATACAATATATGTTAATTATACGTTTGTGTATATATATGTATATATACATATTTAACATGATTTAAGGATGTTTAAATATCTCATTTTGTATTAATAACAATAAGTTATAAGTATATTTTGAAACTACTAACTTAAGCTTTCAAAACGATAACTATACGTAACGTTATTTGACATAAATACTTACGACCTATAATGTTTATACATATATCGTATATATAATGTATTTAATCACTTTTAAAGACTTAAATACATAAAACAATATAAATATATTCACAAAAGATAGCTATATTTGAATTCTCATTCTATTTTTCACAAGATTTCTATACGTATATCTAGAGTATATGTACTCGTATCATACCTAGCTTCTATACGTATTTACTATTGGTATATACACATCAAATCACCACCAACCAGCCCTTGTTCATGCCTTATGTATAAGGTAACTACTTTTGTTATTTAGTATGACAATTTCACATGATTAAAAGATCTTTTCACAAAATTACAAATTTATACACCTTTTACACCACCATAAATACATGCATCCATTTTCAATTTTTGGAACATCATTTCTCTAGCTAAACACACACACTTACTAGTCTCATGTCTCTCTAAGAACTCCAGCAAAAATCCTCTCAAGAATCACCTTAAACACCACCATAAAAAGATCAACAAAAACACTACAAAAATACAACTTTCAATTCAAGTTTATGTCTTAAGTTGCTTCCAATCTTTCATCCAATTTCATCACTCTTTTGGTTCTAGATTTTTACTCCTCTTTTACAGCAATATTGTCCAAGTAACTTGAGGTAGTAACTTTGTTCATAACCTTATTCGATTCATATATATATAGCTATCTTATTGTATGGTATACAATTTTAACAACAAAAACATAGTTTGAATGATTTCAAACTTGTTTGCAAACTAAATAGATCCTTCTAACTTAACTTTTAAAATACTTCCAGACCTGTAATATAACTTAAATATATGCTAATTTAACAAGGTATAACTTGGTTTTTCAAAGAATACCTTAAAAAACTGTTTTTATGACGTCGGAGTGCAACCGGGGGCTGTTTTGGGTTGGATAATTAAAAACCATCTTGAACTTTGAATTGGAGGTTTATATTCAGGAAAAATGATATTTCTTATGAATATGTTAACACATAAAAATTTCATGATTTAATTCATAGTATAAGTATTTTTAGAAAAATGGTCATTAAATGATGTTTTTGTAACAAAAATGATTAACTTCATAAGTTTCACCAAAATTTGACCTATGACCTATGATTTCGAATACAAACTAAGGTATTTACAGTTCATATTCTTAAAGAGGGACTCGATCCAAGGAAGTGGAAAGTTGAATCAACGAAAACGGAGTTGTAACGAAGAAATTATGACCAAAACAAAATCGGATATCCAAGACTAGTTTAGCCACGAAAATAATTGGAGAAAATTAAATATATCACATCTTCCTAAAGTAACATGATATTTTATACATATGTACTCATAATTTAATTTTATATGGTTCAGGATCACCCGTAAACAATACGAGAAGATTAATCATAAGATCCCATGATTGTACGCAACACGTCATTTGACAACACCGGTACTTTATGTACGCAACACGTCATTTGACAACACCGGTACCATGGGTCAAGATTAATCTCGACCAATACATATACGATGGGGGTTTTATTTATTTCATTGGGGGTTTATTAAACAACTAAATATGAACCATTAAAATTGAATTACTAACATCGGACTGCTAACTACGGACTAAGGAATTATTAAAAGTATTAAAAGTATTATAAGTATATATATGTGACGATTGTTTAAAAAGAAAAGGTATTGATATATTATATATGGATAGGTTCGTGATATCAATCGGAGACCAAGTCGAAATTACAAATCTTCAAGACAAAAGTGAGTATATAGTCCCACTTTTAAACTCTAATTATTTCGGGATGAGAATACATGTATTTTATGTTTTACGCTATGGACACAAGTAACTGAAAAATATATTCTACGTTGAGTTGTACCACTGGCATACTTCCCTGTAGCTTGGTAACTAATATTTACAGCGGTATTGTAAACGCGAATCCTGTTGATAGATCTATCGGGCCTGACAACCCCAACCGGACTGGACGACCAGTATTCAACGGTTGCACAGTACTTCGTTTCGTGACTACACCTTGGTACGGTGTAGTAATATTTCATAATAAAGGGAATATGCGACGTGATTAAATGTTAAGTATGGTTACCAAGTGCTCAACCACTTAGAATATTTTTATTAAAATGTTTATATATGAAATCTTGTGTTCCATTGTTATAACGCTGCTAGCATCAAACCTATATATCTCACCAACTTTATGTTGACGTTTTAAAGCATGTTATTCTCAGGTATGAATTAAGTCTTCCGCTGTGCATTAGCTCATGTTAAGGATACTACTTGGGACCTTTTAAGCCATGATACAAAGACGTTGCATTCGAGTCATTGGAGTTCAATAGAGAATATAAATAAGTAAATGACAGATTAGGTCATTTGGATATTATGAAATGTTAGACGAAAATGTCAAATATTTATGTAATGATAGTTTGCCTTTTAAGAATAAATGCAACGTTTGTAAAATGTATCATATAGAGGTCAAGTACCTCGCAATGTTATCATATGTTATTGTATTCGTCCCTATGGATTGGGTCGGGTCGTCTCATCATTGTTACCGGGGAACCTTTCATATCTCGCCACATTAGCAGTAAACTTATCAACAACTTCATTAACCTTCGACTTAAGCCTCTCCGAAAAGCCACTATACTTATTCATTAAAACCCCATCATGTACTCACCTACATCCTGTAACAATAATTGTCACACCAACTACTGGGAATTAGCAATCAGTATTTTGAATTTCGCGACAATTTTACGTCAAAAGTTATACATATAACGTCTATCTCCTAGACTTACATACTTCGAATGTGAATTTTCTGAAAAACATCCCAAACCATGAACTAGTTCTCCGAAATTGGAAAAATGCTGATGAAGCAGCAAAAACTGTAAACGACTTTAACAGTCAAAAGTTTGATGATAAAGAATAGTATGGTGTTAAAGCTGAGAAAAAGAGAAGGTTTGAAACTGGAAAACGGATTGAGCAGACCATGAAGGAGGCTGTGGACAAATCACAAAGACTAAACCTGCCTTCAAAGGATCCAAATGATTCAGTGTCTACTGAAATCGTTAGCAAACAACTTACTTCTTATTCTAAACCTTCACAGACAAATCTTCTTCATCATCCATATTATCGTATCTTTTATTATAATATCTTCGATATTCCTGAAGATATTTTCACAACTATTCTTATCTGAAATCTTTTATCTCTTCGCAATATCTGCGTTACAACATAAAAAGAAACTGTGTTAGTTTCTAAATTCTAAAAAAAAAAAAAATTAAATTTAAAATAGGAATGTTTTTGAAGTAGTGTTGGGAACTGAAGCATGAGTTAGTATAATATAATGACACTTGATCAACGTGATTATATTACAGTAAGTCATGCTGAGTTTCTAATGGAACGTGATGATTCACAGAACATACCGTCATCATGTACTGTTTACACGACTCTTACATTCTACCCAATTTCCAAACATATTAAGAACATATCATCTTGATAGCTCTATATTTTCGGATATTCTGGTAATTTGCCAAATCAAGATCGTGCCATTACGATTTTATTCTTGGAACATTAACTATGTTCATCCAAAAATTCATATCTACGAATTCTGGACCATTATCCGCTTGACTTAAGGTCGGAAAGAGAAAACGAAAGCATGAAGCTCCGAAATATAATGGAGAATATAAAGCCCGATAACAACCCCGAAATTACAAACCGTGTATATCAATGCGTATAGCAATATAAAGACACGGGAGAATGAAAAACACAATAACCCCAAGGTAATGGTAGAAGAAAATAACTTCCTCCGGTGGTAGATGAAAAATAAGAATGACATATATGAAAGTTAAGAGTATATCAATAATCAATATTGGATGAAGCATATTAACGAATGCTTTAAAGTATGAATTGGGGAGAAAGACTAGAAGGTGTGAGATGTGGAAATAAAGAAACGAAGGGGGTGGAATTATAGTAAAATATCAGACAGAGAAATCGAGACGGATTATCGCATTTAATCAAAGAAGATCCTGATTTCCTTAATCGCCGAAGAACCAAATCTTATTGCAAAGATTTTCTTTAAATCCCATGAATTCCGAAAATCAATCATAACTACGTCATCGGTTAAAACGAATATACGTTTACTCATTTCACTCTCTTGCGATAGCTTCACTTATACTCTTCGCGTAATCAAATTATTTTATCTATATTACTCAATGATGATAAAACTCTATTTATCAACTCATATTCATCATGAAAACATTTTTATAGTTAGCCATGACGACCTCGATCAAATTTCGGGACGAAATTTCTTTAACGGGTAGGTACTGTGACGACCCGGAAATTTTCGACCAAATTTAAACTTAACCTTTATATGTTTTCGACACGATAAGCAGAATTTGTAATGTTGAATCTTAAAAAGTTTGAAACTACATTCATGTAATCAATTACCCTTTGACCGTGTTCGACGATTCACGAACAATTATGTGTATATAGATATGTATATATAATATATAATATTAACTGAAAACATTAACAAAGTATTAGATATATGATACTTTACATGAACATATTTGTTTCGATATATTTATCGACAGAATTAAGAGATAATATCAAATGATTGAATTATCAGATACATTATGATATGATTACGGGCCTATGTTATGAGGTCCACTGTGATTTAAGAAATCTATTCTTTTTGACAACTCATTACTTAACCAGTATGATAAAGATAACGATATTTATATTTTATTTTATTAAATATATATAACGATTTAAATTAATATTATATATTTTTATACGCGTATTATACGTACATAGTTTTATAGTTTTACTATATTTTAACTTTACCTTTACTTTACTTTTACTTTACTTTAACTTTAATAATCCATACTTTAATAATTCACTTTAATAATTCATACTTTAATAATTCACTTTAATAATTCATACTTTAATAATTCACTTTAATAATTCATACTTTAATAATTCACTTCAATAATTCATACTTTAATAATTCACTTTAATAATTCATACTTTAATAATTCACTTTAATAATTTAAAAATCTATTATAAATAGAATTCAATAGGTTTCATTATTTCATAGAAACTTGAAAATATATTTCTCTAAACTCTCTCAATCGAATTACATATATATATATATATATTTACTTAGTACTATTTCAAGATATTATTAGTATACATAAAATACTACGACGGAGTTATATTCAGACGATTTCAAAATAAGTTTTCAAATGGGATATAGCTAAGGAAATTATGGGTTATAGCTATGAAGGTTATGGGTATTGATCGAGGGTATTGCTCGTGAGGTCAACCTAACGTTTATCATTTTCGTTGCGTCTACGTACTTTCCTGCAATATTGAATCACAATATTGATACGTGAGCATTCATATCTTATCTTTTATATATTAATAGTGTATCCCTGACTAGTGCTCGAGTATATATGATTATGCATGTTTGTATGCTTAGTTTCGTAGTTAAATAGTTTATGATAAATCACGAATTTGATACATATGCTACTGAGATAAGTTATATGATATGCATGTCGTTGAAAAGCTGAAGAAAAAAATTAATAACTTTTCATTTAGAAATCGTGTGGTTTCGATGAACGGATTAAAAGATATGGTCAACTGAATTATCATTAATTTTAATATTATTATTAAAACGATTATTATAACTGTTATCAGTTGAAGTTATTATTAAAATTATCTTTATTACTAAAAATTAATATTTTTATTGAAACTATCATTTTATTATTTTTATCATTATTATTATTATCAATATTATTTTATCAAATAAATATGCGTACAAAGATATTTTTACCACATGTAATGTAATTACATTAATAATACATACCACTATATTTTTATGATATTAAGCGAATTTTATAAATTTTATTACTTGAGATATATAAAAGTATATTTTTATCATATATGAATTTTAATATAAATTTTTATTTATTAATAAATGACTTGTATTATTTAGTATAATAAGATCTGATAAATATATTTAAATATATAAAACTACTATATATAAGTTATATAATAAACATGTATAGATTTTGAAAGTCATTTTGGGTCAAGTTGACTTTTGTTGACTTTTGCATGTCAGTCTCGAGCATTAGGATTGTGATACACTACGACTTGACCTAAATTATTAGACAGATATTGACCAACATTTAAATATATATATACTTAATATAGGTTCGTTAATCCGAGACAAACCCTGCACTTGTTCAGTGCCGTCATATACATAATTGCTACGAAATACAGTATTGTGAGTTTCATTTGCTCCCTTTTTATATATATTTTTGGGCTGAGAATACATGCGCTGATTTATAAATGTTTTACGAAATAGTCACAAGTACTAAAACTAATTCTATGTGGGTTTAAACCAGAAATATACCCTTAGCTTGGTAACATTAAACTACTTGTCTATGTACGGTAGGCGCGAATCCTAAAGATAGATCTATTGGGTCTGACAAACCCCATCCTGACTATGGGATGCTTTAGTACTTCGAGGTTATTTTAAACACACCTAATCTGGTGTACTTCAGAGGGTAAAACATGAACGTTAAGGCTTGTTACCGGGTGCCTACAACTTATAGAATACTTTTATACACTTGCGAGTGTACGGATATTTATAGAAACTGAAATCTTGTGGTCTATTACTATTACGGAAATGATGGATTATGATAAACTAATGAACTCACCAACCTTTTGGTTGACACTTTAAAGCATGTTTATTCTCAGGTATTAAAGAAATCTTCCGCTGTGCATTAGCTCATTTTAAGGATATTACTTGGAGTCATTCAAGACATACTTTGAAAGACGTTGCATTCGAGTCGTTGAGTTCATCAAGATTAATATTAAGTCAATTATAGTTGGATGTAATATGAAATGGTATGCATGCCGTCAATTTTTGATGTAAAGAAAGTTTGTCTTTTAAAAACGAATGCAATGTTTGTAAAACGTATCATATAGAGGTCAAATACCTCGCGATGTAATCAACTATTGTGAATCGTTTATAATGTATATGAACGGGTCCTTTCATGATTATAATTTTTTTTTAATTATGTTTTAGTTATGTGTTTTAATTCAACAAGTTGTAAGATCAACCACGCTTCGTTGCGGTGCGGTTAACCATGTAAAAGCTCGGCGACTTTTAAAAAAAGGGTGAGAAAGGAAGGGTTTGAGAAAAGGAGCAAATTATCCTCACGTGTTATGTACATGGAGACAAAAAAAACGGCAAAAATAAACGTGTATGTAATGTAGGAACGTTAATTGAAAAATATTACTCGCAATTTTAGGGGCTACTAATAAAAAATTAAAAGCACAGGACTATGCGTGAAAAAAGTAATAAACTGCAGGACAACCGATGTAATTTTGATTATATTAAAACAAATTTTGTCCATATTAATTAATATTAAATATTAAATATTAAATATTAAATATTAATATTAATATTAAAACAAATTAAAATAAAATTTGTAGGGTTATTTGTAGGGATTAATGAATAGCTCTAAAACAAATGAAAAAGTGATACGTATCCCTATACCTGGAGACCGCCACCATCTAGAACCCTCCATCTTCGTACGTTTGTCCTCCCCCACTTCTATCTTCCTCTTAACACTCACTCTTCTAATTTTATTTTCATTTTTATTTATTATTATTATTATTATTATTATTATTTTTTACTATTACAAACAATCTCTGTATCTATTCTTCTCTTCTCTACCACTTTCTCTACCACTATCTTCAAATCAAATCATGAGTTTTATTGCTATTTACACGATCCTTATCTTCTTAGCTATACCTCGTTATTCAAGTAAGTTTTCATATCTTTCTGATGTGGGTTTTTGTTTTTTCATCTTTTTATAACTTGCCCTTTATTAAAGTTTTAATCTTTATCACTTTATTAACTGAAATTTCACAGATGAAGCTTTCACTAAACTTTCAAGATTTATAATTTTTTCATACTCTGTTTCTATTACTTTTTCCCAATCTAAAAAATCAATACTTTATTTAATGGAAAATTGACAGGTGGAGCTTTCACTACACTTGCAAGATCTATAGTTTTTTTTAATACTCTGTTTTTATTGCCTTTCCTCAATCTAAAAAAACAATACTTTATGTAATGACATATTGACAGGTGGAGCTTATTGTGTATGCAACCGTGCAATGAGTGACCCAGTGCTTCAAAAGAACATTGATTATGCTTGTGGAAATGGTGCTGATTGTACTCAAATATCTCAAAATGGGGCTTGTTTTAACCCTAATACAGTCATAGATCACTGTAATTATGCTGTTAATAGTTATTATCAAAGAAAAGGTGAAGTTCAGGGGAGTTGTGATTTTTCAGGCACTGCTACTGTGTCTCAGACACCTCCTTCTGGTAATTTACAATTTTACCCTCCTTCACTATAATTACTACTGTGCAATAAATTGAATTCTGATTTACAGTATGTTGTTGGTTTCTTGCAGGTGCAAATTCTGCTTGTTATTCTGCCAGCCCCAGGTATGATCACTTATAATTGCCATATTAATTGGATATTGTTATTTTTCAAAGTGATAATATGTCATTGATTATATCCTGCTTATTCATTTCAAGATTTTAAATTTATTGCTTTAATGTTTTATACTGTAAAATATAAGAGTTAAAAGTTTGAATTGTAAAGGTAAACCCTTTTTTAAGCATGTTTCTGACCGACTAATCCAGGAGATATGAGCCCACCGACACACAAACTCAAATTAGGTAAAGCTCTCCCCTTTTTAGGAGTGGAGGTTGGTGTAGCCACTTCAAAGTGTTTGCAGCAAAGGTGATCCGAACTTGAGACCTCTTATAGTATAGTGGGGCTCGAGCCTTAACCACTTGGGCCACCCTTGGTAAACCCATTTTATGTTTTTATATTTGTTGCTTGAATGAACAAATGGGGAGGAAGTCATCAATCACTTGCATTAAAAGTAGTTTTGACCTCAATAAGCTCGTTTCACTTGAATGCTTCTCTGCCAACGACGATAGTCAGGGGCGGATTCATTTAGTACCAGTGGTAGCACGGGCTACCACTGATATAGGCAATCTAGTGGGGGAAAAAATTGGGCTTTTAACTAGTGACACCACTGGATATTGTAATTTTTTTTTGTGTGTGCGCGCCACCATTTGATAGTGCAAATTTTTTTGTGCTTTTAGCTAGTGACACCCGTGACTATGATTCCTAGATCCGCCACTGACGATAGTTGAGGTTTAATAGATCATAGATCCATTATGATATTCTCTTGGTTATATTTATGGATATGATGCCTTTTGTGATCTATGCAGCATGTAACATGTTGACATATTGATAATGATATCATCCCGATATAGATTCAACAGTAAAGTAACTGGTTTCTTGATAATATTCAATGCCTTTATATAAGTTATTATTAGTTGACGAATGCTACTGTATTCTTTTGTGCTTTTGGTGATTAAATTATATACAATGATTAACTTTTTAAATCTATACCGTCAATCCATTGTTTTTCTTGCGAATTAACCAATTCTTGTGCCTTGTATGAGGATGTTTGTCTCAAACATAATTCATGTTTTCCTTTCTGCTCTAACATTTCAGCACTACTACGCCGACACCACCGGGAACTGGAAATGTACCTCCGGGAAATGTACCTCCGGGAAATGTACCTCCTGGCACAGGAACTGGGACTGGCACCGGATCTCCAGGGACAGGAACCGGGACTGGAACTGGATCCCCGGGGACAGGACCCGGGACTGGAACTGGATCCCCGGGGACAGGAACCGGGACAGGAACTGGGACTGGGACTGGAAGTGGCACAGGTAATGGGATCAATGTGAACCCACCGATAGGAATGGGACCTCTAGGATCAAATGGGTTTGACAACAGTGATGCGATGACTCTTCACCGAATCAACAAGCTTTTTGATGTTGCAAGCTTTTTTGTTATAGGAGTGATCTGCTTCAGGCTTGTCTAAGTAGAGTATTAGATAATAGATATTTAGGTTGTAAAGTAGGCTTATAACTTATGAGGTGCGTATTCTATCCTATGATTACCTTGTAGTATGTATGAGAAAGATTTCTTCATTACCTTTTTATAAACATGAGCATACTGGGTTATTTTTATATTTGGGCTTTTCGTCCTTAATTGGCATACACTAACCAATCCATAACCTGATGCATGAGATTAATGATTCTACCAGTTTGCGTTTGTAAATAGTACGTAACTCGCTGGATCGAATTAATCAAACCTAGACATATGGAATATATTAGATTGATGCCTAGAAGTTGTTATTCGTGTTAAAAGAACATAATATAATATACGACCGGGGTTATGATAAAAGGGTTATGATAAAGTGTGTAACTTTTGAATGAAACCCGTAACTTGTTATTTATATACATGTAGGTGACTGATTGGCTGTCTGCCGACTGTCTCACACTGTCGTGAGTTAGTCAACACAGACAAGTATTACATCGACATAACTCTATCAACTGACAGGGTGCCTTTGTCGAGCGACAGTTCCTGTCGGACGAAAGACAATGTTTAACTTTGATTCCAACTTTAACGATCTCATTACTTGAAGAATATAATAAACATTAGTAGTAAACACAACCATTTAACTAACCAAAGTCCAATGTTCATTAAATGTTTGTGACACAATGTCAGCATCACATCGATTAGAATTAGGAATTTACTATCTACTAACAATATCAAATAGTTACAAAGCGTGCGATGTACAATGTATATAGAAATGGTAAACAAAATCTACAAATCTTTCAAAATTACTCCGTATTACACTGTGTAATGATTTATCTTGCTAATAAGTAATACCTTATACTTCAATGATTGTACAGTCTGCATCTTGTAACATATTTTGAAAGTACATTACACACCTTTAAACAAACTTTCAAGGGTTCGTTGCCCACATCGAGTATATTTATATTTACACAATATACATAGCACACGTGTACATTTTACAGACTCCTATCTATGATGGTTTCTTTTTGCTGTTGCCCTTCAGATTGTCTAATTGTTGATTTATTCGAACCCAGGTCACTGTAAGTTCATAACACGTGAATCTGAAAGTGTTAAACACGGATCAAAGTAAATATTAGTATGATCTAAATTAAGTGCGCCATATTTTTAACAAATATAAGTGAAGCAGATGAGTACTCAAGTTTCATGAAACGAAAAGAGCACGGCATTTTTCTATTATACATGTATATCTAACACATGATCCTGTTGGTATAGCTTTCAGAGCCACTTGGCGTTATAAAAATTAGAAGTTGACAACATTTTACTTGTATAAAAACAATCGCAACTTAAAGTGCAAATAATCAATGATCATATTTCTTAGAATATCAAAAGGTTACAAACAGTTGTGAAGATAATTCATTCAGCAAAGCAGCATCGAAACCCTCTAAAGAATCGAAACAGATTTAGCCTTACAAGAGTCGAAACCCACAAGAGGACCGGGAACCTTTTTTTACAAGAGAGAGCATAAAGACATCGGAACCATCCTTATTAACAGGTTTTGGCAAATCAGCATTGAAACCCACAAGGGATTATTACACGCGCTAACATGGAAATCGACAAGCAACATTATATACAACATATGAAAAGGTTACAGTAACAATGTAGTAGAGCATATTACATTATTAGTGCATTATCAACGAACAGTAGTAGAAACATCATAAGGGTATTTCATTTCAGGTTATAAAGGAATCAATATTATTAAAGCTGTTCATTTGGGCTACTACCTTCAAGTTTTGTTATAGTCACCAATCCTACGTTTGGGATTCAAACCCCGGACTTTTGGTCTTCTATTGTTCGACATATCAAAATCAAGGTGTTCATTTGGGCTACTACCTTCAAGTTTTGTTATAGTCACCAATCCTACGTTTGGGATTCAAACCCCGGACTTTTGTGTCGTTCGGTTTAAGTTCTTTGTAACTGGGTTGTGTTTGCTTTTCTTTACTTTCATAATTTGTATTTTGTAATGGTTTTATTCATCATTTTGATGAAAAAACTTATTCAATCAATGAAATGATTCTCTTCGCCGAAAAAAAAAAAAAAAAATTTAAAGCTGGGGCAATAATTGCATCTGCCTTAAACAGAATTCACTGATAACCTAATTGAACAATCATCAATAAAACCATATCAATACATCAAGTTTGAACAATTTTTTTTTTTTTAAAAACGACCAGCATCAGAACCCCACAAAGCCATATTAAAAACCGTCAATTTTTTGACGGGCGCAAACCGACATCGAAACATGCAAGGGGCGTTTTTAAAACCCATGACGTAAGGTCATATCAAACCATCAACTTTAAACAAATCAGGAAACCATAAGGGACATATCTGGCAAAAAGCCATATCAAAACTGTCAGCTTTAAACAGATTTTGGTAAACCAACATTGAAACCGACAACGAACGTCTTACAAGCCAAGGCATAAAGCAATGTCGAAACCGTCGACTTTAAACAAATTTTAGCAAATCTGCATGGGACGTATTTTAAGAGCCAGCGCATAAAGCCAATCCCTGTTAATAACAACAACAATACCCAATCCCGCGCCTGCGCATAAAGCCATATCGAAAACCATTTTTGAAACCGACATGGGACTTTTTTACATAATCCTGCATAAAATAGTAATAGTCTTAAAATCATATAAATAAATGGACGAGAATAAATTGTTAGGTTATATTTTTTGGGGGCTCCTTAGGATTTTAGGTCCGGATAGGAGAAATATGTAGTGAATATTCAAACAACATAATCTCTCAGTCCCAATATTGTCCACTATTCTTTATTGAGATGTCCCAAATTAATTGTCCATTTCCATAAATGGAAAGGAATAATGTGATAAAGTTCTTTTCTGACTCTACTTTATACACAAAAGATAAAAAGATAAGTAAAAAGTAAGGGGCAAGACTGAAAAATAGACACAAAGTACATGCGACAATCAATTTTATTTTAAACTGTGTATTTTTATTTGTGGACAATAGATTTGGGGAGGATGGAGTACCTTTTTGAGTTCCATTCTCAGCACTAGAAGCGGATTTTCTAAATGAGTAAGAAATTGCTATCAGAAAATGCATATTGCCTGCTTACCATTTTCTGGCAAAAATCTTAGTTTTATGAATTGATATTTCATTTAAAGAAAGCAAATTCATACATCCCTCACATTATTTGCATAATGTATATGCCATCCGGTTATCGTTCTACCACAATGCGGATCGAATCTTTGATGTCCACTTACTTTTTTTGGTACAAAATTAACCCGATTATCACAGTAGCCAAGTCAACAAGGAAACACAAGAGGGACGTTTTTACAAGCCATGGCATAAAATGATACCGAAAGCAACCAACATCAAAATAGACAAGCGACCTATTTTACAACCTACGACACAAAGCCTATTATAACCGTCAATTTTAAACGGATTTTAACAAACCCAAGAGAGACGGTTTTTTAACCCACTAAAGACATTTTCAAGAGATTTCAGCAAAGTTTGAAGAGATCTCGACAACACAGCATCGAATCCCACTAAAGACAATTTTACAAGACATGGCATCAAACTGTAATGAAACCATCAATTTTAAACAGATTTAGCCTTACCAGAATCGAAACCCACAAAAGGTGGACACATTTTTTTTACAAGAGATTATTAAAAGGGATGGCTTTAAGCCAAAAGGGATTATTACAAGCCATGGCTTTAAGCCATATCAACTTTAAACAGGTTTAGGAAACCTACAAGGGACATAATATGAATCCAACCAAACAGGGGAATTTAAAAATAACAGATTTTGATCAACCCGATAAGTCAACAACGGAGCACGCAAGGGACGGTTTTTGAAAGCCATGGCATAAAGCCATACGAAAGCAACCAACATCATAACACACGAGGGACATTTTTTTCAACCTACGGCACAAAGCCATATTGAAACCGTCAAAGAAGATTTTCGGAAACCCGCAAGGGACGTCTTCTCAACCCATGACACAAAATCATATCCCAACAGTCTTTAGGACAGATTCTGGTGATCCAACATCGAAACCCACACAGGATGCTTAATACAAACCCAGGGATAAAACCACATCAAAACGTCAACTTTGAAAATATATGAAAAAATCAGCATCAGAACCCAAAAAAGCCATATAAAAACATCGATTTTACATAAAGCCATTTCAAATCAGTAAATTTTAAACGAATTATGGGTAACTAACATTGAAACCCGTATCAAAATGTCAAGTTTGATACAAACCATAAGACGAAAAGATATCAAAAATGTCAAATTTGAATATATTTAGGCAAACCATCATCGAGAGCCATCAGGGCATGGTATGTATTTTACAAGCCATGGCATACAGTCGTATCGAAACCCGCTAGAAACATGGCATCAAACAATATTTGACACCATCAAATTTAAACATATTTAGGAACCTTTTTTTTTTCTTTTACAAGAGATGGCATAAAGACGTTGGAACCATACTTTTTAAAAGGTTTTGCAAATCAAGATTGAAACCCACAAGAGATATCATTTACAAAACGAACAAGGTCGTTCAAAATCATCATTTTCAAACGGGTTGGTCAAACCGACATTGAAATCCACAAGGGGCTTTTTACAAACTGTGACATAAAGCCATATTGAAATCGTCTAAATTAAACAGATTTTGGTAAAAGACACTGAACCCAGATGGACGTTTTATACGATCCACATATCAAAAAAGTCAATATTGGCTTTAAGCCATATCGACTTTAAAGAACTTTAGGAAACCCCCAAGGGACATTATATACAACCTATGGCAAAAACCCGTATATAGAAACTGTAAATGCACAACAAATTTTGTAAACAACATCGAAACCTAAAAGGGCCATTTGTTACTAGCTAAGAAATAGCTATATTAAGCCGTCAATCTTAAATGGTTATTGACGTTTTATACAACCTATGACATAAAAGCCATATCAAAACCGTCAATTTTAACGAATTTAAACAAATCGACATCGAAACCTGCAAGGGGCTTGTTTGCAACCCATGGAATAAAAAGTCATAACAAACTGTCAACTTTAAACAAATTAGGAAACCGGAAAGGATGTACCTTACAAGCAGAGGCATAAAGCCATATCAAAACCGTCATTTTTTAACGGACACAAACCGATAACGAATCCTGCAAGGGGCGTTTTTAGAACCCGTGACATAAGGTATGTCAAACCATCAACTTTAAACAAATTAGGAAACCAGGGACATATCTTACAAACAGAGGCATAAAGCCATATTAAAACTATCATCTTTGATCAGATTTTGGTAAACCAACATTGAAACCGACATGGAACGTATCTTACACGCCAAGGCATAACGCAATGTCGAAACCGTCGACTTTAAACAAATTTTAGCAAACTGAAATGGGATGTATTTTATAAATCGACACATTAAGCCGCATTAAACCGTCAACTTTAGAAAAGTTCTAGTAAAAAGTCATTGAAAACGACAATGGACTTTTAAACAAGTTAGGCATAAAGCCATATCAAAACCGTCCGACAAGTGACTTTTTTACATGCTAGATATCCAAACCGTCAACTTTTATAAAATTCTGGTAAACCGTCATCGAAACCTACAAATGATTTTTTAAAAGCAAGATATAAAGCCGTATATAAACCGTTAACTTCTAATAAGATTTTGGTAAACCGTCATTGAAACCCACAAGGGACTTTTTTACAAGCTAGATATAAAGTCATATTGAAACAGTCAACTTTATTAAGATTTTGGTAAACCGTCATTGAAACCGACAAGGGACTTTTACAAACTAGATATAAAGCAGTATCGAAATCGTCAACTTTAATAAGATTTTGGTGAACCGTCATTGAAGCCGACAAGGGACTTCTTTAAAAGAAAGATATAAAGCAGTATCGAAACCGTCAACTTTATAAGATTTTGGTGAACCGTCATTGAAACCGACAAGGGACTTCTTTAAAAGAAAGATATAAAGCCATATCGAAACCGTCAACTTTAATAAGATTTTGGTAAACAATCATTGAAACCGACAAGGGGCTTGTTTAAAAGCTATATCGAAACCGTCAACTTTAATAAGATTTTAGTAAACAATCATTGAAACCGACAAGGGACTTTTTTACAAGTTTGATAAAAAGCCATATCGAAACCGTCAACTTTGATAAAATTTTGGTAAATTGTCTTTGAAACCAACAAGGGACTTTTTTACGAGCAAGATATAAATCCATATCGAACCGTCAACTTTAATAAGATTTTGGTAAACCGTCATTGAAACCGACAAGGGACTTTTTTACAAGCTAGATATAAAGCCATATCGAAACCGTCATTGAAACCGACAAGGGACTTTTTTACAACCTAGATATAAAGCCATATCGAAACTGTCAATTTTAATAAGAATTTGGTAAACCATCATTGAAACCGAAAAGAGACTTTTTTACAAGCTGGATATAAAGTCATATCGAAACCGTTAAGTTTAATAGGATTTTGGTAAACTATCATTGGAACCGACAAGGGACTTTTTTATAAGCTAGATATAAAGCTATATTGAAACTATCAACTTTAAAATTTTTTAGAAAACCGTCATTGTAACCGAGAAGGGACTTTTTTACATGCAAGATATAAAGTCGTAGCGAAACCGTCAACTAAAATAAGATTCTGATAAACCGTCATCGAAACCAAGAAATGACTTTTTTACAAGCAATATATAAAGCCATATCAAAACTGTCAACTTTCATAAGATTTTGGTAAACCGTCATTGAAACCAACAAGAGACTTTTTTACAAGCTAGATATAAAGCTATATCGAAAGCGTCAACATTAATAAGATCTCGGAAAACAATCATTGAAACCAACAAGGGACTTTTTTTACAAACTAGATATAAAGCTATATCGAAACCGTCAACTTTAATAAGGTTTTGATAAACCGTCATTCAAACCGACAAGGGACTATCACAAGTTAAATATAAAACCATATCGAAACCGTCAACTTTTATAAAATTATGATAAAACGTCATCGAAACCGATAAATGACTTTTTAAAAGCAACATATAAAGCCATATATAAACCGTCAAACTTTAATAAGATTTTTGTAAACCGTCATTGAAACCGGCAAGGGACATTTTCACAAGCTAGATATAAAGCCATATTGAAACCGTCAATTTTGATAAGATTTTGGTAAACCGTCATTGAAACCGACAATGGACATTTTAAAAGCTCGAAATAAAGCCATATCGAATTCGTCAACTTTAACAAGGGACTTTTTTCAAGCTAGATATAAAGCATATCGAAACCATCAACTTTAAAACGATTTTAGTAAACCGTCATTGAAACCGAGAAGGAACTTTTTTACATGCTAGATATAAAGCCATATCGAAACCGTCAACTTTAATAAGATTTTGGTAAACCGTCACTGAAACCGACAATGGACTATTTTACAAGCTAAATATAAAGCCATATCGAAACCGTCAACTTTCATTAGATTTTGGTAAACCGTCATTGAAACCGACAAGGGACTTTTTTACAAGCTAGATAATAAGCCATATCGAAACCGTCAACTTTAATAAGATTTTGGTAAACCGTCATTGTAATCGACAAGGGTCTTTTTTACAAGCTAGATATAAAGCCATATATAAACCGTCAACTTTAATAAGATTTTGGTAAACCTTCATTGAAACCGACAAGGGACTTTTTTAAAAGCTAAATATAACGCCATATCGAAACCGACAACTTTAATAAGATTTTGGTAAACCGTCATTGTAATCGACAAGGGACTTTTTTACAAGCTAGATATAAAGCTATATATAAACCGTCAACTTTAATAAGATTTTGGTAAACCTTCATTGAAACCGACAAGGGACTTTTTCACATGCTAGATATAAAGCCATATTGAAACCGTCAACTTTAATAAGATTTTGGTAAACCGGCATTGTAATCGACAAGGGACTTTTTTACAAGCTAGATATAAAGCTATATATAAACCGTCAACTTTAATAAGATTTTGGTAAACCTTCATTGAAACCGACAAGGGACTTTTTCACAAGCTAGATATAAAGCCATATTGAAACCGTCAACTTTAATAAGATTTTGGTAAACCGTCATTGAAACCGACAAGGGACTTCTTTACAAGCTAGATATAAAGCCATATCGAAACCGTTAACTTTAATAAAATTTTGGTAAACCGTCATTGTAACCGACAAAAGACTTTTTTACAAGCTAGATATAAAGCCATATATAAGCCGTCAACTTTAATAAGATTTTGGTAAACCTTCATTGAAACCGACAAGGGACTTTTTCACAAGCTAGATATAAAGCCATATCGAAACCGTCAACTTTAATAAGATTTTAGTAAACCGTCATTGAAACTGACAAGGGACTTCTTTACAAGGTAGATATAAAGCCATATATAAACAATCAACTTTAATAAGATTTTTGTAAACAGTCATTGAAACCGACAAGGGACTTTTTAACAAGCTAGATATAAAGCCATATCGAAACCGTCAGCTTTAATAAGATTTTGGTAAACCGTCTTTGAAACCGACAAGGGACTTTTTTACAAGCTAGATATAAAGCAATATCGAAACCGTCAACTTTAAAAAGATTTTGGTAAACCATCATTAAAACCGACAAGGGACTTTTTTACAAGCTAGATAAAAAGCCATATCGAAACCATCAACTTTAATAAGATTTTGGTAAACCGTCTTTGAAAAAAGACAAGGACTTTTTTACAAGCTAGATACAAAGCCATATCAAAACCTTCAACTTTAATAAGATTTTGGTAAACCATCATCAAAACCGACAAAGGACTTTTTTACAAACTAGATATAAAGCCATATCGAAACCGTGAACTTTAATAAGATTTTGGTAAACCGTCATTGAAACCGACAAGGGACTTTTTTTAAAAGCTAGATATAACGCCATATATAAACCGTCAACTTTAATAAGATTTTGGTAAACCGTCATTGAAACCGACAAGGGACTTTTTTACAAGCTAGATATAAAGCCATATTGAAACCGTCAACTTTAATAAGATTTTGGTAAACCGTCATTGAAACCGACAAGGGAGTTTTTCACAAGCTAGATATAAAGCCATATTGAAACCGTCAACTTTAATAAGATTTTGGTAAATCGTCATTGAAACCGACAAGGGACTTTAACAAGCTAGATATAAAGCCATATCGAAACCAACAGCTTTAATAAGATTTTGGTAAACCGTCTTTGAAACCGACAAGGGACTTTTTTACAATCTAGATATAAAGCCATATCGAAACCATCAACTTTAATAATATTTTGGTAAACCATCATTAAAACCGACAAGGGGTTTTTTACAAGCTAGATATAAAGCCATATCGAAACCGTCTAACTTTAATAAGATTTTGGTAAACCATCACTAAAACCGACAAGGGACTTCTTTACAAACTAGATAAAAAGCCATATCAAAACCGTCAACTTTAATAAGATTTTTGTAAACCGTCTTTGAAAACCGACAAGGACTTTTTTACAAGCTAGATATAAAGCCATATCGAAACCGTCAACTTTAATAAGATTTTGGTAAACCGTCATTAAAACCGACAAAGGACTTTTTTACAAACTAGATATAAAGCCATATCGAAACTATGAACTTTAATAAGATATTGGTAAACCGTCATTGAAACCGACAAAGGACTTTTTTAAAAGCTAGATATAACACCATATCGAAACCTACAACTTTAATAAGAATTTGGTAAACCGTCATTGAAACCGACAAGGGACTTTTTTACAAGCTAGATATAAAGCCATATATAAACCATCAACTTTAATAAGATTTTTGTAAACCGTCATTGAAACCGACAAGTGACTTTTTTAAAAACTATATATAACGCCATATCGAAACCGACAACTTTAATAAGATTTTGGTAAAACGTCATTGTAATCGACAAGGGACTTTTTTACAAGCTAGATATAAAGCCATATATAAACCGTCAACTTTAATAAGATTTTGGTAAACCTTCTTTGAAACCGACAAGGGACTTTTTCACAAGCTAGATATAAAGCCATATTGAAACCGTCAACTTTAATAAGATTTTGGTAAACCGTCATTGAAACCGACAAGGGACTTTTTTACAAGCTAGATATAAAGCCATATCGAAAACGTCAACTTTAATAAGTTTTTGGTATACTTTCATTGAAACCGACAAGGGACTTTTTCACAAGCTAGATATAAAGCCATATTGAAACCGACAACTTTAATAAGATTTTGGTAAACCGTCTTTGAAACCGACAAGGGACTTTTTTACAAGCTAGATATAAAGCCATAACGAAACCGTCAACTTTAATAAGATTTTGGTAAACCATCATTAAAACCGAGAAGGGACTTTTTTACAAGCTAGATATAAAGCCATATCGAAACCGTCAACTTTAATAAGATTTTGGTAAACCGTCTTTGAAACCGACAAGGGACTTTTTTACAAGCTAGATATAAAGCCATATCGAAACCGTCAACTTTAATAAGCTTTTGGTAAACCATCATTAAAAACGACAAGGGACTTTTTTACAAGCTAGATATAAAGCCATGTCGAAACCGTCAACTTTAATAATAATTTGGTAAAAAACCGACAAGGGACTTTTTTACAAGCTAGATATAAAGTCATATTGAAACAGTCAACTTTAATAAGATTTTGGTAAACCGTCATTGAAACCGACAAGTGACTTTTACAAACTAGATATAAAGCCATATCGAAACCGTCAACTTTAATAAGATTTTGGTAAACCGTCATCGAAACCGACAATGGACTTTTTTACAAGCTAGATATAAAGCGATATCGAAACCGTCAACTTTATAAGATTTTGGTGAACCGTCATTGAAGCCGACAAAGGACTTCTTAAAAAGAAAGATAAAAAGCCATATCGAAACCGTCAACTTTAATAAGATTTTGGTAAACCGTCATTGAAACCGACAAGGGACTTGTTTAAAAGCTAGATATAAAGCCATATCGAAACCGTCAACTTTAATAAGATTTTAGTAAACAATCATTGAAACCGACAAGGGACTTCTTTACAAGTTTGATAAAAAGCCATATCGAAACCGTCAACTTTAATAAAATTTTGGTAAATTGTCTTTGAAACCAACAAGGGACTTTTTTACGAGCAAGATATAAATCCATATCGAAACCGTCAACTTTAATAAGATTTTGGTAAACCGTCTTTGAAAACCGACAAGGACTTTTTTTACAAGCTAGATACAAAGCCATATCGAAACCTTCAACTTTAATTAGATTTTGGTAAACCATCATTAAAACCGACAAAGGACTTTTTTACAAACTAGATATAAAGCCATATCGAAACCGTGAACTTTAATAAGATTTTGGTAAACCGTCATTGAAACCGACATGGGACTTTTTTAAAAGCTAGATATAACGCCATATCGAAACCTACAACTTTAATAAGATTTTGGTAAACCGTCATTGAAACCGACAATGGACTTTTTGGATATGGTTTCCGCTGATTGGATTAGTCTTACCATCATCTTCTCTAACCTAGTCAAATCAAGACTTGCATTCATCTAGCCATATATAAACCATCAACTTTAATAAGATTTTTGTAAACCGTCATTGAAACCGACAAGTAACTTTTTTAAAAGCTAAATATAACGCCATATCGTAACCGTCAACTTTAGTAAGATTTTGGTAAACCGTCATTAAAACCGACAAGGGACTTTTTTACAAGCTAGATATAAAGCCATATCGAATTGTCAACTTTAATAAGATTTTGGTAAACCGTCTTTGAAACCGACAAGGGACTTTTTTACAAGCTAGATATAAAGCCATATCGAAACCGTCAACTTTAATAAGCTTTTGGTAAACCATCATTAAAACTGACAAGGGACTTTTTTACAAGCTAGATATAAAGCCATATCGAAACCGTCAACTTTAATAAGCTTTTGGTAAGCCGTCATTGAAACCGACAAGGGACTTTTTAACAAACTAGATATAAAGCCATATCGAAACCGTCAACTTTAATAAGATTTTGGTAAGCCGTCATTGAAACCGACAAGGGACTTTCTTACAAGCTAGATATAAAGCCATATCGAAACCGTAAACTTTAATAAGATTTTGGAAAACCGTCTTTGAAACCGACAAGGGACTTTCTTACAAGCTAGATATAAAGCCATATCGAAACCGTCAACTTTAATAAGATTTTGGTAAACCGTCTTTGAAACCGACAAGGGATTTTTTACAAGCTAGATATAAAGACATCGAAACCGACAACTTTAATAAGATTTTTGTAAACCGTCTTTGAAACCGACAAGGGACTTTTTTACAAGCTAGATATAAAGCCATATCGAAACCGTCAACTTTAATAAGATTTTGGTAAACCGTCTTTGAAACCGACAAGGGACATTTTTACAAGCTAGATATAAAGCCATATCGAAACCGTCAACTTTAATAAGATTTTGGTAAACCGTCTTTGAAACCGACAAGGGACTTTTTTACAAGCTAGATATAAAGCCATATCGAAACCGTCAATTTTAATAAGATTTTGGTAAACCGTTTTTGAAACCGACAAGGGATTTTTTTACAAGCTAGATATAAAGCCATATCGAAACCGTCAACTTTAATAAGCTTTTGGTAAACCATCATTAAAACTGACAAGGGACTTTTTTACAAGCCAGATATAAAGCCATATCGAAACCGTCAACTTTAATAAGATTTTGGTAAGCCGTCATTGAAACCGACAAGGGACTTTTTAACAAGCTAGATATAAAGCCATATCGAAACCGTAAACTTTAATAAGATTTTGGTAAACCGTCTTTGAAACCGACAAGGGACTTTTTTGCAAGCTAGATATAAAGCCATATCGAAACCATCAACCTTTATAAGATTTTGGTAAACCGTCTTTGAAACCGACAAGGACTTTTTTACAAGCTATATATAAAGTCATATCGAAACCGTCAACTTTAATAAGATTTTGGTAAACCGTCTTTGAAACCGACAAGGGACTTTTTTACAAGCTAGATATAAAGCCATATCGAAACCGTCAACTTTAATAAGATTTTGGTACACCGTCATTGAAACCGACAAGGGACTTTTTTAAAAGCTAGATATAACGCCATATCGAAACCGACAACTTCAATAATATTTTGGTAATCCGTCACTGAAACCGACAAGGGACTTTTTTACAAGCTAGATATAAAGCCATATATAAACCATCAACTTTAATAAGATTTTTGTAAGCCGTCATTGAAACCGACTAGGGACTTTTTTAAAAGCTAAAATATAACGCCATATTAAAACCGACAACTTTAATAAGATTTTGGTAAACCGTCATTGTAATCGACAAGGGACTTTTTTACAAGCTAGATATAAAGCCATATTGAAACCGTCAACTTTAATAAGATTTTGGTAAACCGTCATTGAAACCGACAAGGGACTTTTTTAAAAGCTAGATATAACGCTATATCGAAACCGATAACTTTAATAAGATTTTGGTAATCCGTCATTGAAACCGACAAGGGACTTTTTTACAAGCTAGATATAAAGCCATATATAAACCATCAACTTTAATAAGATTTTTGTAAACCGTCATTGAAACCGACAAGGGACTTTTTTAAAAGCTAAAAATAACGCCATATCGAAACCGACAACTTTAATAAGATTTTGGTAAACCGTCATTGTAATCGACGAGGGACTTTTTTACAAGCTAGATATAAAGCCATATATAAACCGTCAACTTTAATAAGATTTTGGTAAACCTTCATTGAAACCGACAAGGGACTTTTTCACAAGCTAGATATAAAGCCATATTGAAACCGTCATCTTTAATAAGATTTTGGTAAACCGTCATTGAAACCGACAAGGGACTTTTTTACAAGCTAGATATAAAGCCATATCGAAACCGTCAACTTTAATGAGATTTTGGTAAACCTTCATTGAAACCGACAAGGGACTTTTTCACAAGCTAGATATAAAGCCATATTGAAATCCTCAACAAGATTTTGGTAAACCGTCTTTGAAACCGACAAGGGACTTTTTTACAAGCTATATATAAAGCCATATCGAAACCGTCAACTTTAATAAGATTTTGGTAAACCTTCATTGAAACCGACAAGGGACTTTTTCACAAGCTAGTTATAAAGCCATATCGAAACCATCACCTTTAATAAGATTTTGGTAAACCGTCTTTGAAACCGACAAGGGACTTTTTTACAAGCTAGATATAAAGCCATATAGATACCGTCAACTTTAGATTTTGGTAAACCATCATTAAAACCGACAAGAGACTTTTTTACAAGCTAGATATAAAGCCATATATAAACCGTCAACTTTAATAAGATTTTGGTAAACCTTCATTGAAACCGACAATGGACTTTTTCACAAGCTAGTTATAAAGCCATATCGAAACCATCAACTTTAATAAGATTTTGGTAAACCGTCTTTGAAACCGATAAGGGACTTTTTTACAAGCTAGATATAAAGCCATATAGAAACCGTCAACTTTAGATTTTGGTAAACCATCATTAAAACCGACAAGGTACTTTTTTACAAGCTAGATATAAAGCCATATCGAAACCGTCAACTTTAATAAGATTTTGGTAAACCGTCATTGAAACCGACAAGGGACTTTTTTAAAATCTAGATATAACGCCATATCGGAACCGAAAACTTTAATAAGATTTTGGTAAACCGTCATTGAAACCGACAAGGGACTTTTTTACAAGCTAGATATAAAGCCATATATAAACCATCAACTTTAATAAGATTTTTGTAAACCGTCATTGAAACCGACAAGGGACTTTTATAAAAGCTAAATATAACGCCATATCGAAACCGACAACTTTAATAAGATTTTGGTAAACCGTCATTGAAATCGACAAGGGACTTTTTTACAAACTAGATATAAAGATATATCGAAACCGTCAACTTTAAAATGATTTTGGTAAACCGTCACTGAAAGCGGCAAGACAAGGGACTTTTTTACAAGCTGGACATAAAGCAATATCGAAATTATCAACTTTAGAAAGATTTGGTTAGACAGTCAATGTAACCAAGGACTTTTTATAAGCTAGGCATAAAGTTATATCAAAATCGTCAACATTAAAAAGAATTTCATAAAGCATCATTAAAACCGACACGGGACCTTTTTACAAGCCAGGCATAAAGCCATATCGATACCGTCAATTTTAAAATAACTTTACTGTCATTGAAACCGACAAAGGACTTATTTCCATGCCATGGCTTAAAACCATATCGAAACCAACAATTTTAAACAAACTTAGGTAAACTAACATCTAAACCAACCATCACAGAAACAGAAACCACAAGGAACTTTATACAAGCCAGGAAAATATCAAAACCCACAATTTTGAACAAATTTAGGCAAAAGCTATATCGAAACAGTCAACCTTCAACAGTAATTAGAAACCAACTACAGGCCATGGCCTAAAACCCATATGCAAACTGACAATTTTAGAATGTTTAGTCAACAAAGCATCCAAATTGACAAAAAATGGAACAAATTTCAAGTAAACAAACCATGTTACCGTCAAAATTAAACAAATTTTGGCTAAAAAACCCAAAGGATTACCAAGATATTATATTTATATAATATCAATATTAATTACTCCGTAATGATGTTTTGCATAAAGATAAAGATGATGATCATAGCAAAAAAAACCCACATAAATGCACTCCAAATCGAATGAAACAAGTTCATCAGTCTCATCAACATATTTGCCCAAAAGAAATTAGGTCTTAAATATAGTACCAAAACTCAGGTTAAAAAAGGCACAGAATATTAATCCACATTTATTTATGGGTCGATTTGTATGCAAAAACATATACGTTAAAGAAATAAGATGCATAAAGTTTCAAGAACGTACCACCATCAAAATAAATCTCGATCACCAGCTATTCGATTTTGACCACCATCGAACGAAATCAAGAAATACAACAGCGACAAAAGGGGCGGCAACTATTGGCGGTGGTGTTGTGGTTACGATGAAACACATGATGGTTGGAATTTGGAATGTGTGTGTGTGGGAACGATAATAATAATAACGATAAAAGTAACGCGGTATGACATTGCGCGTGTTTTTTAGGCATTATTTTAATTTTTTTTGGATGTTTCATCAATTTTTTTTTTTTTTTGATAGCTAGACTTTTATTTATTACGGAGTAATATTAGGAAAAAAGCCCATTGCCAAATACAAAGCTCACAAGAGATATTACCCAAAACAAAGCAAGAATAAGACACTATTTGACTCAGTGAATTCAATAGAATTCCGGCAGAATTAAATTTGAATTTAGACACACGTCGTGTCTAAATTCTTTTATGGTTTTTTTATATGACGTGGCGTGTCTAAATTCTATTATGTTTTTTTTTTTTTGGTATAACGCCTTAATATGAGTTCTTAAGTGATGAATACTATGGATTATTTTTAGTGCCTTCGGTGCTTAAAATGTATGCAATGATTAACTTTTACAAATCTAAACGATCAATTCATTATATATGGGTTTTCTTGCAAACTAACCAATTCTTATGCTTTATACGAGGATGTTTATCTCAAATATAACTCATGTTCTGCTTTGTGCTCTAACATTTGCAGCACTACTACGTCTACACCACCAGGAAACATCCGGGCACAGGAACAGGAACCGAGACTAGAACCGGATCTCCAGGGACTGGAACTGGGACAGGAATCGGGTCTCCGGGGACAGGAACCGGGTCTTCGGGGAAGGGAACCGGATCTTCGGAGACTGTGTCCCCGGGGACCGAGACTGGAACTGGAACACGTAATGGGATCAATGTGAAAAAGGATAGGAATGGGACCTATAGGATCAAATGGGTTTGACAACAATGATTCGACAACTCTTCACCGAATTAACAAGCTTTTCAATGTTGCAAGTCTTTTTGTTACGTGGGTGATCTGGCTCATGATTATCTAAATAGTTGTATTAGATAATAGATATTCAGGTTGTAAAGTAGCCTAGAATTTGTGTACTTTATGATTACCTTAGAGTTTGAGAAAGATGTCTTCATCACCTTTTTATAAACAGGTCCCTTTTCAATTGGGGTACGGTGTCTTACACTAACCAATTTAAAATGTGTAATGCACGAGATAAATAATTCTACCACTTTGTGTTTCTAAATGTAGATGTTCGGGTTTTCTTAATTGTAGAACATCTACATAATGGGATTGAAAACAAAAATGATAAACAGATAATGACCATTCATGAGTCATGATCAACAATTTTGTGTAAGATACTATGGGAACCTAATGGATGTACGCTCTTCAACATTTTTGAAATCAACATAAAGTAGTCACGATGAACTATGAGCGAAGAAACAAGTCATAGAGACTTAATTAAAATAGGAGTAAAGAAGCACCTTTCATAAGTTAAAGTAACTATGTATTGACAAGTCATTGAAATAATTTCTCAAAAGTTCATTGCCCACATTTAGCATTTACAAAGTGCATTGCACCTATGACCATTTGTTACGCATGACAACAACTGGGAATTGTTGTTCCACAATAGCCACTATGGTATTGTTGTGAGATTCATTGTTGTGTAGTGGTGGGATAAAACCACGATGTAGACAACGATGATGATGATGAATTGTGATTGGCCCAATTTTTTCTTTTTTTTTCTTTTTATTACTTCAATCACCGATTACCAATTATATTTTACCACATTACTTGTGATGCCCCGTCCAAAACCATCATGGTACGGATCATCAACAACAGGTCCATTACACGGTATAACACTATATGTTGTTTTAAAACAAGGTTTTGCATTCATAAAAAGATAACGTTTTTCCAACGACAAATGTTTTACAAAAGTAACGTGCTTCTACGAATAGAATGCATTAACAATAGTACGTGACACTTACGTCATTACAAACCATGGTTCAAATTAAACATAAGTAGTGAATGCAAAATAAAAAGTCCATGCTTAATGTACATCTCTAACAATGCAGCGGAAGTCTAATACAACAAGTCTATTACAGCTGAAACAATAAACTTCTTAGTTACCTGAGAAATAACATTCTTTAAAAAGTCAACACGAATGTTGGTGATCTATAGTTTTATTGTAAACAATAATGTAATGTAGACCACGAGATTTCGTATTCAAAACAGTATGAAAAGTATATACTTAACCGTGGGCGCTTGGTAACTAACTTAACAAAGAATAATACGTCACCCCCTAAAAGTACACTTGGCGAGTGCATTAAAACAGACGAAGTATTAAACACCCGTGAAATGCTAGCGCGATTAGCCCGAGTGGGGATGTCAAACCCTATGGATCCATATCTAAGATTCGCGTCTACCGATTCATAAACCAATAGTTAAATGTTACCGAGCTAAGGGGAAATTTGTGCCGTTATGTCACCCACACATATATAAAGTTAAAGTACTCGTGTCTAGTATGTAAAACATAAAAAACGCATGTATTCTCAGTCCCAAAAAATAGTTAAAGTAAAAAGGGAGCTATAACTCACAGTGAATGTGCGGTAAAATCGATACGAAAATGTAAGCAAGTAGTAAGTTGGTCCAAAAGGTCCTCAACCTAAGTCAAAGGTTACTAAGTCAGTAAATCGCCCCAAAAAGTTTAAAAGTACGTAATTTAAGTCTTAAGTATCATCATTATCATCATACGTAAAAGATAAAGTAAGTTTTCAACAAGAATAGAGGTCGAAACGAAAGGCTGGATTCGAACAGCCGCTACGACCTCTTTACAAACTGAAATGATGTGCGGCCTGTGGCTAAGGCTCCGTTTTGAGTCCTTTTACCGCTATCCGAAGATCAGATCCTAACTCGATGTCGTTTGACCGTGGTGACGGTTCAAGCGCGAGTAGGTCAGAAATTTCAGCACGTCGTTACGAAGACGTAGTGAACTTCGGAAGACTATAAATCCTAAACTGTATATCGGATTTAGGCGAGTCTTAAACGAAAAGTCATCTACACAAACCGAACTATCTGTAAATCAACTTTCCAGAAGCTCCAGGAGTCTGATCAGACCCTGAAAAACAGATTCAAGTGCTCCGGTGGGTTTCTTGGTATTTGATGCTTATCACGATTCTCATCCTTGATGCGTATAAGCCTCAAGTATACAACTCCTTGATGTTTTAGCATCATTTTGACCAAGTTTTAACCATCAACACGCAATGTCAAGACTAAGAAAAGAATTACAACTCACTTAAGAGTTTTAGAAGAATGATGAACCGAAGTTACATCAAGTTCTTAGTTTCGACACAAGTACAAGTCCTATTTGGAATTTAAAGCTACAAACTTGGATTCAAACCAAATAAGCAAGACCTTAAGTTATAGAACTTAGATCTTAGCTAAATATTGAAGACCTTAGACTAGAAAGTCTAGATCTTATGTTCTAGGTGAAACCCTAAGTTATAGAACTTAGACTTTCAACTTTTACAAAACCTTAAGTTATAAAACTTAGATTTTTGCAAAGTAAAATGAATATAAGTGTGACAACCTGGAAATTTCCGATAAAATTTAAACAAAACCTTTACATAACTTCATTTAACTTCGAACAAATTTCAACGATTCACGAACAATTATTTGTAAATAATTATGTATTAGTATTAATTTGTTATATTTATTATCATTAAATCATTTACAATTATTATTATTATCAGTATTATTAATGTTATCATATAATATATAAATATGAAATTAGATACGCGTATTTAGTTATATTACTATTATTATCATTATTAATATTATTAATATCATTATTATTTGTATTACTAATATTATTATTATTTGTATTATTATTATTATTATTAATATAATAATTATTCTTATTATTAGTATTATTATTATAAAATAATTATTAATTATAAATATTAATTAAAGTGAATGATTTAAACAGATACCTAATCTAACCTAAAACTATATCTGCTTTTGATTTTTAAAATCAACTGTGATCTGTTTTATAATTTTTTTCTCTTATACTGGTTTTAATTTTGTTTTTATTTTATCAACCACCATCAGATTTACATTTTTTTTCTCCTGTCTGACTCATGGCCACGAAATTGTGTCAATACACACCACTTTATATAACAATCGATCACCTATTCCTTGTTGATAAAAGCAGTCGACTTCCTCTCATCAATTATCAAATTTAATAGATATATATTATTTATATTTTTTTAACCATTGGTCCCTCTGTTCTTGCTCATTTTTCTAAAAACACGAATTCGTAATCCTTTTCAAAATCCATTAATGCAGTTATGTTAGGAATTCCGTAGTGCAACTATCTACAAAATTTCACATTCCAATTCTTTTTATCGACGACGAATTTTCGAGTCAAAGTTTAAGAGTAAAAAGTCAACCGTTTTATTCATCACTAAATTTGTAATCGTTTTAATGTTTCTGTAGAAATTGATGATTCATAAAGATTATACGAACAATTTAGAACCTAGTTCATGTTGTAAGAATTGTCCAAAACGTGCTCGAAATGAAAATCATAATTTTTTTTTCTTTTTCTTCTGCGTCGAACAGCAGCAGGTTAATCATTTTTTTCTTCTTCTTTTTTGTTTTTCTGTTAATCCAAGCAATCACCACTAGTCACTTATGCTTCGTTTGAAAGTCCTAGTTCAATTGTTTAACTCGCTGTTGGATTGGAATTTCTGGGTGTGGTCGTTTGAATTTATGGAAGAAGAAGAAGAAGAAACAGAAACAATATAGGTTAAATAAATATAGGATATAAATTAAAACAGAAAAATGAAGGCAGAAGGATGGTTGGTTGTGTAGTCGGGGAACGAGAGGTCACGGGTTCGAGCCCAGTCTGGAGCATTTTTTTTAGAAAAGCTATATAAGGTAGTTTCGTTTCTCATAATTATTATTATTATTATTATTATTATTATTATTATTATTATTATTATTATTATTATTATTATTATTATTATTATTAATTATATTATTATTATTATTGTGTTAATTATTATTATCATTAATATAATATTATGAGTATTGTTATCATTAACATAACCAATATTATTATTATTATAAGTATTATTATTATTATTATTATTATTATTATTATTATTATTATTATTATTATTATTATTATTATTATTATTATTATTAACATAAGTATTATTATTTATATTATCATTATTATCATTAATATGATTATTATCATTATTAGTATTGTTATTATTAATATGGTCATTGTTACAAATATTATCTTTTGGTTATCATTAAAACTATCTTTAGTACTAAGTATTATTATTATTAAAAATTTGGTACTAGAATTATCATTTAACATTAACATTAGTATTATTAGAATTTCTAATAAAACCATCATTTTTATTAACATTACCATTATTATTAAACATATTATTTTTATGAAAACTATCATTTTATCTTATCATTATATTCAAAATTATCATCTTTATTGAAATTATTATTACTATCATCATTATCATTATTATTATTATTATTATTATTATTATTATTATTATTATTATTATTATTAGTATTATAAGAACTTTCATTTTCATTATTATTATTATTATTATTATTATTATTATTATTATTATTATTATTATTATTATTATTATTATTATTATTATTATTATTTTTTTTTTTTTTTTTTTTTTTTAACATTATTATGATTAATATCATTCTTACTACTAGTATTATTATTGTTATTACAAAATAATACAACTATTTATTCATTAACATTATTAATATTATTTTATCAAATAGATACTTATATATAGAATATATATAAAAGTATATATACAGAAATATATAACAATTGAAATAACATATATATAAACTTATTCGATTACGAGTATATGTGTTAATATATATACTTGATATAGGTTCGTGAATCCGAGGTCAACTCTGTACTTGTTCAGTGCCATCCTATGCATATTTACTACAAACTATCGTATCGTATCGTATCGTGAGTTCATTTGCTCCCTTTTTATCTATATTTTTGGGCTGAGAATACATGCACTATTTTATAACTGTTTGACAAAATAGACACAAGTACTAAACTTTATTCTACGTGGGTTTGAATCAAAAATCCCCTAGCATGGTAACTTTAAACTTTGGTCTTTGTACCACTGGCGTGAATCCTAAAGATAGATCTATCCGGTTTAACACCCCCACCCAGTATGAGAACGGGTGTTTAGTACTTCGAGGTTAACTTTATGCACTTGATTCGGTGTGCTTAGTATAACTCATGGGGTAAAAACATTGTTAAGGCTAGTTACCGGGTACTCACAACTTATAGAATGCTTTTACTACACTGTAGTGTAGGGATATTTATAGACTGAAATCTTGTGGTCTACTATATATATACTGAAATCATGATTTATGATAAACTTATGAACTCACCAACCTTTTGGTTGACACTTTTTAGCATGTTTATTCTCAGGTACTTTTTGCTTCCGCTGTAGAACTTTGCTGTTACATAGAAGTCAAGCCAAGCACTGGGACCAGAGTTAACATCGCCGTTAATGGATTTTGACGGGGTGTTAAAGTTGGTATCCGAGCGGTGGTTGTAGGGAATTAGGCAGTTTAATGTGGATAACCCAGATTAATAGGTGCATTAAAGTCTAGTCTACAGCCTGACCTATAGCTTTAGAACATTATTACTTGCATCATACATATGCATATCTTTTATTCTGTCACTCCGGGAGAAACTCCCATTGTGATTCACAATATATTATAACTCACGCGCATTATCTTTATATGATCACCTCGGTTGGTGAAACCGAGGGATGTCACTCATGATTTCTGAAATTCTTGACATTTCTATGTCATCTATCATAATTTTATGTATTATGTATGTATTACATGAAATACTATCCATGATTTTTGAAACTCCTATATTTGTTACTACTCACACTCAAACGTATATAACCTCCTTGTTATATCATGTACCTATATGCCTTATGCCTTTATGCATCGGTTTGCGAACCGAAAAATGTCATTGAGTTATTGAGAATCTCAAAGACATTATAATGTCATCACTATTCATATTCATTACTTTTAAAATCTTTGCTTTCTCGTTATTTTTGATTATTGAACTTTCTTGACGGGTGGCATCTACGAAACTCTATAACGGAAGGGTTTGGATTACCAATTTAAAGGATCCTATAGCTCAAGCCCCTAGACCTACATATGCCATTACGAATTGAAAGTCTTTAATCGAAAGATTATCTGATTACATACGTATCATTTTTAATCTAGACACGTCATAGTGCAATTATTACATAAATGGAGTATAGACAAATCATATCGTATCATATCTATCCTAATAGACTTTGTCTAACACTTTTCCTAAATTTCCTCCGTAAATTACGAAAATCTTTTGCTATATATACGTATTCAAGGAGACGAATATATCATTCAATATTCAACACCCATTTCATATCAAACCCTATTCCAAACACATAATATGGATTTCTCACACGATTCCTCAAGTTCTTCTAGCTCCGAAGATAGCGTGACGGGAGCACACCCACCGATCAATTACCATGATTTCTTCAGAAAATGGGGATGGGTTCGCGAAATACTCACCCTATGGAGAAATGAAGAAGGTACTCCTTATCACGAGCCAAACTTACCACCAAACGTCGGAGTACTCGATCCGCTTACTGGCGAACCTGTTTGCAATACCGTTTTCACTCTTTTCGTAAGGATTTTCTGCCTCGAAGGTCGACTCGATGTAGCCCAAGACAGTATTCATCCTCTACTCCCAAATTCTAACCAGATAGGGTTATTAGAAGAAGTTAGAAGACTTCGAACTAAATATCAAGAATTAACAAACCTTACGGAGGAATGGGTAGAACAAATCCATAGACTCGAGCGTAAAGTAGAAACCCTGGAGGAAACAGTGCACGATTTGGAAGCTAGGCTCACACCTACTACCCAAGTACCATAAGCAACACCAGCAGTATAACCAGCACTGACAACACCACCGGTATCAGCAACAGCACCACCAGTACCACCAACATCACCAACACCACAAGCACTGTAAGCACCATCTTCAGCACCACCAACAACGACATCCGCATTCCACGCCTCAACATCACACTCGGTACCTCGAACATCAACATCATACACCCCATAAATACCAAGGAATATTAGTAATAATGAGTTAAGATGTATTGACTCATTCTTCCTTAAGATTATATATGTATACTTTATATATATATATATATATATATATATATATATATATATATATATATATATATATATATATATATGGTTTGGAACAATAATAAATCTTTTCGTACTAAGCTATTACGTGTGAATCTTAACTAGTATGTACTACTTGGTTAATTCATATCACTAATATGCTATGATGTACATCCTTCATTAATGACTTAACAATCATTAATCACTGCTTCAGCACAATAAACTCCATTTCATAATAAACCAAGTGTATTATTCAAATACATGTTTGATTGTATACTTTCATTTTCAATGTACTCGAAACTTTCTAGAAAACATCATTCGTGCCTTGTGAAGTTCACAAGGATTCCACGAGCACCAACATCATATACCGAGGTATATCAATAACAATGAACGATGAAGTATTGGTTTATAACTTCATTAAAGAAATATTCCGCGATGATTATGTAATCTCTCAAGTTTTGGAGATTATTTATTTTCGTTTCACCGCAAATCAAATGAGTTAATATTATATTAACTCATTGAATCTATATTATATCTGAAGAATACATATATGAACGTATATCTTCATAAAGATTGTAATTAAAAATCCTTTTGTACAAACTGTTAATTGTGAAAATATTTTAACGGGTAGGTAAAACCCGAGAAATATTTATATTTATATCTCACATTAATATGTTACATTGTACATTCTTCAAATTCTGATTCAATAATCAGTAGCTATCATACTTACATTCACAAGATATATGTATCCGCTCACTAAAGAACAACCATTTTCATACAAATTTAATTATATATTCTGATTTTGACATATCAGAATTCAAGTAAATCTTTAGCAAGTGCTATCTTTCTAAAGATCACTACATTTATGAATTATATTCATTCGTATTCGGTGATGAATTATCACATCAAACCACCGAAGTTATCATTCATTACTTTTGAAATTTACAACATTTCTTCGTCAACCGTTAGATCCGTTGACATGTTACATCATGCGTTCAACGATCAAATTCAAAATCCTTGAAAACACCTTAGAACTATAACCAACGATTCAGATTTGTTAACCCTAATATTGCTGATGAAGCAACAAAAGCTGTAGATGGTCTTAATGACCAGAAGCTTGATAATAAAGAATTGTGTATTGGAAAAGCTCAAAAGAAAATCTGGTATTGAAAAACGGATTGAGCAAAACATAAAGGAAGCTGTGGACAAATCACAAAGACTAAACCTGTAATCATTGAGTAATCTAGATGATTCAATTTCTGATGAAAACCACAAAAGATCTCTTTACGTATTCTAAATCCTTACAGAAGAACTTTCTTCATTCTCCGATCTCAGAAATTCTAAGATATCACCGTATCTTTAAGTATAAATATCCTCAATATTTCTAAAGATACCTTCATAACTATTCTTGTCCGAAATTATTTATCACTTCGCACTATATGTGTTACATAATAAAGGAAACTGTTTTAATTTCTATATTTCTGTAACATACAAGTTTAAATTTTGAATGATTTGAAGTAGTGTTGGGAATTGAAGCATGAGTTAGTATAATATAATGACGTCATGCCAACGTGATTATATTACAGTAAGTCATGCTAAATTTCTAATGGAAGATGATGATTCATAGACTTTATAATCATCATTTACCATGTTACACAACTCTTAAATTCTACTTAACTTCTGAACATATCAAGAACATATATTCTTGATAGTTCTATCCTCAGTAATTCTAGTAATTTAACAAATCAAATCATGATATTACGATTCCTTCCGGCTTAGAACATTAAGTTCATTTGAAACTTCATACCTACAAATTCTGGACCATTATTTGCTTTACAAAAGCATGAAGTTCCGACATATAAAGGAAAGTATAAAGCCCGATAACAACACGGAAATTACAAACCGTGTATATCAATACGTATTGCAACGTAAAGACACGGGAGAATTAAAAACATTATAACCCCAAGGTAATCATAAAAGTAAACAGATTCCTCTGGTGGTAAATGAAAAAGAAGAATGACTGTATATATGGTCAATATAATAACAAGGATCAATACGGGATTGAGCATATTAATAATCTTTTGAATAAGAATCAAGGAAGAAAGTATAGAAGTGGTGAAGATTATGAAATGGAAGAAGCTAATTTATAGAAAAATTCCAGACACAGCAATCGAGGCAATTTACCACATTTAATCAAAGAAAATCCTAATTTCCTTAATTATCGGAGAATCAAATCTTATAGATTACGAAGATTTTCTTAAATTCCTCGAATTTCGGAAATCAACTTTAACTATATCAAAAGTTAAGGTGAACATTTAATTTACTCATCTCACTCTTTTACGATGGCTTCGTTTATACTCTTCCTATATTCAAATCATTTTATCCATATTACTCAATGGTGATAAAACTCTATTTTTCAACTCATATTCATCATTCTTGTTGTAAAAAATGACGATCTCTATCAAATTTCATGACCGTGATTGTCACGAACTCCTCTTTGTTTTGTCTACCCCAATATTGTGGCATAAACGCTCAAGGTTTAAATAAGCTCACTATCATTCATAACACATTTCATGTGTATTTGAAATGCTTGTATAGTGTCATCATCTCTTTCTGAGAAAACCTAAGCAATGACACTCTAGTTAAATCCTTTAGATAACCTCCGCATTAATAATAAAATGCACTTCGTAGAATTTATGGATTGTATGATTTAAACGCTAGAAACAAAACAATATTCTATCCGTTGGAATTCACGCAAGGTCCCGAGTATACCTGGGAACGTGAAAACCAAATAAAACGAAAATATCCTCACCTGTTTACAAACAATGCCGACTATGGCAACAACTAAATTTCAGGACGAAATTTCTATTAACAGGGGGATCTGTGGCAACCCGGAAATTTTCGATAAAATTTAAACAAAATCTTTACATAACTTCATTTAACTTCGAACAAATTCTGATGATTCACGAACAATTATTTGTAAATAATTATGTATTAGTATTAATTTGTTATATTTATTATCATTAAATCATTTACAATTATTATTGTTATCAGTATTATTAATGTTATCATATAATATATAAATATGAAATTAGATACGCGTATTTTGTTATATTACTATTATTATCATTATTAATATTATTAATATCATTATTATTTGTATTACTAATATTATTATTATTTATATTATTATTATTATTATTATTATTAATATAATAATTATTCTTATTATTATTAGTATTATTATTATAAAATAATTATTAATTATAAATATTAATTAAAGTGAATGATTTAAACAGATACCTAATCTAACCTAAAACTGTATCTGCTTTTGATTTTTAAAATCAATTGTGATCTATTTTATAATTTTCTTTCTCTTATATTGGTTTTAATTTTGTTTTTATTTTATCAACCATCATCAGATTTATATTTTTTTCTCCTGTCTGACTCATGGCCACGAAATTGTGTCAACACACACCACTTTATATAACAATCGATCACCTATTCCCTGTTGATAAAAGCAGTCGACTTCCTCTCATCAATTATCAAATTTAACAGATATATATTATTTATATTTTTTTAACCATCGGTCCCTCTGTTCTTGCTCATTTTTCTAAAAACACGAATTTGTAATCCTTTTCAAAATCCATTAATGCAGTTGTTTTAGGAATTCCGTTATGCAACTATCTACAAAATTTCATATTCCTATTCTTTTTATCGACGACGAATTTTCGAGTCAAAGTTTAAGAGTAAAAAGTCAACCGTTTTGTTCATCGCGAAATTTTTAATCGTTTTAATGCTTATGTTGAAATTGATGATTCAGAAAGATTATACGAACAATTTAGAACCTAGTTCATGTTGTAAGAATTGTCCAAAACGTGCTCGAAATGAAAATCATAATTTTTTTTTCTTTTTCTTCTGCGTCGAACAGCAGCAGGTTAATCATTTTTTTTTCTTCTTTTTCGTTTTTTGTTAATCCAAGCAATCACCACTAGTCACTTATGCTTCGTTTGAAAGTCCTAATTCAATTGTTTAACTCGCTGTTGGATTGGAATTTCTGGGTGTGGTCGTTTGAATTTATGGAAGAAGAAGAAGAAGAAACAGAAACAATATAGGTTAAATAAATATAGGATATAAATTAAAACAGAAAAACGAAGGCAGAAGGATGGTTGGTTGTGTAGTCGGGGAATGAGAGGTCACGGGTTCAAGCCCAGTCTGGAGCATTTTTTTTAAGAAAAGCTATATAAGGTAGTTTCCTTTCTCATAATAATTATTATTATTATTATTATTATTATTATTATTATTATTATTAACTATATTATTATTATTGTGTTAATTATTATTATCATTAATATTAATATTATGAGTATTATTATCATTAACATAACCAATATTATTATTATTATTATTATTATAAGTATTAGTATTAGTATTATTATTATTATTAACATAAGTATTATTATTTATATTATCATTATTATCATTAATATGATTATTATCATTATTAGTATTGTTATTATTAATATGGTCATTGTTACAAATATTATCTTTTGGTTATCATTAAAACTATCTTTAGTACTAAGTATTATTATTATTATTATTAAAAATTTGGTACTAGAATTATTATTTAACATTAACATTAGTATTATTAGAATTTCTAATAAAACCATCATTTTTATTAACATTACCATTATTATTAAACATATTATTTTTATGAAAACTATCATTTTATCTTATCATTATATTCAAAATTATCATCTTTATTGAAATTATTATTACTATCATTATTATTATTATTATTATTATTATTATTATTATTATTATTATTATTATTATTATTATTATTATTATTATTATTATTATTATTATTATTAGTATTATAAGAACTTTCATTTTTATTATTATTATTATTATTATTATTATTATTATTATTATTATTTTTAACATTATTATGATTAATATCATTCTTACTATTAGTATTATTATTGTTATTACAAAACAATACAACTATTTATTCATTAACATTATTAATATTATTTTATCAAATAAATACTTATATATAGAATATATATAAAAGTATATATACAGAAATATATAACAATTGAAATAACATATATATAAACTTATTCGATTACGAGTATATGTGTTAATATATATACTTGATATAGGTTCGTGAATCCGAGGTCAACTCTGTACTTGTTCAGTGCCATCCTATGCATATTTACTACAAACTATCGTATCGTATCGTGAGTTCATTTGCTCCCTTTTTATCTATATTTTTGGGTTGAGAATACATGCACTATTTTATAACTGTTTGACAAAATAGACACAAGTACTAAACTTTATTCTACGTGGGTTTGAATCAAAAATCCCCTTGCTTGGTAACTTTGGACTTTGGTCTTTGTACCACTGGTGCGAATCCTAAAGATAGATCTATCGGGTTTAACACCCCACCCAGTATGAGAACAGGTGTTTAGTACTTTGAGGTTAACTTCACGCACTTAATTCGGTGTGCTTAGTATAACTCATGGGGTAAAAACATTGTTAAGGCTAGTTACCGGGTGCTCACAACTTATAGAATGCTTTTACTACACTGTAGTGTAGGGATATTTATAAACTGAAATCTTGTGGTCTACTATATATATACTGAAATCATGATTTATGATAAACTTATGAACTCACCAACCTTTTGGTTGACACTTTTTAGCATGTTTATTCTCAGGTACTTTTTGCTTCCGCTGTAGAACTTTGCTGTTACATAGAAGTCAAGCCAAACACTGGGACCATAGTTAACATCGCCGTTAATGGATTTTGACGGGGTGTTAAAATAAGCTAATGAGCTTTTGTTTTAACAAGTTGGATGATCATAAGTTACATAACTTAGATCAAACAAAATAATAAAACCCTAAGCTAGAAAGCTTGGATTTCTTAACAACACTTATGAGACTTCAAGCTAGAAAGCTTGTATCTTTGTTTAATGAAATCACAAGTTACAAAAGTGAAGTAAAACAAATTAAAGAAGATCATTAGTTAATAAACTTGATCTTTTAACAAACTTTTTGTAGAAACCTCAAGCTAGAAAGCTTGGATTTCTAATGTTCTTGAAGATCTTTAAAGCAAAAAGTAAGATCTACAAGTTACATGAAGATCATAAACATAAGTTTTGATCCTTTAACATAAATAAAAAGATCTTAAGCTATGAGCTTAGATCTAACAAAAGTAATGAAGATTCAAAGCTAGAAAGCTTGAATCCTTCATGCTCTTGAAGATTTTCAAATAAAGTTTGAATCTACAAGATATATGAAGATTCAAGTTACAAAACTCGAATCTTTTTACATGATGATGACGATTTTGAATTAAGGAAAGAAAAAGAAAGAAAAAGAAGCCAAGAAACTTACAAGTTCTTCAAAGTTTTTAGAGAGAAGTTTGAGAGAAAATGTGTGTGTGTTTTGAGGAAATGAAATGAAGTGTGTATTTAACAAAGAAAGAAAAGAAAAAAAAAATATAAGGTTGGTGATGGGGATGCCAAAACTGACGGCATCATGGGGTGGGGTGGTGTGGTCCATGGTGGTGGAACAATGGTGATGTAGGCATGTTGGGAGGCATGGAGCATGAGGTTAAATGTTGTAAGTAATTGTACATAAGCATGCTTAGAAATTTGTCTTAATACTTACATGGGTTTTGTCTTTAGTTAAATGGGCTAACTAACCCATTAACTAGCCCACTAAAATGAGTCCATTAAGTTGAGTAGGGTGGGCCTTTGATAAACTAAGTCCATTAAGGTAATAAGTCCATTAAGACTAACTAGTGTGCATTAGTAAAACACTAAGCGTAATTAAGCAACCGTCAAGCTAAGTAATTGTTATTAAGAAATAACAATTAGGATTAAGTAGTCATAACACTCTAATTATGACAAAAGTTTAACGTGTACCAAGTACATAGCTCGTTCTAAACGACTAGTGACACTAACGGTCATAAAAGCATTCTAGGATCAAGTTAAGTAATTAAGTACTTAATAACATGTTTTAAGATATTAACGAATGTAATTAACATGAATAATGAATACAGGATGTTATCTAGCTCAGTACGCACATATACGCAGTTTCGTGAAAGTATAAAGCATAAATATAAGTCGAAAAAGTTGGGTCGTTACATTACCCACCTGTTAAAGAAAATTTCGTCCCGAAATTTTAAGCTGAGATAGACGGCGGTGTCGGAAAGAGCTGAGGATATTTCTGCATCATATGATCCTCTCGTTCCCAAGTAAACTCGGGTCCTCGTTTAGCATTCCAACGGACTCAGACGATTGGAATCTTGCTTTGCTTCAAGGTCTTGACCTCGCGGTCCATGACCTCAACAGGTTCTTCTACGAAGTGAAGTTTGTCATCAATCATAAGCTCATCGAGAGGTATGACAAGTTCTGGTTTGGCAAGGCACTTCTTTAGGTTCGATACGTGGAAAGTGGGATGAACAGAACTTAATTGAGTCGGAAGATCTAAACGATAAGCAATGGGTCCAACACGCTCCAAGATTTCAAAAAGACCAATATATCGCGGATTTAGCTTCCCACGCTTTCCGAAACAGAATACACCTTTCCAAGGTGCGACCTTTAACATTACGCGGCCACCCACTTGGAATTCGAGATCTTTACGTCTAATGTCGGCATAGCTCTTTTGGCGGTTACGGGCCGTATTGAGCCCTTCTTGGATTTGAACGATCTTCTCGGTTGTTTCATGGATTAGTTCGAGTCCGGTGATTTGCTTATCACCTACTTCGGTCTAACAAATAGGAGAACGACATTTACGGCCATATAAAGCTTCAAAAGGTGCAGCATTAATACTCGAATGGTAACTATTGGTGTAAGAGAATTCGGCTAGAGGCAAATGCTTTTCCCAAGCTTTTCCAAAATCAATAACACAAGCTCGTAACATGTCTTCCAAGGTTTGAATCGTGCATTCGCTTTGTCCGTCGGTTTGTAGGTGATATGCGATACTCATGTCTAGACGTGTTCCTGAGGCTTCTTGTAAGGAACGCCAAAATCTAGAAGCGAAACGAGCATCTCGGTCAGAAATAATCGATAAGGGTACACCGTGACGGGATACAATTTCCTTTATGTACAGTTGTGCAAGTTTGTCCATTGTATCGGTTTCTTTCATGGCTAGGAAGTGAGCAGATTTGGTGAGACGACCAATAATAACCCATATGGTATCATAACCGCCTACCGTTTTTGGTAGTTTCGTGATAAAGTCCATCGTTATCCCTTCCCACTTCCATTGCGGGATCTCGGGTTGTTGAAGTAACCCAGATGGCCTTTGGTGTTCGGCTTTGACCTTGGAACATGTTAAACACTTTCCAACATAAGTAGCAACATCTTTTTTAAGGTTTGGCCACTAATATTGTTCTTTGAGATCGTGGTACATCTTGCGGCCCCTGAATGAATTGAATACCTTGACTTATGGGCTTCGTCTAGAATAAGGCTTCGTAAATCCCCATAACTAGGCACTCAAATTCTTCCGGCGAAATATCGGAGTCCGGTTTCCTTAACCTCGAATCGAGAGACGAGAATGTTCAAGCATTCTTGAGAAATATTTTCATCTTTGAGAGCCTCATCTTGGGCTACACGGATTTGGCTATTGAGATTTGTGTGGATGGTGATGTTTAAGGCTCGAACACGAAGAGGTATCATTCTTTTCTTTCGGCTCAAGGCATCGGCTACTACATTTGCCTTCCGGGGATGGTAACGAAGTTCACAATCGTAGTTGTTCAACGTTTTGATCCACCGTCGTTGCCTCATATTCAGCTGTTTTTGATCGAAAATGTGTTAGAGGCTTTTGTGGTCGGTGAAAATGGTACTTTTGGTTCCGTAAAGATAGTGTCTCCACAGTTTGAGTGCAAAGACAACGGCTCCAAGTTCAAGATCATGCGTCGTGTAGTTTCGTTCGTGAATTTTCAATTGTCGAGAGGCATAAGCAATAACTTTCTTTTGTTGCATCAATACACACCCAAAACCATGTTTCGAGACATCGCAATATACAATAAAGTCATCATTGCCTTCTGGAAGAGATAAGATAGGTGCGGTGGTTAACTTTTTCTTTAAGGTTTGAAACGCCGTCTCTTGTTCGGCCGCCCAAACGAATTTCTTTCCTTTGTGAGTTAACGCGGTTAAAGGACGTGCAATCAAAGAGAAACCTTCGATGAATCTACGATAATAACTGGCGAGGCTTAAAAATTGACGAATATGAGTAGGAGTAGTGGGGGTTTCCCACTTGCTAATGGCTTCGATTTTTGCGGGATCGACTTTAATACCTTGATCGCTTACAACATGACCAAGAAATTAAACTTCCTTTAACCAAAATTCGCACTTGGAGAATTTGGCATAGAGTTGTTCTTGTCTCAAGAGTTCAAGCATGAGTCGAAGGTGTTGTTCGTGTTCTTCATCGCTTTTTGAATAGATTAAGATATCATCTATGAATACGATAACGGATTTGTCTAGATACGGCTTTCACACGTGGTTCATAAGATCCATAAACACAGCAGGTGCATTAGTCAAACCAAATGACATCATAAGAAACTCATAATGACCATAACGAGTTCGAAACACAGTCTTGGGGACATCGCCCTCCTTCACCCTCAACTGGTGATAACCTGATCGCAAATCAATCTTGGAGTAAACACTTGATACTTGCAGTTGATAGAATAGATCATCAATCCTGGGAAGGGGATACCTGTTCTTAATTGTCAACTTGTTCAGTTCACGATAATCAATACACATGCGGAAAGATCCGTCCTTATTCTTTACGAACAAAACGGGAGCACCCCAAGGCGAAGAACTTGGTCGAATAAATCCACGGTCTAGCAATTCTTGTAGTTGGCTCTGCAACTCTTGCATTTCAGTTGGTGCAAGTCGATAAGGTGCGCGAGCTGCAGGTGCTGCTCATGGCACTAGATCAATCTAAAACTCCACTAATTACAGTGGGGGTAATCCTGTGATGCCCCATACAAAACCATCGTGTACGAATCATCAACAATAGGATCATTACAAGGTTAAGTACTATATGCGTTTTCAAAAAGAGTTTGCATTCAATAATAAAGTGATGTCTAAACCAACATCGAATGTTTTACAAACCAAAAGCATGCTTCACTAAGTAGAAGCAAATAATAAGTGTATGTGACCACAATGGTCGTTACAAGTCATAGTTCAAAAGTACTAAAGTTTGAATGCAAGGTAAAGTAGTTCATGCGATGACAACTCTAAGCAGTGGGTGTCTACAGCATGACTAGTACACAGCGGAAGCTAACCTCAAGCACCTGAGAAAAACATGCTTAAAAACGTCAACACAAAGGTTGTTGAGCTATAGTTTAAGTATAACATTAAGTAAGGTAGACCACGAGATTTCAGTGCTACAAAGAGCGTTTCAAAACAGTATGATAAAGTATATGTTAACCGTGGGCACTTGGTAACTAACTTAACATTTATACCCCCTGAAAGTACACTTGGCAAGTGCGTATGTCTACGAAGTATTAAACACCCGTTAAATGCTAGTGCGACTAGCTCGAGTGGGGATGTCAAACCCTATGGATCCATATCTAAGATTCGCGTTCACCGGTTCAAAAACCAATGACTAAACGTTATCGAGCTAAAGGGAATGTTTCTGCCGTTATATAACCCACACATATATAAGTTTAAGTACTCGTGCCTAGTATGTAAAACATAAAATCCGCATGTATTCTCAGTTCCCAAAATAAGTTAAAGTAAAAAGGGAATGCTATAACTCACAATGATAATGTAGTAGTAAAGTCAGTTCGGAAAAGGTGTGCAAGTAATCGGTCCGAAGGTCCTCAACCTAAGGCAAATAGTACTAAGTCAGTAAATTGTCTTAATAGGTTTAAAAGTATGTAAATAAGGTCTTAAGGGTCATCATCATTCATCATCAAACAAAAGGCGTAAAGTAAGTTTCGTTTATGGAAGTAATTTAAAACAAGGGCTGACTTCAGTTAGTCACCACGGCCTCTACCCTTACTGAATTAAGGTGAGACCAGTGGCCATGGCTCCGTATATAAGTCCTTTAAGTGTGGTAAAATTTACAGAAGCAAACTCGTCTTCGTTTGACCGTGGCGACGGTCTAAGTTCGAGTAGGTCAGAAATTTCTGCACAACGTTAAAAGGACATAGTGACGATCGGAGGGCCATAAATCCTAAACCGTAACTCGGATGAAGACGAGTCTTAAATGAAAAGTTATCTAATCGAAAAGAGCTATTTTAAAATCATAATCACAACAGCCCAGGTCTACTGGTCTGTTACAGAATCACCAAAACAGTAGGTAGAAGACAGTGAACAGAAAATTTGTGGGTTCCGGTGGGTTTGGTGCTTGATGTTCACCATGGTTCTCATCCTTGATGCATATAGCTTCAAGTGTACAACTCATTGATGTGTTTGCATCATTTTCACCAAAGTTTGACCATCATAACCCAAGTGCAAGTCTAAGACATGAAGCACAACTCACTTAAGTGTTGCAAGTGTTTTGATGAACCAAAGTTACATCAAAGTCTTAGATTTGACACTTACATGAACTATAATAGAAATATTGAACTCTAAACTTGAAAATAAACTAACTAATCAAGATCATAAGATGTAGAACAAGGTTCTTAGTTAGATCTTGAAGATCCAAGGCTCAAAAGTCTAGATCAAGCATAAGTATACAAAGTTATATTTAAAGAAAACTTATTTGTGTGTTCTTGAACTTTCAAAGTTAACTTTTAGTTCAAGATTAATGAGATCAAGACTAACTTGTAGTACTTGACCATTTAAATTAATTACATGAAATTAAAGTGCAAGAATGAAGAAGTAAACTAAGTAAACATGTAATTTGTTCATGGTTGTTCATACTTTTAAAGATTCAACCAAGGTTTGATCTTTAAGTAAAGTAAACTTTAAGTTTGCTTTATGAATCACAAGTATGATTTTAATCAACACATGAACTTGCAATCTTTAAAGAAAGTATATGTAGAACCTAAACTAGAGAGTTTAGTTCTTGAATGTTCTTGTTAATACAAGATAAAGTGATGAACAAACTAGTGAGTTTGATTCATAATAACATGTAAGTAACTAACTAACAAAGATAAGTAACTAACAACAATGAACAACAAGTATCAAATAACAAATGATGATGATGATTAGAGGTGTTTGTATTCGGTTTTCATCAAGAAAGAAAAGAAGAACAAGTTGTTTAAACACTTACAAGAAGAGAGAAAAGTGAGAGAGAATGAAATGCAAGTTTGAGAGTGTTTTTGAGAATGAGAGAATGTGAGAGTTTGAAGTAATGAAAAATGAAACAAAATCCTCCCCATATGCTTGAAAACCGATGGCATCAATGGGTCAAGGGGGAAGGAAAAGGTTTGTTGGTTACTAGCTTGTAAAGTCTTATAAAAGTTGGTTAATGGAGGTAGTCTCATGGGGATTATAAGGTAACTAGATTCTAAAAGCCTTAACCAACTAGTTACTCCCCAAATAATACTTACACTTTGAAAGACATGGGCTAAGTAGTTCATTAAGATGTAGGGTGGGCTTATGAGTCTTTATTCATGAGTCCATTAACTTAAAACAAGCCAAAGTTCCAATAATAACAAGTTAATCCAATTAAAGCCCAAGTAACTAACTAATAGTCTTAGTTAATTAAAATGATTAATAAATTTAATCATGAATGTAAATAATACTTGAAAATATTATTCGTGTAAGTTCCGGGTGTCACAAAGATGTTTCAGGCAATTAAAGTCAAGTTCGGGCAATCATGGCAACATGCAAACATAATGACATACATTCGTTTAATCACACGTATTAATAATAATAATTATTAATAAATAAACGTTGGAAATTCCAGGGTCGTTACATTACCCACCTGTTAAAGAAAATTTCGTCCCGAAAATTAAGCTGAGGTAGATGGAGGAGTCGGAAAAAGGTGAGGATACTTCCGCATCATTTGATCCTCTCGCTCCCAAGTAAACTCAGGTCCTCGTTTGGCATTCCATCGCACTCGGACGATCGGAATCTTGTTGTGTTTCAAAGTTTTGATCTCACGATCCATAATTTCAACAGGTTCCTCCACTAAGTGGAGTTTGTCATCAATTGTAAGTTCTTCCAGTGGTATGATAAGTTCTGGTGCAGCAAGGCACTTCTTCAAGTTTGACACGTAGAAGGTAGGATGAACTGAGCTCAATTGTGCTGGTAGATCCAAACGATATGCAACGGGTCTAACACGTTCCAAGATTTCAAAAGGACCAATATATCGTGGGTTTAACTTTCCACGTTTTCCAAAACGGGTCACACCTTTCCAAGGTGCAACCTTCAGCATTACACGATCACCAACGTTGAATTCAAAGTCTTTTCGTTTAAGATCGGCATAACTCTTTTGACGATCGCGTGCAGTCTTGAGTCTCGCTTGGATCTGAGCAATCTTCTCCGTGGTTTCGTGGACTACCTCGGGTCCGGTGATTTGCTTTTCGCCTACTTCAGCCCAACAAATAGGAGAGCGGCACTTACGGCCATACAATGCTTCAAAAGGCGCGGCATTAATGCTAGAGTGATAACTGTTGTTGTAAGAAAATTCGGAAAGTGGCAAATGCCTTTCCCAGGCCTTTCCGAAATCAATGACACATGCACGCAACATGTCTTCCAATGTCTGAATCGTTCGTTCACTTTGCCCGTCGGTCTGTGGATGGTAAGCAGTACTCATGTCAAGATGAGTTCCCATGGCTTCTTGCAAAGAACGCCAAAATCTAGAGGCAAAACGGGGATCGTGATCGGAGATGATCGATAAAGGTACACCGTGACGAAATACAACCTTTTTGATGTATAGTTGAGCAAGTCTCTCCATTGTATCCATTTCCTTCATCGCTAGAAAGTGTGCAGATTTGGTGAGGCGGTCAACAATAACCCAGATGGTATCGTATCCGCCCACCGTCTTTGGTAGCTTGGTGATGAAATCCATTGTTATCCGTTCCCACTTCCATTGTGGGATCTCCGGCTGTTGAAGTAACCCAGAAGGTCTCTGATGCTCGGCTTTAACCTTCGAGCAAGTCAAACACTTACCAACATAGGTCGCAACGTCCTTCTTAAGATTCAGCCACCAATACTGTTCTTTAAGGTCGTGGTACATATGCCCGCTCCAGGATGAATTGAATATCTCGATTTGTGTGCTTCATCAAGTATGAGGTTCCGTAGATCTCCATAAAAAGGTACCCAAATTCTTCCGGCATAACATCGGAGTCCAGACTCTCTAACCTCGAATCGAGAGACAAGTGTAGTGACCCGAACTTTTCCATGTTTATATATATATTAAATGAAATTGTTATTTACATGATTAAGTGTTTTCAACATGTTAAGCAATCAAACTTGTTAAGACTTGATTAATTGAAATAGGTTTCATATAGACAATTGACCACCCAAGTTGACCGGTGATTCACGAACGTTAAAACTTGTAAAAACTATACGATGACATATATATGGTTATATATATAGTTAACATGATTTTATTATAAGTATGTATATCATTAGGTATTTTAACAATGAGTTATATACATAAAAATGAGACTATTAATTTAAGAAACTCGAAAACGATATATATAACGATTATCGTTATAACAACGTCTTACTAGGTACATATGAATCATATTAAGATATTGATACACTTGGTTAATTATGTTAAATGATAAGTAAATATATTATTAAGTGTATTAACAATGAAATACATATGTAAAAATAAGACTACTAACTTAATGATTTCGAAACGAGACATATATGTAACGATTATCGTTGTAACAACATTTAACTGTATATATATCATACTAAGATATATTATATATCATAATATCATGATAATATAACAATTTAACATCTCATTTGTTATAATAAACAATGGGTTAACAACATTCAACAAGATCGTTAACCTAAAGGTTTCAAAACAACATTTACATGTAACGACTAACGATGACTTAACGACTCAGTTAAAATGTATATACATGTAGTGTTTTAATATGTATTCATACACTTTTGAAAGACTTCAAGACACTTATCAAAATACTTCTACTTAACAAAAATTCTTACAATTACATCCTCGTTCAGTTTCATCAACAATTCTACTCGTATGCACCCGTATTCATACTCGTACAATACATAGCTTTTAGATGTATGTACTATTAGTATATACACTCCAATGATCAGCTCTTAGCAGCCCATGTGAGTCACCTAACACATGTGGGAACCATCATTTGGAAACTAGCATGAAATATCTCATAAAATTACAAAAATATGAGTAATCATTCATGACTTATTTACATGAAAACAAAATTACATATCCTTTATATCTAATCCATACACCAACGACCAAAAATACCTACAAATACTTTCATTCTTCAACTTTCTTCATCTAATTGATCTCTCTCAAGTTCTATCTTCAAGTTCTAAGTGTTCTTCATAAATTCCAAAAGTTCTAGTTTCATAAAATCAAGAATACTTCCAAGATTGCAAGTTTACTTCCAAGTTTTCTAAATCCATTCCAAGTAATCATCCAAGATCAAGAAACCTTTGTTACTTACAGTAGGTTATCTTTCTAATACAAGGTAATAATCATATTCAAACTTTAATTCAATTTCTATAGCTATAACAATCTTATTTCGAGTGGAAATCTTATTTGAAATTGTTTTCGTGCCATGATTTTGCTTCAAGAACTTTCAAGCCATCCAAGGATCCTTTGAAGCTAGATCCATTTTTCTTATTTCCAGTAGGTTTATCCAAGGAACTTGAGGTAGTAATGATGTTCATAACATCATTCGATTCATACATATAAAGCTATCTTATTCGAAGGTTTAAACTTGTAATCACTAGAACATAGTTTAGTTAATTCTAAACTTGTTCGCAAATAAAAGTTAATCCTTCTAACTTGACTTTTAAAATCAACTAAACACATGTTCTATATCTATATGATATGCTAACTTAATGATTTAAAACCTGGAAACACGAAAAATACCGTAAAACCGGATTTACGCCGTCGTAGTAACTCCGCGGGCTGTTTTGGGTTAGTTAATTAAAAACTATGATAAACTTTGATTTAAAAGTTGTTATTCTGGGAAAATGATTTTTATTATGAACATGAAACTATATCTAAAAATTATGCTTAAACTCAAAGTGGAAGTATGTTTTCTAAAATGGTCATCTAGACGTCGTTCTTTCGACTGAAATGACTACCTTTACAAAAATGACTTGTAACTTATTTTTCCGACTATAAATCTATACTTTTTCTATTTATATTCATAAAATAGAGTTCAATATGAAACAATAGCAATTTTATTCACTCAAAACGGATTTAAAATGAAGAAGTTATGGGTAAAACAAGATTGGATAATTTTTCTCATTTTAGCTACGTGAAAATTGGTAACAAATCTATTCTAACCATAACTTTATCAACTTGTATTGTATATTATGTAATCTTGAGATACCATAGACACGTATACAATGTTTCGACCTATCATGTCGACACATCTATATATATTTCGGAACAACCATAGACACTCTATATGTGAATGTTGGAGTTAGCTATACAGGGTTGAGGTTGATTCCAAAATATATATAGTTTGAGTTGTGATCAATACTGAGATACGTATACACTGGGTCGTGGATTGATTCAAGATAATATTTATCGATTTATTTCTGTACATCTAACTGTGGACAACTAGTTGTAGGTTACTAACGAGGACAGCTGACTTAATAAACTTAAAACATCAAAATATATTAAAAGTGTTGTAAATATATTTTGAACATACTTTGATATATATGTATATATTGTTATAGGTTCTTGAATCAACCAGTGGCCAAGTCTTACTTCCCGACGAAGTAAAAATCTGTGAAAGTGAGTTATAGTCCCACTTTTAAAATCTAATATTTTTGGGATGAGAATACATGCAGGTTTTATAAATGATTTACAAAATAGACACAAGTACGTGAAACTACATTCTATGGTTGAATTATCGAAATCGAATATGCCCCTTTTTATTAAGTCTGGTAATTTAAGAATTAGGGAACAGACACCCTAATTGACGCGAATCCTAAAGATAGATCTATTGGGCCTAACAAATCCCATCCAAAGTACCGGATGCTTTAGTACTTCGAAATTTATATCATATCCGAAGGGTGTCCCAGAATGATGGGGATATTCTTATATATGCATCTTGTTAATGTCGGTTACCAGGTGTTCACCATATGTGTGACGACCCGGAAATTTCCGACCAAATTTAAACTTAACCTTTATATGTTTCTGACACGATAAGCAGAATTTGTAATGTTGAATCTCAAAAAGTTTGGAACTACATTCATGTAATCAATTACCCTCTGACAGTGTTCGACGATTCACGAACAATTATGTGTATATAGATATGTATATATAATATATAATATTAACTGAAAACATTAACAAAGTATTAGATATATGATACTTTACATAAACATATTTGTTTCGATATATTTATCGACAGAATTAAGAGATAATATCAAATGATTGAATTATCAGATACATTATGATATGATTACGGGCCTATGTTATGAGGTTCACTGTGATTTAAGAAATCTATTTTTTTTTACAACTCATTACTTAACCAGTATGATAAAGATAACGATATTTATATTTTATTTTATTATATATATATATATATATATATATATATATATATATATATAACGATTTAAATTAATATTATATATATTTTTATACGCGTATTATACGTACATAGTTTTATACTTCTACTATACTTTAACTTTACCTTTACTTTACTTTTACTTTACTTTAACTTTAATAATTCATACTTTAATAATTCACTTTAATAATTCATACTTTAATAATTCACTTTAATAATTCATACTTTAATAATTCACTTTAATTCATACTTTAATAATTCACTTTAATAATTCATACTTTAATAATTCACTTTAATAATTTAAAAATCTATTATAAATAGAATTCAATAGGTTTCATTATTTCATAGAAACTTGAAAATATATTTCTCTAAACTCTCTCAATCGAATTACATATATATATATATATATATTTACTTAGTATTATTTCAAGATATTATTAGTATACATAAAATACTACGACGGAGTTATATTTAGACGATTTTAAAATAAGTTTTCAAATGGGATAGAGCTAAGAAAATTATGGGTTATAGCTATGAAGGTTATGGGTATTGATCGAGGGTATTGCTCGTGAGGTCAACCTAACGTTTATCATTTTCGTTGCGTCTACGTACTTTCCTGCAATATTGAATCACAATATTGATACGTGAGCATTCATATCTTATCTTTTATATATTAATAGTGTATCCCTGACTAGTGCTCGAGTATATATGATTATGCATGTTTGTATGCTTAGTTTTGTCGTTAAATAGTTTATGATAAATCACAAATTTGATACATATGCTACTGAGATAAGTTATATGATATGCATGTCGTTGAAAATCTGAAGAAAAAATTAATAACTTTTCATTTAGAAATCGTGTGGTTTCGATGAACGGATTAAAAGATATGGTCAATTAAATTATCATTAATTTTAATATTATTATTAAAACGATTATTATAACTGTTATCAGTTGATGTTATTACTAAAATTATCTTTATTACTAAAAATTAATATTTTTATTGAAACTATCATTTTATTATTTTTATCATTATTATTATTATCAATATTATTTTATCAAATAAATATGCGTACAAAGATATTTTTACCACACGTAATGTAATTACATTAATAATACATACCACTATATTTTTATGATACTAAGTGAATTTTATAAATTTTATTATTTGAGATATATAAAAGTATATTTTTATCATATATGAATTTTAATATAAATTTTTATTTATTAATAAATGACTTGTATTATTTAGTATAATAAGATCTGATAAATATATTTAAATATATAAAACTACTATATATAAGATATATAATAAACATGTATAGATTTTGGAAGTTATTTTGGGTCAAGTTGACTTTTGTTGATTTTTGCATGTCGGTCTCGAGCATTAGGATTGTGATACACTACGACTTGACCTAAATTGTTAGACAGATATTGACCAACATATAAATATATATACTTAATATAGGTTCGTGAATCCGAGACAAACACTGCACTTGTTCAGTGCCGTCATATACATAATTGCTACGAAATACAGTATTGTGAGTTTCATTTGCTCCCTTTTTATATATATTTTTGGGCTGAGAATACATGCGCTGATTTATAAATGTTTTACGAAATAGGCACAAGTACTAAAACTAATTCTATGTAGGTTTAAACCAGAAATATACCCTTAGCTTGGTAACATTAAACTACTTGTCTATGTACGGTAGGCGCGAATCCTAAAGATAGATCTATTGGGTCTGACAAACCCCATCCTGACTATGGGATGCTTTAGTACTTCGAGGTTATTTTAAACACACCTGATCTGGTGTACTTCAGAGGGTAAAACATGAACGTTAAAGCTTGTTACCGGGTGCCTACAACTTATAGAATACTTTTATACACTTGCGAGTGTACGGATATTTATAGAAACTGAAATCTTGTGGTCTATTACTATTACGGAAATGATGGATTATGATAAACTAATGAACTCACCAACCTTTTGGTTGACACTTTAAAGCATGTTTATTCTCAGGTATTAAAGAATTCTTCCGCTGTGCATTAGCTCATTTTAAGGATATTACTTGGAGTCATTCAAGACATACTTTGAAAGACGTTGCATTCGAGTCGTTGAGTTCATCAAGATTAATATTAAGTCAATTATAGTTGGATGTAATATGAAATGGTATGCATGCCGTCAATTTTTGATGTAAAGAAAGTTTATCTTTTAAAAACGAATGCAATGTTTGTAAAACGTATCATATAGAGGTCAAATACCTCGCGATGTAATCAACTATTGTGAATCGTTTATAATGTATATGAACGGGTCCTTTCAATATGAATGATTTTTATCTCTATGTAAGGGATGTGTACTAAAATATGAAATCTTGTGGTCTATTGTTACGATTTGATATATATAGGTTAAACCTATAACTCACCAACATTTTTGTTGACGTTTAAAGCATGTTTATTCTCAGGTGAATACTAAGAGCTTCCGCTGTTGCATACTAAAATAAGGACAAGATTTGGAGTCCATGTTTGTATGATATTGTGTAAAAATTGCATTCAAGAAACTGATTTCGATGTAACATATTTGTATTGTAAACCATTATGTAATGGTCGGGTGTAAACAGGATATTTTAGATTATCATTATTTGATAATCTACGTAAAGCTTTTTAAACCTTTATTTATGAAATAAAGGTTATGGTTTGTTTTAAAAATGAATGCAGTCTTTGAAAAACGTCTCATATAGAGGTCAAAACCTCACAACGAAATCAATTAATATGGAACGTTTTTAATCAATAAGAACGGGACATTTCAGTTGGTATCCGAGCGTTGGTCTTAGAGAACCAGAAAATTTGCATTAGTGTGTCTTATCGAGTTTGTTAGGATGCATTAGTGAGTCTGGACTTCGACCGTGTTTTCTTTAAAAATGATTGCTTAACATTTTTGTTGGAAACTATATATTATTAACATGTATATATTATGTGATATATTAATCTCTTAACATGTTTGATATTGTGTGATAGATGTCTACCTCTAGCACAAATCCCATTGACTCACCTAATAATAACGAAGAGTCGAATATATATTGGACTGATTCATAAGTTCCCGAAGAAGAACCGGAAGAAGAATCAGAACCGGAAGAAGAATCAGAACCGGAAGAGGAGGAACCGGAGGAGGAAATAGAACCGGTGGGGGAAATAATAAAACGGTTAAGTAAAAGAAAATCCTCAACCAACCGACCAAGTGTAATTATGGTCAATGGTGTTTCTGCCAAGGAAGCAAAATATTGGGAGGATTACCGATTCTCCGATGAATCGGATTCCGACGAGAATTCCAATGATGTTATAGAAATTACCCCAACTGAATTTAAAAAGGCAAAAGAAAATAATAAGGGAAAGGGCATAAAAATAGAGAAATCTAATTCCAACCCCGATGAACTTTATATGTATCGTCAACCCCCGAAGCCCTTAAGTTGTAACAATGACCCGGGAACCTCTAAACCACCAGGTTTTTCTAAACCGTTGTGGAAAACGATAGCTCGTATTAGGGGAACATCATATATCCCTAGAAACTTGGCAAAATGAACCAAAACCGAAGAAGAAGAAACGAGCGAGTTGGAATAAGATAGTTGTATTCGTGTGGTGTAATATATGTAATATAGTGTGCTTATGCTTTATGATATATGTAAAAATTGCTTGTATTAATAAGTATATTTTTTTATGAATCTAACTCTTGTCTACTTTACAGTATAAAAACACAAAATGGATAGACAACCCAATATTTTAAGAGATCTACCAATAGACATGATTGATGAAATCTTGTCTAGAGTCGGTCAGAATTCTTCGGCACAACTATTTACGACGAAATCAGTTTGTAAGACATTCGAAGAACGTTCCAAGAATGTCTTGGTTTATAAGAGACTTTCGTTTGAAAGATGGGGGATATCACATTGGGAAACCCATAAGTTACGATGTGTTTACTTTTACGCATATATTGCGGGGAACCCAAATGCTATTTTACGCAACGGGTTAAGAAATTATTTTGACTCAATGTATCCGAATATAGGACTTCATGATTTAGAAAAAGTGGCTAACATGCAACATAAAGAAGCATGCTATGCTTACGGGTTAGTAATGTTCGCTTCTCACCAAAGTGAGAAAAAGAACATCGGGCTACAACTATTAAACAAAACGTTCCCACAAGTGACGGAGTCGGTAATTGGGGTAAGAAATGAGGTTTTTAGGTTATTATGAGACTGTTGGTCATTACATAACCCTCGTCCCTTTGACGACTTTACAACACGCTGTCTTATCAACGGCCATAACGGTTATGTTCCACAAGACCAAGGATGGGAAGTAGTCCTAGTAAAACCAGAATGCATGACTTGTTTCTGGACATATGAATTACGTGTCTTTATTGCCTTTGCTGAACGACTTGTGTACTAGCTAGAATTATCTTCACAACTATCTTGTATCAAAGTTATTGTGTGCTATATTTCATGCTTTATGTAAAATAAGCGGTATTGTAAGTTTGTAAAATATTGTATAAAAGTTTGAACGCGAAATATTATTATAATCAGTTTTTCATATAGAATTGTAGTAGTTGAATTGTATATTAGCTACTAAGTATGAACTTAACGGGTAGGTACTACCCAAATTTAAACTTATAAAACGCTAATATGAAGAAAAAGCTTTTATAAATGAGTTCATATTATGCTACGAAATACTATTAACTACTCTTAATATTCTGTATGATTAACTTGTTCTATTTGACTATTTTGAAGGAAATGGCACTGACTACTCGACACACCGTGAATATGAATGAAGAGGAATTCCGTACTTTTCTAGCTTCAAACATAGCCGCAGTACAGGCTGCGCTACATACCAACAATAACCTTAGATCTAGCAATATAGGAAATCGTGTAGGATGCACCTACAAAGAATTCACTGCCTGCAAACCTTTAGAATCTGATGGAACCGAAGGACCGATCGGATTGAAACGGTGGACCGAGAAGGTCGAATCGGTGTTTGCCATAAGTAAGTGTACTGAAGAGAACAAAGTGAAGTACGCTACGCATACCTTCACAGGTTCTGCGTTAACATGGTGGAATACCTATCTAGAGCAAGTGGGACAAAATGATGCGTACGCACTACCGTGGTCAGCATTCAAGCACTTGATGAACGAGAAGTACCGTCCCAGAACCGAGGTCAATAAGCTCAAGACAGAACTTAGAGGGTTATGAACCCAAGGATTTGATATTACCACGTACGAAAGACGATTCACAGAATTGTGCCTATTGTGTCCGGGAGCGTTCGAAGATGAGGAAGAGAAGATCGACGCGTTTGTGAAAGGATTACCGGAAAGAATCCAAGAAGATATAAGTTCACACGAGCCCGCCTCCATACAACAGGCATGTAGAATGGCTCACAAACTAGTGAACCAGATTGAGGAAAGAATTAAAGAACAGACGGCTGAAGAGGCCAATGTGAAGCAAGTCAAAAGAAAGTGGGAGGAAAACGGTGATAAGAATCACCAATACAATAACAACAGCAATTACAATAATAATCGCAACAATTATCCCAACAATCGCAACATCAATCGCAACTACAACAAACGGCCCAACAACAACAACAACAACAACAACAACTACAACAATCATCCCAACAACAATAACAACCGCAACAACAACAATCAGAAGCAGCTATGCCAAAGGTGTGAAAAGTATCACTCGGGGTTCTGCACCAAATTTTGCAACAAGTGTAAAAGAAATGGTCATAGCGCGGTGAAGTGTGAGGTCTACGGACCAGGGGTTAACAGAACGAAAGGAACAAATGGTGTCGGAACGAGTAATGGCGGAGCAAGTAGTGTCGGAGCAAGTTATGCCAATGTAGTTTGTTATAAATGTGGAAAACCGGGCCACATTATTAGAAATTTCCCGAACCAGGAGAACACGAATGGACAAGGCCGCGGAAGAGTTTTCAATATTAATGCGGCAGAGGCACAGGAAGACCCGGAGCTTGTTACGGGTACGTTTCTTATTGACAATAAATCTGCTTACGTTTTATTTGATTCGGGTGCGGATAGAAGCTATATGAGTAGAGATTTTTGTGCTAAATTAAGTTGTCCATTGACGCCGTTGGATAGTAAATTTTTACTCGAATTAGCAAACGGTAAATTAATTTCAGCAGATAATATATGCCGGAATCGAGAAATTAAACTGGGTAGCGAAATATTTAAGATTGATTTGATACCAGTAGAGTTAAGGAGTTTTGATGTAATAGTTGGCATAGACTGGCTGAAGAAGGTGAAAGCAGAGATCGTATGTTATAAAAATGCAATTCGCATTGTACGAGAAGAAGGAGAACCCTTAATGGTGTACGGAGAAAAGGGCAACATGAAGCTACATCTTATTAGTAGTTTGAAGGCACAAAAACTAATAAGAAAAGGTTGCTATGCTGTTCTAGCACACGTCGAGAAAGTACAAACTGAAGAAAAGAGCATCAATGATGTTCCCGTCGCAAAAGAATTTCCCGATGTATTTCCGAAAGAATTACCGGGACTACCTCCACATCGATATGTTGAATTTCAAATAGATCTTGTACCAGAAGCTGCACCAATAGCTCGTGCTCCTTATAGACTCGCACCCAGCGAGATGAAAGAACTGCAAAGCCAACTGCAAGAACTATTAGAACGTGGTTTCATTCGACCAAGCACATCACCATGGGGAGCTCCTGTTTTGTTTGTCAAGAAGAAGGATGGTACATTTAGGTTGTGTATTGACTACAGAGAGTTGAACAAACTTACCATCAAAAACCGTTATCCACTGCCGAGAATTGACGACTTATTTGATCAACTACAAGGCTCGTCGGTTTATTCGAAGATCGATTTACGTTCTGGATATCATCATATTCCAAAAACTGCTTTTAGGACGCGTTATGGTCATTACGAGTTTATGGTTATGCCGTTTGGATTGACTAACGCACCAGCTGTGTTCATGGACCTTATGAACCGAGTGTGTGGGCCATATCTTGACAAGTTTGTCATTGTTTTCATTGATGACATACTTATTTACTCAAAGAATGATCAAGAGCACGAAGAACATTTGAGAAAAGTGCTAGAAGTATTGAGGAAAGAAAAACTGTACGCTGAGTTTTCAAAGTGTGCATTTTGGTTGGAAGAAGTTCAATTTCTCGGTCACATAGTGAACAAAGAAGGTATTCAGGTGGACCCGGCAAAGATCAAAACCGTTGAAAAGTGGGAAACCCCAAAAACTCCGAAGCATATACGTCAATTTTTAGGATTGGCTGGTTTCTACAGAAGATTCATCCAAGATTTCTCCAAAATAGCAAAACCCTTGACTGCATTAACGCATAAAGGGAAGAAATTTGAATGGAAGGATGAACAAGAGAAGGCGTTTCAATTATTGAAGAAAAAACTAACTACGTCACCTATATTGTCATTGCCTGAAGGGAATGATGATTTTGTGATTTATTGTGACGCATCAAAGTAAGGTCTCGGTTGTGTATTAATGCAACGGACGAAGGTGATTGCTTATGCGTCTAGACAATTGAAGATTCACGAGCAAAATTATACGACGCATGATTTGGAATTAGGCGCGGTTGTTTTTGCATTAAAGACTTGGAGGCACTACTTATATGGGGTCAAAAGTATTATATATACCGACCACAAAAGTTTTCAACACATATTTAATCAGAAACAACTGAATATGAGGCAGTGTAGGTGGATTGAATTGTTGAATGATTACGACTTTGAGATTCGTTACCACCCGGGGAAGGCAAATGTGGTAGCCGACGCCTTGAGCAGAAAGGACAGAGAACCCATTCGAGTAAAATCTATGAATATAATGATTCACACTAACCTTACTACTCAAATAAAGGAGGCGCAACAAGGAGTTTTAAAAGAGGGAAATTTAAAGGATGAAATACCCAAAGGATCGGAGAAGCATCTTAATATTCGGGAAGACGGAACCCGGTATAGGGCTGAAAGAATTTGGGTACCAAAATTTGGAGATATGAGAGAAATGGTACTTAGAGAAGCTCATAAAACCAGATACTCAATACATCCTGGAATGGGGAAGATGTACAAGGATCTTAAGAAACATTTTTGGTGGCCAGGTATGAAAGCCGATATTGCTAAATATGTAGGAGAATGTTTGACGTGTTCTAAGGTCAAAGCTGAACATCAGAAACCATCAGGTCTACTACAACAACCTGAAATCCCGGAATGGAAATGGGAAAACATTACCATGGATTTCATTACTAAATTGCCAAGGACTGCTAGTGGTTATGATACTATTTGGGTAATAGTTGATCGTCTCACCAAGTCAGCACACTTCCTGCCAATAAGAGAAGATGACAAGATGGAGAAGTTAGCACGACTGTATTTGAAGGAAGTCGTCTCCAGACATGGAATACCAATCTCTATTATCTCTGATAGGGATGGCAGATTTATTTCAAGATTCTGGCAGACATTACAGCAAGCATTGGGAACTCGTCTAGACATGAGTACTGCCTATCATCCAAAAATTGATGGGCAGAGTGAAAGGACGATACAAACGCTTGAAGACATGCTACGAGTTTGTGTTATTGATTTCGGAAACAGTTGGGATCGACATCTACCGTTAGCAGAATTTTCCTACAACAACAGCTACCATTCAAGCATTGAGATGGCGTCGTTTGAAGCACTTTATGGTAGAAAGTGCAGGTCTCCGATTTGTTGGAGTGAAGTGGGGGATAGACAGATTACGGGTCCGGAGATAATACAAGAAACTACCGAGAAAATCATCCAAATTCAACAAAGATTGAAAACCGCCCAGAGTCGACAAAAGAACTACGCGGACAGTAAAAGAAAAGATATAGAGTTTGAAATTAGAGAAATGGTCATGCTTAAGGTTTCACCTTGGAAAGACGTTGTTCGATTTGGTAAACGGGGGAAACTAAATCCAAGGTACATTGGACCATTCAAGATTATAGATCGTGTCGGACCAGTAGCTTACCAACTAGAGCTACCTCAACAACTCGCGGCTGTACATAACACTTTCCACGTCTCAAATTTGAAGAAATGTTTTGCTAAAGAAGATCTCACTATTCCGTTGGACGAAATCCAAATCAATGAAAAACTTCAATTCATTGAAGAACCCGTCAAAATAATGGATCGTGAGGTTAAGAGACTTAAACAAAATAAGATACCGATTGTTAAGGTTCAATGGAATGCTCGTAGAGGACCCGAGTTCACCTGGGAGCGTGAAGATCAGATGAAGAAGAAATACCCGCATTTATTTCCAGAAGATACGTCAACACCTCCAACTGCTTAAAATTTCGGGACGAAATTTATTTAACGGGTAGGTACTGTAGTGACCCAAACTTTTCCATGTTTATATATATATTAAATGAAATTGTTATTTACATGATTAAGTGTTTCCAACATGTTAAGCAATCAAACTTGTTAAGACTTGATTAAATGAAATAGGTTTCATATAGACAATTGACCACCCAAGTTGACCGGTGATTCACGAACGTTAAAACTTGTAAAAACTATACGATGACATATATATGGTTATATATATAGTTAACATGATTTTATTATAAGTATGTATCTCATTAGGTATTTTAACAATGAGTTATATACATAAAAATGAGACTATTAATTTAAGAAACTCGAAAACGATATATATAACGATTATCGTTATAACAACGTCTTACTAGGTACATATGAATCATATTAAGATATTGATACACTTGGTTAATTATGTTAAATGATAAGTAAATATATTATTAAGTGTATTAACAATGAAATACATATGTAAAAATAAGACTACTAACTTAATGATTTCGAAACGAGACATATATGTAACGATTATCGTTGTAACGACATTTAACTGTATATATATATCACACTAAGATATATTATATATCATAATATCATGATAATATAACAATTTAACATCTCATTTGTTATAATAAACAATGGGTTAACAACATTCAACAAGATCGTTAACCTAAAGGTTTCAAAACAACATTTACATGTAACGACTAACGATGACTTAACGACTCAGTTAAAATGTATATACATGTAGTATTTTAATATGTATTTATACACTTTTGAAAGAATTCAAGACACTTATCAAAATACTTCTACTTAACAAAAATGCTTACAATTACATCCTCATTCAGTTTCATCAACAATTCTACTCGTATGCACCCGTATTCGTACTCGTACAATACACAGCTTTTAGATGTATATACTATTGGTATATACACTCCAATGATCAGCTCTTAGCAGCCCATGTGAGTCACCTAACATATGTGGGAACCATCATTTGGCAACTAGCATGAAATATCTCATAAAATTACAAAAATATGAGTAATCATTCATGACTTATTTACATGAAAACAAAATTACATATCCTTTATATCTAATCCATACACCAACGACCAAAAACACCTACAAACACTTTCATTCTTCAATTTTCTTCATCTAATTGATCTCTCTCAAGTTCTATCTTCAAGTTCTAAGTGTTCTTCATAAATTCCAAAAGTTCTAGTTTCATAAAATCAAGAATACTTCCAAGATTGCAAGTTTACTTCCAAGTTTTCTAAATTCATTCCAAGTAATCATCCAAGATCAAGAAACCTTTGTTACTTACAGTAGGTTATCTTTCTAATACAAGGTAATAATCATATTCAAACTTTAATTCAATTTCTATAACTATAACAATCTTATTTCGAGTGGAAATCTTACTTGAAATTGTTTTCGTGTCATGATTATGCTTCAAGAACTTTCAAGCCATCCAAGGATATTTTGAAGCTAGATCCATTTTTCTTATTTCCAGTAGGTTTATCCAAGGAACTTGAGGTAGTAATGATGTTCATAACATCATTCGATTCATACATATAAAGCTATCTTATTCGAAGGTTTAAACTTGTAATCACTAGAACATAGTTTAGTTAATTCTAAACTTGTTCGCAAATAAAAGTTAATCCTTATATCTTGACTTTTAAAATCAACTAAACACATGTTCTATATTTATATGATATGCTAACTTAATGATTTAAAACCTGGAAACACGAAAAACACCGTAAAACCGGATTTACGCCGTCGTAGTAACACCGCGGGTTGTTTTGGGTTAGTTAATTAAAAACTATGATAAACTTTGATTTAAAAGTTGTTATTATGGGAAAATGATTTTTATTATGAACATGAAACTATATCTAAAAATTATGGTTAAACTCAAAGTGGAAGTATGTTTTCTAAAATGGTCATCTAGACGTCGTTCTTTCGACTGAAATGACTACCTTTACAAAAACGACTTGTAACTTATTTTTCTGACAATAAACCTATACGTTTTCTGTTTTGATTCATAAAATAGAGTTCAATATAAAACAATAGCAATTTGATTCACTCAAAACGGATTTAAAATGAAGAAGTTATGGGTAAAACAAGATTGGATAATTTTTCTCATTTTAGCTACGTGAAAATTGGTAACAAATCTATTCCAACCATAACTTAATCAACTTGTATTGTATATTATGTAATCTTGAGATACCATAGACACGTATACAATGTTTCGACCTATCATGTCGACACATCTATATATATTTCGGAACAACCATAGACACTCTATATGTGAATGTTGGAGTTAGCTATACAGGGTTGAGGTTGATTCCAAAATATATATAGTTTGAGTTGTGATCAATACTGAGATACGTATACACTGGGTCGTGGATTGATTCAAGATAATATTTATCGATTTATTTCTGTACATCTAACTGTGGACAACTAGTTGTAGGTTACTAACGAGGACAGCTGACTTAATAAACTTAAAACATCAAAATATATTAAAAGTGTTGTAAATATATTTTGAACATACTTTGATATATATGTATATATTGTTATAGGTTCGTGAATCAACCAGTGGCCAATTCTTACTTCCCGACGAAGTAAAAATCTGTGAAAGTGAGTTATAGTCCCACTTTTAAAATCTAATATTTTTGGGATGAGAATACATGCAGGTTTTATAAATGATTTACAAAATAGACACAAGTACGTGAAACTACATTCTATGGTTGAATTATCGAAATCAAATATGCCCCTTTTTATTAAGTCTGGTAATCTAAGAATTAGGGAACAGACACCCTAATTGACGCGAATCCTAAAGATAGATCTATTGGGCCTAACAAACCCCATCCAAAGTACCAGATGCTTTAGTACTTCGAAATTTATATCATATCCGAAGGGTGTCCCGGAATGATGGGGATATTCTTATATATGCATCTTGTTAATGTCAGTTACCAGGTGTTCACCATATGAATGATTTTTATCTCTATGTATGGGATGTGTATTAAAATATGAAATCTTGTGGTCTATTGTTACGATTTGATATATATAGGTTAAACCTATAACTCACCAACATTTTTATTGACGTTTAAAGCATGTTTATTCTCAGGTGAATACTAAGAGCTTCCGCTGTTGCATACTAAAATAAGGACAATATTTGGAGTCCATGTTTGTATGATATTGTGTAAAAACTGCATTCAAGAAACTGATTTCGATGTAACATATTTGTATTGTAAACCATTATGTAATGGTCGGGTGTAAACATGATATTTTAGATTATCATTATTTGATAATCTACGTAAAGCTTTTTAAACCTTTATTTATGAAATAAAGGTTATGGTTTGTTTTAAAAATGAATGCAGTCTTTGAAAAACGTCTCATATAGAGGTCAAAACCTCGCAACGAAATCAATTAATATGGAACGTTTTTAATCAATAAGAACGGGACATTTCAACAAGTATGTTCAAGTGTTCGTGAGATATGTTCTCCTCCTTGAGAGCCTCATCTTGGGCTACTCTGATCTGGCTGTTGAGGTTCGAATGGATGGTGATGTTCAGAGCCCTAACACGAAGAGGTGTCGTCCTCTCCTTTCGGCTTAAAGCGTCAGCTACAACATTGGCCTTGCCAGGGTGATAAAGGAGTTCACAATCGTAGTCATTTAGCGTCTCGATCCATCGACGCTGTCTCATATTCAGTTGCTTCTGATCGAAGATGTGCTGGAGACTCTTGTGATCGGTGAAGATAGTACTCTTAGTTCCATACAAATAGTGTCTCCACAATTTAAGTGCAAAGACAACGGCTCCAAGTTCAAGATCGTGAGTAGTGTAGTTCTGCTTGTGAATCTTCAATTGGCGAGAAGCATAGGCAATAACCTTTGATCGTTGCATCAGTACACAACCAAGACTAATCTTCGATGCATCACAATAAACAACGAAATCGTCACTGCCTTCGGGAAGTGATAGGATAGGTGTGGTGGTTAACTTCTTCTTCAAAGTTTGAAATGCTGATTCGTGTGCGGGTTCCCAAGTGAACTTCTTGCCCTTGTGAGTCGGCGCGGTCAAAGGACGTGCAATCAGAGAAAATCCTTCAATGAATCTTCGGTAATAACCGGCGAGACCTAAAAATTGGCGAATATGAGTCGGAGTAATGGGGGTCTCAAACTTGCTGATAGCTTCAATCTTGGCAGGATCAACTTTGATACCCTGGTCGCTCACAACATGACCCAGAAATTGTACTTCCTTCAACCAAAATTCACACTTAGAGAATTTGGCGTAAAGTTGCTCTTGTCTCAAGAGTTCAAGCACTAGTCGGAGGTGTTGCTCATGCTCTTCTTCGCTCTTAGAGTAGATGAGGATATCTTCTATGAAGACGATGACAAACTTGTCCAAGTAAGGCTTGCAGACACGATTCATGAGGTCCATGAACACGGCAGGTGCATTTGTCAAACCGAATGGCATCACGAGAAACTCATAATGACCATAACGGGTCCTGAATACAGTTTTCATCACGTCACTTTCCTTCACCCTCAGCTGGTGATATCCGGATCTCAAATCGATCTTTGAGTAAACGCTCGATCCTTGTAGTTGATCAAAAAGATCATCAATTCATGGAAGAGGATACCGATTCTTGATTGTCAATTTGTTGAGCTCACGGTAGTCGATACACATCCGGAAGGATCCATCCTTCTTCTTCACAAACAGAACAGGTGCGCCCCAAGGCGAGAAGCTTGGTTGGATAAATCCTCGATCAAGTAGTTCTTGTAGTTGACTCTGTAATTCTTGCATCTCAGAAGGTGCGAGTCTATAAGGTGCGCGAGCTACAGGTGCGGCTCCTGGCACTAAATCGATATGAAATTCTACTGCTCTCTGTGGCGGCAATCCAGGCAATTCCTCTGGGAAGACATCGGAAAATTCGTTCACAATTCGAACGTCGTTCACGCTCTTCACCTCAGTTTCTACCGCTTTCACATGTGCTAGGACAGCAAAATGTCCCTTCTTCATAATCTTTTGCGCTTTCACGCAACTAATGAGGTTCAACTTCGAGGTACATCTCTCTCCATAGATAACCAGTGGCTCGCCATCTCCTTGTGGTATACGAAGTGATTTATCTCCACAAATGACATCGGCTCTTATCTTGCTCAACCAATCCATACCAACGATCACGTCAAAACTTCCCAGTTGATAGGTATCAAATCAATTTCGAAATCTGCATCGGCTATGTTGATAATAGCTCCACGACTAATATGGTCAACCTTTTCAAGTTTTCCATTGGCGACCTCGACAAGCATACTCTCTTTTAATGGGACTAATGACCAATTAATCTTATCGCAAAAATGTCTACATACATAACTTTTATCCGCACCAGTCGGGGTTATCGCGTGCATCCCTTGCATTAACATTGAAAGCTCTACCACGGGGTGGCCCGCCATCTTTTCACTTGTTTGGGCACGTATTTCTGAAATGGCCCGTCTGCCTGCATTCGTAGCACTTTTTAGGTCCATTGGTATTCGGCTTCTCATTCAAAGTGGTGACCTTGCAGTCTTTTCCAACATGCCCAGACCGTTGGCACTTCTCACAGACAACATTGCAATACCCAGTGTGGTGTTTGTAACACCTCTTGCATTGTGGTAAGGTTCCCTTGTAGTTCGGGTTGGAGTTGGTGTTGTTGTTGGAGTTAGGGTTTCCACCATTGTTGTGTCTCTTGGCGGGGGTCTGGTCATAGGTTCTCCCCCTGTTGTTGTGGTTGTTGTTATTATTATCCCACTTTCGCTTTTCGCTACTACCAGCTTCAAACTTAGCCTTCTCCGGCTCATCAATAATGATTTGGTTCATTAGAGTATGCGCCATGCGCATCGCTTCAGGAACGTTCAGTGGCTTGGACGATGTGACGTTTCCTTTGATGGACTTAGGGAGTCCCCAGAAGTACCTTTCCATTCGTTTAAATTCCGGGGTGACCATTGTCGGACACATAAGAGCTAGTTCCAAAAATCTCCTGTTGTAACCATCAAGGTCGTTCCCAACGGCCTTTAACTGCATGAATTCCATTTCCATCTTCTGAATTTCAGTTCTCGAACAATACTCATTAATCATTGCCGCTTTGAATTCCTCCCAGGGCGTAGCATACGCCTCATCGATACCTTTCGCTTGAGCTAACGTGTTCCACCATGTTAGTGCGCCGTCAGATAGCGTGCAAGATGCAAACTTGGTCTTGTTGTCCTCCGAGTAGTTGCTAACTCGGAATACTGATTCAAGTTTCTCGAACCATCTGGTGAGACCAACCGGTCCCTCGGTTCCACTGAAGTTATGTGGTTTGCAGCTCTGGAATTCCTTGTAAGTACACCCATTTCGGACGGGTGGAATAACCGGTGGTGGTGGCGGTGGAGCTTGGAGATTTCTTTCTGCTAGGGCTGCAACGACATGTTCTTGGATCATCTCCTCAATTTGAGCAGCAGTAGGTGTGGATCGACCGTTAGCCATGATGTTCTAAACAAAAATTTTGACTCAAGTCAAAATCCAGTATGCAAGTAGTAATAATATAGTATATAGTTACCAACATGGAATCAAAACATCGCATGTTATTAAATAACGCATCTAGGTACAAATACCACAGAATCATCATACAGTAATGTAAATAGAACATCGTGCAAGAATTAAATGACGCAAAGTTCCATTCATTAATAATAATAAGTTTCATACATCTGAATAAGTCCGTACAATACATGAGTAATACAATAAACTACAACTAGATTACATAACGAAATCTAAATACAAAGGCCCTACGGTAAAGGTGGGTGAAGGATGTCCAAAACCTGAGCCATCTGCTCCTCAAGCTCAGCTACCCGAGCTCGGAGGATCTCCACCTCCCTTGTCAATTCCTCGACAGTGGGAGCTGGTGGGGCGGGCGGTGCTGGTGGTGCAGGTGGGGCCGGTGGTGCAGATGGTGCTGGTGATGCAGGTGGTGCAGCCCTCACGAAATGAGGTGCAGATGTCCCGGCTCCAGAAATAGTCAGCACATAACGAGGTGCCTTACGTATCTGTGGGTCGGCAGGGTACGGCACAAGCCGCTTACGGGCAGTAACCCTCCTGTAGTGACCCGAACTTTTCCATGTTTATATATATTAAACGAAATTGTTATTACATGATTAAGTGTTTCCAACATGTTAAGCAATCAAACTTGTTAAGACTTGATTAATTGAAATAGGTTTCATATAGACAATTGACCACCCAAGTTGACCGGTGATTTACGAACGTTAAAACTTGTAAAAACTATATGATGACATATATATGGTTATATATATAGTTAATATTATTTTATTATAAGTATGTATCTCATTAGGTATTTTAACAATGAGTTATATACATAAAAATGAGACTATTAATTTAAGAAACTCGAAAACGATATATATAACGATTATCGTTATAACAACGTCTTACTAGGTACATATGAATCATATTAAGATATTGATACACTTGGTTAATTATGTTAAATGATAAGTAAATATATTATTAAGTGTATTAACAATGAAATACATATGTAAAAATAAGACTACTAACTTAATGATTTCGAAACGAGACATATATGTAACGATTATCGTTGTAACGACATTTAATTGTATATATATCATACTAAGATATATTATATATCATAATATCATGATAATATAACAATTTAACATCTCATTTGTTATAATAAACAATAGGTTAACAACATTCAACAAGATCGTTAACCTAAAGGTTTCAAAACAACATTTACATGTAACGACTAACGATGACTTAACGACTCAGTTAAAATGTATATACATGTAGTGTTTTAATATGTATTCATACACTTTTGAAAGAATTCAAGACACTTATCAAAATACTTCTACTTAACAAAAATGCTTACAATTACATCCTCGTTCAGTTTCATCAACAATTCTACTCGTATGCACCCGTATTCGTACTCGTACAATACATAGCTTTTAGATGTATGTACTATTGGTATATACACTCCAATGATCAGCTCTTAGCAGCCCATATGATTCACCTAAAACATGTGGGAACCATCATTTGGCAACTAGCATGAAATATCTCATAAAATTACAAAAATATGAGTAATCATTCATGACTTATTTACATGAAAACAAAATTACATATCCTTTATATCTAATCCATACACCAACGACCAAAAACACCTACAAACACTTTCATTCTTCAATTTTCTTCATCTAATTGATCTCTCTCAAGTTCTATCTTCAAGTTCTAAGTGTTCTTCATAAATTCCAAAAGTTCTAGTTTCATAAAATCAAGAATACTTCCAAGATTGCAAGTTTACTTCCAAATTTTCTAAATCCATTCCAAGTAATCATCCAAGATCAAGAAACCTTTATTACTTACAGTAGGTTATCTTTCTAATACAAGGTAATAATCATATTCAAACTTTAATTCAATTTCTATAACTATAACAATCTTATTTCGAGTGGAAATCTTACTTGAAATTGTTTTCGTGTCATGATTCTGCTTCAAGAACTTTCAAGCCATCCAAGGATCCTTTGAAGCTAGATCTATTTTTCTAATTTCCAGTAGGTTTATCCAAGGAACTTGAGGTAGTAATGATGTTCATAACATCATTCGATTCATACATATAAAGCTATCTTATTCGAAGGTTTAAACTTGTAATCACTAGAACATAGTTTAGTTAATTCTAAACTTGTTCGAAAATAAAACTTAATCCTTCTAACTTGACTTTTAAAATCAACTAAAAACATGTTTTATATCTATATGATATGCTAACTTAATGATTTAAAACCTGGAAACACGAAAAACACCGTAAAACCGGATTTACGCCGTCGTAGTAACACCGCGGGCTGTTTTGGGTTAGTTAATTAAAAACTATGATAAACTTTGATTTAAAAGTTGTTATTCTGAGAAAATGATTTTTATTATGAACATGAAACTATATCCAAAAATTATGGTTAAACTCAAAGTGGAAGTATGTTTTCTAAAATGGTCATCTAGACGTCGTTCTTTCGACTGAAATGACTATCTTTACAAAAATGACTTGTAACTTATTTTTCTGACTATAAACCTATACTTAATCTGTTTAGATTCATAAAATAGAGTTCAATATGAAACCATAGCAATTTGATTCACTCAAAACGGATTTAAAATGAAGAAGTTATGGGTAAAACAAGATTGGATAATTTTTCTCATTTTAGCTACGTGAAAATTGGTAACAAATCTATTCCAACCATAACTTAATCAACTTGTATTGTATATTATGTAATCTTGAGATACCATAGACACGTATACAATGTTTCGACCTATCATGTCGACACATCTATATATATTTCGGAACAACCATAGACAATCTATATGTGAATGTTGGAGTTAGCTATACAGGGTTGAGGTTGATTCCAAAATATATATAGTTTGAGTTGTGATCAATACTGAGATACGTATACACTGGGTCGTGGATTGATTCAAGATAATATTTATCGATTTATTTCTGTACATCTAACTGTGGACAAGTAGTTGTAGGTTACTAACGAGGACAGCTGACTTAATAAACTTAAAACATCAAAATATATTAAAAGTGTTGTAAATATATTTTGAACATACTTTGATATATATGTATATATTGTTATAGGTTCGTGAATCAACCAGTGGCCAAGTCTTACTTCCCGACGAAGTAAAAATCTGTGAAAGTGAGTTATAGTCTCACTTTTAAAATCTAATATTTTTGGGATGAGAATACATGCAGGTTTTATAAATGATTTACAAAATAGACACAAGTACGTGAAACTACATTCTATGGTTGAATTATCGAAATCGAATATGCCCCTTTTTATTAAGTCTGGTAATCTAAGAATTAGGGAACAGACACCTTAATTGACGCGAATCCTAAAGATAGATCTATTGGGCCTAACAAACCCCATCCAAAGTACTGGATGCTTTAGTACTTCGAAATTTATATCATATCTGAAGGGTGTCCCGGAATGATGGGGATATTCTTATATATGCATCTTGTTATTGTCGGTTACCAGGTGTTCACCATATGAATGATTTTTATCTCTATGTATGGGATGTGTATTGAAATATGAAATCTTGTGGTCTATTATTATGATTTGATAATATATAGGTTAAACCTATAACTCACCAACATTTTTGTTGACGTTTTAAGCATGTTTATTCTCAGGTGATTATTAAGAGCTTCCGCTGTAGCATACTTAAATAAGAACGAGATTTGGAGTCTATGCTTGTATGATATTGTGTAAAAACTGCATTCAAGAAACTTATTTCGTTGTAACATATTTGTATTGTAAACCATTATGTAATGGTCGCGTGTAAACAGGATATTTTAGATTATCATTATTTGATAATCTACGTAAAGCTTTTTAAACCTTTATTGATGAAATAAAGGTTATGGTTTGTTTTAAAAATGAATGCAGTCTTTGAAAAACGTCTCATATAGAGGTCAAAACCTCGCAACGAAATCAATTAATATGGAACGTTTTTAATCAATAAGAACGGGACATTTCAGTTGGTATCCGAGCGTTGGTCTTAGAGAACCAGAATTTTGCATTAGTGTGTCTTATCAAGTTTGTTAGGATGCATTAGTGAGTCTGGACTTCGACCGAGTTTACTTGAAAAATGATTGCTTAACAAATTTTGTTGGAAACTATATATTTTTAACATGTGAATATTATGTGATATATTAATCTCTTAACGTGTTTGATATTATGTGATAGATGTCTACCTCTAATACAAGTCCCATTAACTCACCTAATAATAATGAAGAGTCAAATGTAATTTGGAATAATTCGTGGACTGATTCACAAGTTCCCGAAGAGGAACCGGAAGAAGAATCGGAACCGGAAGAAGAATCGGAACCGGAGGAGGAGGAACCTGAAGAAGAAATAGAACCGGTGGGGGAAATAATAAAACGGTTAAGTAAAAGAAAATCCTCAACCAACCGACCAAGGTTAATTATGGTCAACGGTGTTTCCGCCAAGGAAGCAAAATATTGGGAGGATTACCAATTCTCCAATGAATCGGATCCCGACGAGGATTCCGATGATGTTATAGAAATTACCCCAACTGAATTTAAAAAGGCAAAAGAGAACAATAAGGAAAAGGGCATAAAAATAGAGAAATCTGATTCCAACCCCGATGAACTTTATATGTATTGTCAACACCTGTATTTCTTAAGTTGTAACAATAACCCGGGAACCTCTAAACCACCAGGTTTTTCTAGACCAATGTGGAAAACGACGGCTCGTATTAGGGGAACATCATATATCCCTAAAAACTTAGCAAAAAGAACCAAGTTCGAAAAAGAAGAAACGAGTGAGTCGGAATAAGATAGTTGTATTTGTGCGGTGTAATATATGTAATATAGTGTACTTATGCTTTACGATATATGTAAAAATTGCTTGTATTAATAAGTATCTTTTATGAATCTAACTCTTGTCTATTTTACAGTATAAAAACACAAAATGGATAGACAACCCAATATTTTAGAAGACTTACCCGGAGACATGATTGATGAAATCTTGTCTAGAATCGGTCGAAATTCCTCGGCACAACTATTTATGGCAAAATCAGTTTGTAAGACATTCGAAGAACGTTCCAAGAATGCATTGGTTTATAAAAGGCTTTTGTTTGAAAGATGGGGGATATCTGTCATAACCCGTCCTTAACCATAAGAACGTGTTAGATAACGTATGATTTCATTGCGAGGTATTGACCTCTATATGTGACATTTTTAAAAGAACAACTGCATATATTTTACATTACAAACCATAACTCTTATTTTAATACAAGCTTTAGACAATAAAAAGATGATTATCGTTTAGCGATAATCTTAGACTTACAAACTTTACATGTGATAATAACAATACGATTTCTAGCATATTTTACATTACAATTCCTCGGATATGCAGTTTTATTTTTGACACAAATATGCATACTCAAGATCTTGCTTAAATTCAACATGTTGCAGCGGAAGCTTTTAGTTATCACCTGAGAATAGACATGTTTAAAACGTCAACATAAAGTTGGTGAGATATAGGTTTAATGCCGGCAGCAATATATATATAGACCACAAGATTTCACATATAAACATTTTAATAAAAATATTCTAAGTGGTTGAGCACTTGGTAACCATACTTAACATTTAATCACGTCGCATATTCCCTTTATTATGAAATCTTACTACACCGTACCAAGTGTAGTCACGAAACGAAGTACTGTGCAACCGTTGAATACTGGGCGTCCAGTCCGGTTGGGGTTGTCAGGCCCGATAGATCTATCAACAGGATTCGCGTTTACAATACCGCTGTAAATAACAGTTACCAAGCTACAGGGAAGTATGCCAGTGGTACAACTCAACGTAGAATATATTTTTCAGTTACTTGTGTCCATATCGTAAAACATAAAATACATGTATTCTCATCCCGAAATATTTAGAGTTTAAAAGTGGGACTATATACTCACTTTCGTCTTGAAGATATGTAATTTTGACTTGGTCTCCGATTGATATCACAAACCTAACCATATATAATATATCAATACCTTTTCTTTTTAAACAATCGTCACATATATATACTTATAATACTTTTAATAATTCCTTAGTCCGTAGTTAGCAGTTCGATGTTAGTAATTCAATTTTAAATGGTTCATTTTTAGGTGATTAATAAACCCCCAATGAAATAAATAAAAACCCCATCGTATATGTATTGGTCGAGATTAATCTTGACCCACGGTACCGGTGTTGTCAAATGACATGTTGCGTACATAAAGTACCGATGTTGTCAAATGACGTGTTGCGTACAATCATGGGATCTTATGATTAATCTTCTCGTATTGTTTACGGGTGATCCTGAACCATATAAAATTAAATTATGAGTACATATATATAAAATATCATGTTATTTTAAAAAGATGTGATTTATTTAATTTTTCTCCAATTATTTTCGTGACTAAACAAGTCTTGGATATCCGATTTTGTTTTGGTCATAGTTTCTTCGTTACAACTCCGTTTTCGTTGGTTCAACTTGGCACTTCCTTGGATCGAGTCCCTCTTTAAGAATATGAACTGTAAATACCTTAGTTTGTATTCGAAATCACAGGTCAAAGGTCAAACTTTGGTGAAACTTATGAAGTTAATCATTTTTGTTACAAAAATATCATTTAATGACCATTTTTCTAAAAACACTTATACTTTGAATTAAATCATGAAATTTTTATGTGTTAACATATTCATAAGAAATATCATTTTTCCAGAATATAAACCTCCAATTCAAAGTTCAAGATGGTTTTTAATTATCCAACCCCAAACAGCCCCCGGTTACACTCCGACGTCGTAAAAACAGTTTTTAAGGTGTTCTTTGAAAAACCAAGTTAAACCTTGTTAAATTAGCATATATTTAAGATATATTACAGGTCTTGAAGTATTTTAAAAGTTAAGTTAGAAGGATCTATTTAGTTTGCAAACAAGTTTGAAAACATTCAAACTATGTTCTTGTTGTTAAAATTTTATACCACAAAATAAGATAGCTATATATATATGAATCGAATAAGGTTATGAACATAGTTACTACCTCAAGTTCCTTGGACAAGGTTGCTGTAAAAGAGGAGTAAGAACCTAGAACCAAAAGGGTGATGGAATTGGATGAAAGATTGGAAGTAAGTTTGTGTTCTTGGAAAGGATTCTTGAAGTGTTTTTGTAAGGGTTTTCTTATGGTGATTAAGGCTTGTTTCTATGGCTAGATCTTCATGGTTTCTTGCTGAATGGTTATGGAGTTTAAGGGTTAAGAAAGAGTGTGTGTTTTAGCTAGAAAATGGAAGTGAAAGTTGAATCAAAATGAGGATACATGATCCTCCTTAAAAACGTGATTTAGGGGGGAAAAAGGACAAAACTTTTAAGCTTGTAATCTTGTGTATTTGTCAAACAATCATACAAAAGCAATTACCTCTACCTTAGGGCAGTAACAAGGGCTAGTTAGGTGGTGATTTGATGTGTATATACCAATAGTAAATACGTATAGAAGTTAGGTATGATACGAGTACATATACTCTAGATATACGTATAGAAATCTCGTGAAAATAGAATGAGGATTCAAATATAGCTATCTTTTGTGAATACACTTATATGATTTTATGTATTTAAGTCCTTAAAAGTGATTAAATACATTACATATACGATATATGTATAAACATTATAGGTTATAAGTATTTATGTCAAATAACGTTACGTATGGTTATCGTTTTGAAAACTTAAGTTAGTAGTTTCAAAATATACTTATAACTTATTGTTATTAATACAAAATGAGATATTAAAACATTCATTAATCATGTTAAATATGTATATATACATATATATACACAAATGTATAATTATCATATATTGTATAGTTCGTGATATCATCGGTCAAACTAGACGGTCAAACGTTGTGTAAAACTCTTTTCGGAAACATAAATCTCAACAATTTGGATTGCTTATCATGTTAGTAAGGTTTAATTTATATAAATATTAATCTTATAAATATAGAACGATCGAAAAAGTGCGGGTCATTACAGTACCTACCCGTTAAATAAATTTCGTCCCGAAATTTTAAAATTGTACCTATTTTGCGTCATTGGAAAACAAGTGTGGATATTTTTGTTTCATTTGATCCTCTCGTTCCCAAGTAAACTCGGGACCCCTTCGAGCATTCCAACGAACCTTAACGATCGGTATGTTGCTCTGCTTGAGCCGTTTAACTTCACGATCCATGATTTCGATTGGTTCTTCGATGAATTGTAGTTTCTCGTCGACATGGATTTCTTCAAGAGGAATGGTGAGGTCTTCCTTTGCAAGACACTTCTTAAGGTTTGAGAAGTGAAATGTATTATGTACTCCGGCGAGTTGTTGTGGTAACTCGAGTCGATAAGCTACCGGTCCAATGCGTTCGATAATCTTGAACGGGCCTACATATCTTGGGTTCAGTTTACCCCTTTTTCCGAAGCGTATTACACCTTTCCATGGTGACACCTTTAACATAACCATGTCACCAATCTGAAACTCTAATGGTTTCCTTCGAACATCGGCGTAGCTCTTTTGGCGACTACGGGCTGTTTTCAATCTCTCCTTGATTTGTACTATCTTCTCAGTCGTTTCGTGTATGATCTCGGGACCAGTTAATTGTCGATCTCCTACTTCATTCCAACAAATAGGAGATCTACACTTCCTTCCGTACAATGCTTCGAATGGCGCAGCTTTAATGCTCGCATGATAACTATTATTATACGAGAATTCTGCTAATGGTAGATATTTATCCCATCCGTTTCCAAAATCGATCACACATGCCCTGAGCATGTCTTCAAGAGTCTGAATCGTTCTTTCACTCTGCCCGTCGGTTTGCGGATGATACGCGGTACTCATATCCAAACGAGTTCCTAGGGCCTCCTGTAGTGATTGCCAGAACTTTGATGTAAATCTACTATCACGATCGGATATAATGGAAATAGGTATTCCATGCCTTGAAACAACTTCCTTTATATACAAGCGTAATAGTTTCTCCATTCTATCCGTTTCCTTTATAGGCAAGAAATGTGCAGACTTGGTGAGACGATCAACAATCACCCAAATGGTGTCGTATCCCCAGGCAGTCTTTGGTAACTTCGTGATGAAATCCATGGTAATACCATCCCATTTCCATTCTGGGATTTCTGGTTGTTGAAGTAACCCTGACGGCTTCTGGTGTTCAGCTTTGACTTTGGAACAAGTTAAACATTCCCCAACATATGTTGCAACGTCTGTCTTTAAATTAGGCCACCAATAATGTGTCTTAAGATCTTGGTACATCTTTCCAACTCCAGGATGTATCGAGTATCTTGTCTTATGTGCCTCATTCAATATCAACTTCCTTAATCCACCCAACTTCGGTACCCAAATACGGTTTGCAAAATATCGAATTCCATCTTCCCGTATAACGAGTTGCTTCTCATACTTCTTCATTATTTCATTTCCTATATTTTCTTTAGTAAGTGCTTCTCGTTGAACTTCTTTGATTTGTGAGTTGAGATTCATGCGAATTTTTATGTTCATCGCTCGTACTCGAATTGGTTCTCGTTCCTTTCTGCTTAGAGCGTCGGCCACCACGTTCGCTTTCCCGGGATGATAACGAATTTCACAATCATAGTCATTTATTAACTCAACCCACCTACGTTGCCTCATGTTCAGCTGTTTTTGATCGAAAATATGTTGAAGGCTTTTATGATCAGTAAACACAGTGCATTTAACCCCATACAAGTAGTGTCTCCATATCTTCAATGCAAACACGACTGCTCCCAGTTCTAGATCATGCGTCGTATAATTCCGCTCGTGAATCTTTAATTGTCGGGATGCGTATACAATAACTTTCTTCCGTTGCATAAGAACGCAACCAAAACCTTGTCGCGAAGCGTCACAATATATTTCAAAATCATCGTTCCCTTCTGGTAACGATAAAATAGGCGCCGTAGTCAACTTCGTTTTCAGTAATTGAAATGCACTCTCCTGCTCAGAAGTCCATTCATATTTCTTCCCTTTTTGCGTTAACGCTGTCAACGGCTTAGCTATTCGGGAAAAATCTTGAATAAACCTTCTATAATAACCGGCTAAACCCAAAAATTGGCGTATCTGCATTGGTGTTTTAGGAGTCTCCCATTTTTCAATGGCTTCAATTTTTGCTGGATCAACCTGAATTCCTTTGCTACTAACAACGTGGCCAAGAAATTGCACTTCTTTCAACCAGAAAGCACATTTAGAAAATTTAGCATATAGCTGTTCTTTTCTTAACAACTCTAATATCAACCTTAAATGCTGCTCATGCTCTTGCTCACTCCTGGAATAGATAAGAATATCATCAATGAAAATGATAACAAACTTATCTAAATATGGACTATAAACTCGATTCATGAGGTCCATGAATACAGCTGGCGCATTCGTCAATCCAAACGGCATGACCAAAAATTCGTAATGACCGTAGCGTGTTCGAAAAGCAGTTTTCGGTATATCTTCTTCTTTGACACGTAATTGATGATAGCCCGATCTTAGGTCAATTTTCGAGTACACACATGATCCTTGGAGTTGATCAAATAAGTCGTCAATTCTCGGTAGTGGATACCGATTCTTGATAGTTAACTTATTTAATTCACGATAATCTATACACATTCGGAAAGATCCGTCTTTCTTCTTGACGAATAAAATTGGAGCTCCCCACGGTGAAGTACTTGGTCGTATGAATCCACGATCCAGTAATTCTTTTAACTGACTCTGAAGTTCTTTTAACTCGGACGGTGCAAGTCTATATGGAGCACGGGCAACCGGTGCAGCTCCTGGTACAAGATCTATTTGAAATTCTACAGATCTAAATGGAGGTAATCCCGACAACTCTTCCGGAAATACTTCAGGAAAATCTCTTGCCACAGGCACGTCATTGATGCACTTCTCTTTTTCTTTCTTTTCGACTTTATTAACATGTGCTAAGATAGCATAGCACCCTTTCTTCAAGCACTTTTGAGCTTTCAAATAACTAATGAGTTTTAGCTTTGAGTTACCCTTCTCTCCATAAATCATTACTGGCGTTTTATCCTTACGAGGAATGCGAATTGCCTTCTTGGCGCACACAACTTCAGCTCCTATTTTGGACATCCAGTCCATGCCGATTATTACATCAAAACTTCCTAATTCTACGGGTATCAAATCAATCTTAAATGTTTCTCCGGCTAAATTTATTTTACAATCACGGCAAATTTTATCGGCTTTAATTAGTTTACCATTAGCTAACTCAATCATGTACTTAGCATCTAGAGGTAATGATGAACAATTCAATTTAGCGTGAAAGTCTCTACACACGTAACTTCTATCAGCACCAGTATCAAATATAATAGATGCGGATAAGTTATTAATGGTAAACGTACCCGTAACAAGCTCCGGGTCTTCACATGCCTCTCTAGCATTAATAACAAATGCTCTCCCACGTGCAGGTCCGATATTCTTCTCTGGATTCGGGCACTGGCTCTTATAGTGACCTTGTTTTCCACACCCAAAACAAGTAATGGTAGCCAAAGCAGTTCTATTTGCATTGGTGGCAGGAGTCTTGGTACCATTTGTATTTGTAACGAGAGCCCTACAATCTTCAGCAAGATGACCCTTTCGATTACATTTGTTGCATACCACATTACAGTAACCAGAGTGATGTTTGTGGCATCGGTTGCATAAAGAATTTTGTCCTTTATAACCAAAGCTTAAACCACTACCCGCACCTTGCGTGATTTCTTGTTTCTTAAAAGATTGTTGTTGGTTACCTCGATCATAATTTCCATTCCACTTTCTTTTGTTACCTGATACCTTCACATCAGTATTGGATACTTTCTTATCCATGATGACCTGATCCATTAGCTCGTTTGCCATGGTTATAGCTTCATGAATTGTCTTAGGTTTCGATGCTGTAATGTTTGCCTTGACCTTTTTGGGCAAACCATCTTTGTACATTTCAATCTTCCGTTCTTCGGTTGGAACCAATTCAGGACATAGCAAAACTAATTCCATGAATCGCTGATTGTAGTTGGTGATTTCAGTACCAATAACCTTCAGACTTCGTAACTCATCTTCCAACTTCCTAACCTCGTTCCTTGGACAATATTCGTTGATTAACATTGTTTTGAATTCTTCCCACGGAGTATCATAAGCTACATCTCCTCCTACAGCCTTCACATAATTTTTCCACCACGTGAGTGCACTATCTTGTAAAGTGCACGATGCATACTTGGTCATGTCCTTTTCAACACAACCACTGATTTTAAACACAGTCTCCATCTTTTCTATCCACCGGGTTAAACCGATCGGTCCTTCTGTTCCACTGAATGATGAGGGCTTGCAAGCTTGAAAAGTTTTGTAAGTGCACCCCACACGAGGATTTGGGTTAACTGCAGCACCTCTTGCAACCTCGACCCATAACATTCTGTCGTTCACCCGCTGATTGATGAGTTCCTGGATTTCTTGTTCCGTCATTCGGTTCAATCGCGCCATATTCTTCTATAAGAATGAAAAGAAAATAATTATTCACATGGAATATTATAGATGTAGTGTATATTTACAGTACATTATAGCTTATTAATAATATGAACCAGGTATTATTATAAAAGCCTTTTCTTCTTATTAGCGTTTTATAATTATATCTAGGGTAGTACCTACCCGTTAATGTCCATACTTAATAGCTTAGTACAGAATCAATTACTACCATCTAAATAATACTTAACCATGGAAAATTATTGCATTTCACACTTCACTATTTTACATATGCTTATCTTACATCGAACATTAAACAAACCACACTAATAATATTATACAAAACATTATATGATCCCATGGTTTAATACAGCAGCGCATCGTTTGGTCTATTTTCTAGGACGTTTAGGTTCAAAGAATCGCTTAACGCTTATCCCGGCTGTCTGCCTATATTTTGGCTGTGGGACTGAAGAACTGGATGCCGGGATAGAACGAATAGGAATAGAGGGAATAGGGGTGGTAGTGTCTAGTGGAGTTGGTGCCACATCATCCTTACTAAACTCGGGATTTGAATTTTCTAATTCATTAGCCTTTCGTTTCTTTCCTAGTTCGAACTCGTCTTTTGTAATTTCCTGTATTTCTTCCTCGGGTTCACTTTCCTCCTCGGGTTCACTTTCCTCCTCGGGTTCACTTTCCGGGTTCTCTATAGTCGGTTCATCCGGAATTTGTGAGTCTTCCCCAAAGATATTATTTTTGTCATCGGATAGGTTAATGACTGGAACACCATCTGAAGATTCTGGTTCGGAGTCGCTGAACGTGATGACAAGTTTTGAGCCCGACATCTATCACACAACAACTAACCCATTAGTACTACATAATATTTACATATAAATTTTAACCAACAATGATAAGCAATGGTTTTTAAATCAGACCCGGTCAAAGTCCAGACTTACTAATGTATCCTAACGACTTATCAGTTAGACACACTAATGCAAACCTGGTTCGCTAAGACCACCGCTCTGATACCACATGTCATAACCCGTCCTTAACCATAAGAACGTGTTAGATAACGTATGATTTCATTGCGAGGTATTGACCTCTATATGCGACATTTTTAAAAGAACAACTGCATATATTTTACATTACAAACCATAACTCTTATTTTAATACAAGCTTTAGACAATAAAAAGATGATTATCGTTTAGCAATAATCTTAGACTTACAAACTTTACATGTGATAATAACAATACGATTTCTAGCATATTTTACATTACAATTCCTCGGATATGCAGTTTTATTTTTGACACAAATATGCATACTCAAGATCTTGCTTAAATTCAACATGTTGCAGCGGAAGCTTTTAGTTATCACCTGAGAATAGACATGTTTAAAACGTCAACATAAAGTTGGTGAGATATAGGTTTAATGCCGGCAGCAATATATATATAGACCACAAGATTTCACATATAAACATTTTAATAAAAATATTCTAAGTGGTTGAGCACTTGGTAACCATACTTAACATTTAATCACGTCGCATATTCCCTTTATTATGAAATCTTACTACACCGTACCAAGTGTAGTCACGAAACGAAGTACTGTGCAACCGTTGAATACTGGTCGTCCAGTCCGGTTGGGGTTGTCAGGCCCGATAGATCTATCAACAGGATTCGCGTTTACAATACCGCTGTAAATAACAGTTACCAAGCTACAGGGAAGTATGCCAGTGGTACAACTCAACGTAGAATATATTTTTCAGTTACTTGTGTCCATATCGTAAAACATAAAATACATGTATTCTCATCCCGAAATATTTAGAGTTTAAAAGTGGGACTATATACTCACTTTCGTCTTGAAGATATGTAATTTTGACTTGGTCTCCGATTGATATCACAAACCTAACCATATATAATATATCAATACCTTTTCTTTTTAAACAATCGTCACATATATATACTTATAATACTTTTAATAATTCCTTAGTCCGTAGTTAGCAGTTCGATGTTAGTAATTCAATTTTAAATGGTTCATTTTTAGGTGATTAATAAACCCCCAATGAAATAAATAAAAACCCCATCGTATATGTATTGGTCGAGATTAATCTTGACCCACGGTACCGGTGTTGTCAAATGACGTGTTGCGTACATAAAGTACCGGTGTTGTCAAATGACGTGTTGCGTACAATCATGGGATCTTATGATTAATCTTCTCGTATTGTTTACGGGTGATCCTGAACCATATAAAATTAAATTATGAGTACATATATATAAAATATCATGTTATTTTAAAAAGATGTGATTTATTTAATTTTTCTCCAATTATTTTCGTGACTAAACAAGTCTTGGATATCCGATTTTGTTTTGGTCATAGTTTCTTCGTTACAACTCCGTTTTCGTTGGTTCAACTTGCCACTTCCTTGGATCGAGTCCCTCTTTAAGAATATGAACTGTAAATACCTTAGTTTGTATTCGAAATCACAGGTCAAAGGTTTGGTGAAACTTATGAAGTTAATCATTTTTGTTACAAAAATATCATTTAATGACCATTTTTCTAAAAACACTTATACTTTGAATTAAATCATGAAATTTTTATGTGTTAACATATTCATAAGAAATATCATTTTTCCAGAATATAAACCTCCAATTCAAAGTTCAAGATGGTTTTTAATTATCCAACCCCAAACAGCCCCCGGTTACACTCCGACGTCGTAAAAATAGTTTTTAAGGTGTTCTTTGAAAAACCAAGTTAAACCTTGTTAAATTAGCATATATTTAAGATATATTACAGGTCTTGAAGTATTTTAAAAGTTAAGTTAGAAGGATCTATTTAGTTTGCAAACAAGTTTGAAAACATTCAAACTATGTTCTTGTTGTTAAAATTTTATACCACAAAATAAGATAGCTATATATATATGAATCGAATAAGGTTATGAACATAGTTACTACCTCAAGTTCCTTGGACAAGGTTGCTGTAAAAGAGGAGTAAGAACCTAGAACCAAAAGGGTGATGGAATTGGATGAAAGATTGGAAGTAAGTTTGTGTTCTTGGAAAGGATTCTTGAAGTGTTTTTGTAAGGGTTTTCTTATGGTGATTAAGGCTTGTTTCTATGGCAAGATCTTCATGGTTTCTTGCTGAATGGTTATGGAGTTTAAGGGTTAAGAAAGAGTGTGTGTTTTAGCTAGAAAATGGAAGTGAAAGTTGAATCAAAATGAGGATACATGATCCTCCTTAAAAACGTGATTTAGGGGGGAAAAAGGACAAAACTTTTAAGCTTGTAATCTTGTGTATTTGTCAAACAATCATACAAAAGCAATTACCTCTACCTTAGGGCAGTAACAAGGGCTAGTTAGGTGGTGATTTGATGTGTATATACCAATAGTAAATACATATAGAAGTTAGGTATGATACGAGTACATATACTCTAGATATACGTATAGAAATCTTGTGAAAATAGAATGAGGATTCAAATATAGCTATCTTTTGTGAATACACTTATATGATTTTATGTATTTAAGTCCTTAAAAGTGATTAAATACATTACATATACAATATATGTATAAACATTATAGGTTATAAGTATTTATGTCAAATAACGTTAATTATGGTTATCGTTTTGAAAACTTAAGTTAGTAGTTTCAAAATATACTTATAACTTATTGTTATTAATACAAAATGAGATATTAAAACATTCATTAATCATGTTAAATATGTATATATACATATATATACACAAACGTATAATTATCATATATTGTATAGTTCGTGATATCATCGGTCAAACTAGACGGTCAAACGTTGTGTAAAACTCTTTTCGGAAACATAAATCTCAACAATTTGGATTGCTTATCATGTTGGTAAGGTTTAATTTATATAAATATTAATCTTATAAATATAGAACGATCGAAAAAGTGCGGGTCATTACAATATCACATTGGGAAACCCATAAGTTACGATGTGTTTACTTTGACGCATATATTGCGGGAAACCCAAATGCTATTTTACGCAACGGGTTAAGAAATTATTTTGACTCAATGTATCCGAATATAGGACTTCATGATTTAGAAAAAGCGGCTAACATGCAACATAAAGAAGCATGTTATGCTTATGGGTTAGTAATGTTCGCTTCTCACCAAAGTGAGAAAAAGAACATCGGGCTACAACTATTAAACAAAACATTCCCACAAGTGACGGATTCGGTAATTGGGGTAAGAAATGAGGTTTTTAGGTTATTACGAGATTGTTGGTCATTACGTAACCCTCATCCCTTTGTCGACGTTACAACACACTGTCTTATCAACGGCCATAACGGTTATGTTCCACAAGACCAAGGATGGGAAGTAGTCCTAGTAAAACCAGAATGCATGACTTGTTTCTGGACGTATGAATTATGTGTCTTTATTGCCTTTGCTGAACGACTTGTGTACTAGCTAGAATTATCTTCACAACTATCTTGTATCAAAGTTATTGTGTGCTATATTTCATGCTTTATGTAAAATAAGCGGTATTGTAAGTTTGTAAAATATTGTATAAAAGTTTGAACATGAAATATTATTATAATCAGTTTTTCATATAGAATTGTAGTAGTTGAATTGTATATTAGCTACTAAGTATGAACTTAACGGGTAGGTACTACCCGAATTTAAACTTATAAAACGCTAATATGAAGAAAAAGCTTTTATAAATGAGTTCATATTATGCTACAAAATACTATTAACTACTCTTAATATTATGTATGATTAACTTGTTCCATTTGACTATTTTGAAGGAAATGACACTGACTACTCGACACACCGTGAATATGAATGAAGAGGAATTCCGTACTTTTCTAGCTTCAAATATAGCCGCAGTACAGGCTGCGCTACATACCAACAATAACCTTGGATCTAGTAGTACAGGAAATCGTGTAGGATGCACCTACAAAGAATTCACTGCCTGCAAACCTTTGGAATTTGATGGAACCGAAGGACCGATCGGATTGAAACGGTGGACCGAGAAGGTCGAATCGGTGTTTGCCATAAGTAAGTGTACTGAAGAGGACAAAGTGAAGTACGCTACGCATACCTTTACAGGTTTTGCGTTAACATGGTGGAATACTTATCTAGAGCAAGTGGGACAAGATGATGCTTACGCACTACCGTAGTCAGCATTCAAGCACTTGATGAACGAGAAGTACCGTCCCAGAACCGAGGTCAATAAGCTCAAGACAGAACTTAGAGGGTTACGAACCCAATGATTTGATATTACCACGTACGAAAGATGATTCGCAGAATTATGCCTATTGTGTCCGGGAGCGTTCGAAGATGAGGAAGAGAAGATCAACGCGTTTGTGAAAGGATTACCGGAAAGAATCCAAGAAGATATAAGTTCACACGAGCCCGCCTCCATACAATAGGCATGTAGAATGGCTCACAAACTAGTGAAACAGATTGAGGAAAGAATTAAAGAACAGACGGCTGAAGAGGCCAATGTAAAGCAAGTCAAAAGAAAGTGGGAGGAAAACGGTGATAAGAATCACCAATACAACAACAACAGCAATTACAATAATAATCGCAATAATTATCCCAACAATTGCAACATTAATCGCAACTACAACAAACGGCCCAACAACAACAACAACAATAACAACAACAACAACAACAACAACAACAACAACAACAACAACAACAACAACAATAACAACAACAACAACAACAACAACAACAACAACAGCAACTACAACAATCATCCCAATAACAATAACAATCGCAACAACAACAACAATCAGAAGCAGCTATGCCAAAGGTGTGAAAAGTATCACTCGGGGTTCTGCACCAAATTTTGCAACAAGTGTAAAATAAATGGTCATAGCGCGGCGAAGTGTGAGGTCTACGGACCAGGGATTAACAGAACGAAAGGAACAAATGGTGTCGGAACGAGTAATGGCGGAGCAAGTAGTGTCGGAGCAAGTTATGCCAATGTAGTTTGTTATAAATGTGGAAAACCGGGCCACATTATTAGAAATTGCCCGAACCAGGAGAACACGAATGGACAAGGCCGCGGAAGAGTTTTCAATATTAATGCGGCAGAGGCACAGGAAGACCCGGAGCTTGTTACGGGTACGTTTCTTATTGACAATAAATCTGCTTACGTTTTATTTGATTCGGGTGCGGATAGAAGCTATATGAGTAGAGATTTTTGTGCTAAATTAAGTTATCCATTGACGCCTTTGGATAGTAAATTTTTACTCGAATTAGCAAATGGTAAATTAATTTCAGCAGATAATATATGTCGGAATCGAGAAATTAAACTGGTTAGCGAAACATTTAAGATTGACTTGATACCAGTAGAGTTAGGGAGTTTTGATGTGATAATCGGTATGAACTGGTTGAAAGAAGTGAAAGCAGAGATCGTTTGTTACAAAAATGCAATTCGCATTATACGAGAAAAAGGAAAACCCTTAATGGTGTACGGAGAAAAGGGCAACACGAAGCTACATCTTATTAGTAATTTGAAGGCACAAAAACTAATAAGAAAAGGTTGCTATGCTGTTCTAGCACACGTCGAGAAAGTACAAACTGAAGAAAAGAGCATCAATGATGTTCCCGTCGCAAAAGAATTTCCCGATGTATTTCCGAAAGAATTACCGGGATTACCCCCACATCGATCCGTTGAATTTCAAATAGATCTTGTACCAGGAGCTGCACCAATAGCTCGTGCTCCTTATAGACTTTCACCCAGCGAGATGAAAGAACTGCAAAGCTAACTTCAAGAACTATTAGAACGTGGTTTCATTCGACCAAGCACATCACCATGGGGAGCTCCTGTTTTGTTTGTCAAGAAGAAGGATGGTACATTTAGGTTGTGTATTGACTACAGAGTGTTGAACAAACTTACCATCAAAAACCGTTACCCACTACCGAGAATCGACGACTTATTTGATCAACTACAAGGCTCGTTTGTTTATTCAAAGATTGACTTACGTTCCGGGTATCATCAAATGCGGGTGAAAGAAGATGATATTCCAAATACTGCTTTTAGAACACGTTACGGTCATTACAAGTTTATGGTCATGCCGTTTGGTTTAACTAATGCACCAGCTGTGTTCATGGACCTTACGAACCGAGTGTGTGGACCATACCTTGACAAGTTTGTCATTGTTTTCATTGATGACTTACTTATTTACTCAAAGAATGACCAAGAACACGGTGAACATTTGAGAAAGGTGTTAGAAGTATTGAGGAAGGAAGAATTGTACGCTAAATTTTCAAAGTGTGCATTTTGGTTGGAAGAAGTTCAATTCCTCGGTCACATAGTGAACAAAAAAAGGTATTAAGGTGGATCCGGCAAAGATAGAAACTGTTGAAAAGTGGAAACCCCGAAAATTCCGAAACACATACGCCAGTTTTTAGGACTAGCTGGTTACTACAGAAGGTTCATCCAAGACTTTTCCAGAATAGCAAAACCCTTGACTGCATTAATGCATAAAGGGAAGAAATTTGAATGGAAGGATGAACAAGAGAAAGCATTTCAGTTATTGAAGAAAAAGCTAACTACAGCACCTATATTGTCATTGCCTGAAGGGAATGATGATTTTGTGATTTATTGTGACGCATCAAAGCAAGGTCTCGGTTGTGTATTAATGCAACGAACGAAGGTGATTGCTTATGCATCTTGACAATTGAAGATTCACGAGCAAAATTATACGACGCATGATTTGGAATTAGGCGCGGTTGTTTTTGCATTAAAGACTTGGAGGCACTACTTATATGGGGTCAAAAGTATTATATATTCCGACCACAAAAGTCTTCAACACATATTTAATCAGAAACAACTGAATATGAGGCAGCGTAGGTGGATTGAATTGTTGAATGATTACGACTTTGAGATTCGTTACCACCCGGGGAAGGCAAATGTGGTAGCCGACGCCTTGAGCAGAAAGGACAGAGAACCCATTCGAGTAAAATCTATGAATATAATGATTCACACTAACCTTACTACTCAAATAAAGGAGGCGCAACAAGGAGTTTTAAAAGAGGGAAATTTAAAGGATGAAATACCCAAAGGATCGGAGAAGCATCTTAATATTCGGGAAGACGGAACCCGGTATAGGGCTGAAAGAATTTGGGTACCAAAATTTGGAGATATGAGAGAAATGGTACTTAGAGAAGCTCATAAAACCAGATACTCAATACATCCTGGAACGGGGAAGATGTACAAGGATCTTAAGAAACATTTTTGGTGGCCAGGTATGAAAGCCGATATTTCTAAATATGTAGGAGAATGTTTGACGTGTTCTAAGGTCAAAGCTGAGCATCAGAAACCATCAGGTATACTTCAACAACCCGAAATCCCGGAATGGAAATGGGAAAAAATTACCATGGATTTCATCACTAAATTGCCAAGGACTGCAAGTGGTTTTGATACTATTTGGGTAATAGTTGATCGTCTCACCAAATCAGCACACTTCCTGCCAATAAGAGAAGATGACAAGATGGATAAGTTAGCACGACTGTATTTGAAGGAAGTCGTCTCCAGACATGGAATACCAATCTCTATTATCTCTGATAGGGATGGCAGATTTATTTCAAGATTCTGGCAGACATTACAGCAAGCATTAGGAACTCGTCTAGACATGAGTACTGCCTATCATCCACAAACTGATGGGCAGAGCGAAAGGACGATACAAACGCTTGAAGACATGCTACGAGCATGTGTTATTGATTTCGGAAATAGTTGGGATCGACACCTACCGTTAGCAGAATTTTCCTACAACAACAGTTATCATTCTAGTATTGAGATGGCGCCGTTTGAGGCACTTTATGGTAGAAAGTACAGGTCTCCGATTTGTTGGAATGAAGTGGGGGATAGACAGATTACGGGTCTGAAGATAATACAAGAAACTACCGAGAAAATCATCCAAATTCAACAAAGATTGAAAACCTCCCAGAGCCGACAAAAGAGCTACGCGGACAGTAAAAGAAAAGATATAGAGTTTGAAATTGGAGAAATGGTCATGCTTAAGGTTTCACCTTGGAAAGGCGTTGTTCGATTTGGTAAACGGGGGAAACTAAATCCAAGGTACATTGGACCATTCAAGATTATAGATCGGACCAGTAGCTTACCAACTGGAGCTACCTCAACAACTCGCGGCTGTACATAACACTTTCCACGTCTCAAATTTGAAGAAATGTTTTGCTAAAGAAGATCTCACTATTCCGTTGGACGAAATCCAAATCAATGAAAAACTTCAATTCATTGAAGAACCCGTCGAAATAATGGATCGTGAGGTTAAGAGACTTAAACAAAACAAGATACCGATTGTTAAGGTTCGATGGAATGCTCGTAGAGGACTCGAGTTCACCTGGGAGCGTGAAGATCAGATGAAGAAGAAATACCCGCATTTATTTCCAGAAGATACGTCAACACCTCCAACTGCTTAAAATTTCGGGACGAAATTTATTTAACGGGTAGGTACTGTAGTGACCCGAACTTTTCCATGTTTATATATATATTAAACGAAATTGTTATTTACATGATTAAGTGTTTCTAACATGTTAAGCAATCAAACTTATTAAGACTTGATTAATTGAAATAGGTTTCATATAGACAATTGACCACCCAAGTTGACCGGTGATTCACGAACGTTAAAACTTATAAAAACTATACGATGACATATATATGGTTATATATATAGTTAACATGATTTTATTATAAGTATGTATCTCATTAGGTATTTTAACAATGAGTTATATACATTAAAATGAGACTATTAATTTAAGAAACTCGAAAACGATTATCGTTATAACAACGTCTTACTAGGTACATATGAATCATATTAAGATATTGATACACTTGGTTAATTATGTTAAATGATAAGTAAATATATTATTAAGTGTATTAACAATGAAATACATATGTAAAAATAAGACTACTAACTTAATGATTTCGAAACGAGACATATATGTAACGATTATCGTTGTAACGACATTTAATTGTATATATATCATACTAAGATATATTATATATCATAATATCATGATAATATAACAATTTAACATATCATTTGTTATAATAAACAATGGGTTAACAACATTCAACAAGATCGTTAACCTAAAGGTTTCAAAACAACATTTACATGTAACGACTAACGATGACTTAACGACTCAGTTAAAATGTATATACATGTAGTGTTTTAATATGTATTCATATACTTTTGAAAGACTTCAAGACACTTATCAAAATACTTCTACTTAACAAAAATGCTTACAATTACATCCTCGTTTAGTTTCATCAACAATTCTACTCGTATGCACCCGTATTCGTACTCGTACAATACACAGCTTTTAGATGTATGTACTATTGGTATATACACTCCAATGATCAGCTCTTAGCAGCTCATGTGAGTCACCTAAAACATGTGGGAACCATCATTTGGCAACTAACATGAAATATCTCATAAAATTACCAAAATATGAGTAATCATTCATGACTTATTTACATGAAAACAAAATTACATATCCTTTATATCTAATCCATACACCAACGACCAAAAACACATACAAACACTTTCATTCTTCAATTTTCTTCATCTAATTGATCTCTCTCAAGTTCTATCTTCAAGTTCTAAGTGTTCTTCATAAATTCCAAAAGTTCTAGTTTCATAAAATCAAGAATACTTCCAAGATTGCAAGTTTACTTCCAAATTTTCTAAATCCATTCCAAGTAATCATCCAAGATCAAGAAACCTTTGTTACTTATAGTAGGTTATCTTTCTAATACAAGGTAATAATCATATTCAAACTTTAATTCAATTTCTATAACTATAACAATCTTATTTCAAGTGGAAATCTTACTTGAAATTGTTTTCGTATCATGATTATGCTTCAAGAACTTTCAAGCCATCCAAGGATCCTTTGAAGCTAGATCTATTTTTCTCATTTTCAGTAGGTTTATCCAAGGAACTTGAGGTAGTAATGATATTCATAACATCATTCGATTCATACATATAAAGCTATCTTATTCGAAGGTTTAAACTTGTAATCACTAGAACATAGTTTAGTTAATTCTAAACTTGTTCGCAAATAAAAGTTAATCCTTCTAACTTTACTTTTAAAATCAACTAAACACATGTTCTATATCTATATGATATGCTAACTTAATGATTTAAAACCCGGAAACACGAAGAACACCGTAAAACCGGATTTACGCCGTCGTAGTAACACCGCGGGCTGTTTTGGGTTAGTTAATTAAAAACTATGATAAAATTTGATTTAAAAGTTGTTATTCTGAGAAAATGATTTTTATTATGAACATGAAACTATATCCAAAAATTATGGTTAAACTCAAAGTGGAAGTATGTTTTCTAAAATGGTCATCTAGACGTCGTTCTTTTGACTGAAATGACTATCTTTACAAAAATGACTTGTAACTTATTTTTCCGACTATAAACCTATACTTTTTATGTTTAGATTCATAAAATAGAGTTCAATATGAAACCATAGCAATTTGATTCACTCAAAACGGATTTAAAATGAAGAAGTTATGGGTAAAACAAGATTGGATAATTTTTCTCATTTTAGCTACGTGAAAATTGGTAACAAATCTATTCCAACCATAACTTAATCAACTTGTATTGTATATTATGTAATCTTGAGATATCATAGACACGTATATAATGTTTCGACCTATCATGTTGACACATCTATATATATTTCGGAACAACCATAGACACTCTATATGTGAATGTTGGAGTTAGCTATACAGGGTTGAGGTTGATTCCAAAATATATATAGTTTGAGTTGTGATCAATACTGAGATACGTATACACTGGGTCGTGGATTGATTCAAGATAATATTTATCGATTTATTTCTGTACATCTAACTGTGGATAAGTAGTTGTAGGTTACTAACGAGGACAGCTGACTTAATAAACTTAAAACATCAAAATATATTAAAAGTGTTGTAAATATATTTTGAACATACTTTGATATATATGTATATATTGTTATAGGTTCGTGAATCAACCAGTGGCCAAGTCTTACTTCCCGACGAAGTAAAAATCTGTGAAAGTGAGTTATAGTCTCACTTTTAAAATCTAATATTTTTGGGATGAGAATACATGCAGGTTTTATAAATGATTTACAAAATAGACACAAGTACGTGAAACTACATTCTATGGTTGAATTATCGAAATCGAATATGCCCCTTTTTATTAAGTCTGGTAATCTAAGAATTAGGGAACAGACACCCTAATTGACGCGAATCCTAAAGATAGATCTATTGGGCCTAACAAACCCCATCCAAAGTACTGGATGCTTTAGTACTTCGAAATTTATATCATATCCGAAGGGTGTCCCGGAATGATGGGGATATTCTTATATATGCATCTTGTTATTGTCGGTTACCAGGTGTTCACCATATGAATGATTTTTATCTCTATGTATGGGATGTGTATTGAAATATGAAATCTTGTGGTCTATTATTATGATTTGATAATATATAGGTTAAACCTATAACTCACCAACATTTTTGTTGACGTTTTAAGCATGTTTATTCTCAGGTGATTATTAAGAGCTTCCGCTGTAGCATACTTAAATAAGGACGAGATTTGGAGTCTATGCTTGTATGATATTGTGTAAAAACTGCATTCAAGAAACTTATTTCGTTGTAACATATTTGTATTGTAAACCATTATGTAATGGTCGCGTGTAAACAGGATATTTTAGATTATCATTATTTGATAATCTACGTAAAGCTTTTTAAACCTTTATTGATGAAATAAAGGTTATGGTTTGTTTTAAAAATGAATGCAGTCTTTGAAAAATGTCTCATAAAGAGGTCAAAACCTCGCAACGAAATCAATCAATATGGAACGTTTTTAATCAATAAGAACGGGACATTTCACCTCTGACGCCGACCAAAAGCGTCAGTGAAAGCACGACCTCCATTCACCCCTGGAATGATGGTGCCGTCAGGACGGTACCGCTTCTTCGGCGGGGTGGAGGGTGCCTGTATAGGTACGTCATCAAGGTTCTCTTCGTCGGAGTCACTGGAGTCATCTGTAGAGGAGTCATCGGATGAAGGATCATCAGAATCATGTGGTGGTGACATGGGTGGCTGAACTGGTAGTCCGAAGGCGGCCAACATCTCTCTGTGTCTGCCTAGCAGAATCGGCACTAAACGTCCATCTGGAGTGCGTCGGCACGGCATGCGCATATGGTTACGGAATGGCCCTTCCCCGAACTCCGCGGGGATCACAACACCACCGATGCGGGGCTGTGACTCCGAGGATCCGGGAGCAGGCGGAGCTGGAATCTCCGTAGGGTCCACGTGTCCATTAATAGTAGCAACTGGTGCAGGCAGCTGGCTGCTAGTCCCGGAAGATGAAGCGCCGGGGTCACTCGTGCGTATCGGGATCGGTGGATCGGCAACGGTGGTAGGAGGAGTAGCTGAAGAGTCTAAACTGCCCAAAACGCTAGCAGGTGGTACATCCGACATCTGAACAAGGAAAAATAAATTTTCCATGTCAGTAAGTCATAAAGCAAGCACGTATTAGGTCAACAGTTTAAATCATGTATAACAATAAGTAGCATGGCAATAATAATGAATCGTACAGATGTAGCATGCAATCGAAAGCAAGTAATATCATGCAGTAGTGAAATCATGTAATAGCATACGGCATATAGAAGTAAGAGCAAGCAGCAGCATGCAGTAAGTTCAGCGGAAACAAGTAAACTAGCAAGTTGTAGATTAGTCCTATTAGTGAATCCTAATCGGGTCGGTCTTAGACTCACTAATGCAACCTAATTCCCTACAACCAATGCTCTGATACCAAATGTGATGCCCCATACAAAACCATCGTGTATGAATCATCAACAACAGGATCATTACAAGGTTAAGTACTATATGCGTTTTCAAAAAGAGTTTGCATTCAATAATAAAGTGATGTCTAAACCAACATCAAATGTTTTACAAACCAAAAGCATGCTTCACTAAGTAGAAGCAAATAATAAGTGTATGTGACCACAATGGTCATTACAAGTCATAGTTCAAAAGTACTAAAGTTTGAATGTAAGGTAAAGTAGTTCATGCGATGACAACTCTAAGCAGTGGGTGTCTACAGCACGACTAGTACATATCGGAAGCTAACCTCAAGCACCTGAGAAAAACATGCTTAAAAATGTCAACACAAAGGTTGGTGAGCTATAGTTTAAGTATAACAATAAGTAAGGTAGGCCACGAGATTTCAGTGCTACAAAGAGCGTTTCAAAACAGTATGATAAAGTATATGTTAACCGTGGGCACTTGGTAACTAACTTAACATTTATACCCCCTGAAAGTACACTTGGCAAGTGCGTATGTCTATGAAGTATTAAACACCCGTTAAATGCTAGCGCGACTAGCCCGAGTGGGGATGTCAAACCCTATGGATCCATATCTAAGATTCGCGTTCACCGGTTCAAAAACCAATGACTAAACATTACCGAGCTAAAGGGAATGTTTCTTCCGTTATATAACCCACACATATATAAGTTGAAGTACTCGTGCCTAGTATGTAAAACATAAAATCCGCATGTATTCTCAGTTCCCAAAATAAGTTAAAGTAAAAAGGGAATGCTATAACTCACAATGATAATGTAGTCGTAAAGTCGGTTCGGAAAAGGTGTGCAAGTAATCGGTCCGAAGGTCCTCAACCTAAGGCAAATAGTACTAAGTCAGTAAATCGTCTTAATAGGTTTAAAAGTATGTAAATAAGGTCTTAAGGGTCATCATCATTCATCATCAAACAAAAGGCGTAAAGTAAGTTTCGTTTATGGAAGTAATTTAAAACAAGGGCTAACTTCAGTCAGTCACCACGGCCTCTACCCTTACTGAATTAAGGTGATACCAGTGGCCATGGATCCGTATATGAGTCCTTTAAGTGTGGTAAAATTTACAGAAGCAAACTCGTCTTCGTTTGACCGTGGCGACGGTCTAAGTGCGAGTAGGTCAGAAATTTCTGCACAACGTTAAAAGGACATAGTGACGATCGGAGGGCCATAAATCCTAAACCGTAACTCGGATGAAGACGAGTCTTGAATGAAAAGTTATATAATCGAAAAGAGCTATTGGAAAATCCTAATCACAACAGCCCAGGTCTACTGGTCTGTTACAGAATCACCAAAACAGTAGGTAGAAGACAGTAAACAGAAAATTTGTGGGTTCCGGTGGGTTTGGTGCTTGATGTTCACCATGGTTCTCATCCTTGATGCATATAGCTTCAAGTGTACAACTCATTGATGTGTTTGCATCATTTTCACCAAAGTTTGACCATCATAACCCAAGTGCAAGTCTAAGACATGAAGCACAACTCACTTAAGTGTTGCAAGTGTTTTGGTGAACCAAAGTTACATCAAAGTCTTAGATTTGACACTTACATGAACTATAATACAAATATTGAACTCTAAAGTTGAAAATAAACTAACTAATCAAGATCATAAGATGTAGAACAAGGTTCTTAGTTAGATCTTGAATATCCAAGGCTCAAAAGTCTAGATCAAGCATAAGTATACAAAGTTACATTTAAAGAAAACTTATTTGTGTGTTCTTGAACTTTCAAAGTTAACTTTTAGTTCAAGATTAATGAGATCAAGACTAACTTGTAGTACTTGACCATTTAAACTAATTACATGAAATTAAAGTGCAAGAATGAAGAAGTAAACTAAGTAAACATGTAATTTGTTCATGGTTGTTCATACTTTTAAAGATTCAACCAAGGTTTGATCTTTAAGTAAAGTAAACTTTAAGTTTGCTTTATGAATCACAAGTATGATTTTAATCAACACATGAACTTGCAATCTTTAAAGAAAGTATATGTAGAACCTAAACTAGAGAGTTTAGTTCTTGAATGTTCTTGTTAATACAAGATAAAGTGATGAACAAACTAGTGAGTTTGATTCATAATAACATGTAAGTAACTAACTAACAAAGACAAGTAACTAACAACAATGAACAACAAGTATCAAACAACAAATGATGATGATGATTAGAGGTGTTTGTATTCGGTTTTCATCAAGAAAGAAAAGAAGAACAAGTTGTTTAAACACTTACAAGAAGAGAGAAAAGTGAGAGAGAATGAAATGCAAGTTTTAGAGTGTTTTTGAGAATGAGAGAATGTGAGAGTTTGAAGTAATGAAAAATGAAACAAAATCCTCCCCATATGCTTGAAAACTGACGGCATCAATGGGTCAAGGGGGAAGGAAAAGGTTTGTTGGTTACTAGCTTGTAAAGTCTTACAAAAGTTGGTTAATGGAGGTAGTCTCATAGGGATTATAAGGTAACTAGATTCTAAAAGCCTTAACCAACTAGTTACTCCCCAAATAATACTTACACTTTGAAAGACATGGGCTAAGTAGTTCATTAAGATGTAGGGTGGGCTTATGAGTCTTTATTCATGAGTCCATTAACTTAAAACAAGCTCAAGTTCCAATAATAACAAGTTAATCCAATTAAAGCCCAAGTAACTAACTAATAGCCTTAGTTAATTAAAATGATTAATAAATTTAATCATGAATGTAAATAATACTTGAAAATATTATTCGTGTAAGTTCCGGGTGTCACAAAGACGTTTCGGGCAATTAAAGTCAAGTTCGGGCAATCATGGCAACATGCAAACGTAATGACATACATTCATTTAATCACACGTATTAATAATAATAATTATTAATAAATAAACGTTGGAAATTCCAGGGTCGTTACAAATCCCGACAACTCTTCTGGAAAAACTTCAGGGAATTCGTTTACAATCTGTACATCCTTCACGCTTTTCTCCTCAGTTTCCAACTTCTTTACATGCGCCAATATAGTAAAACACCATTTTCTCATTAGCTTCCGTGCCTTCATAAAACTAATAAGGTTCAGCTTTGGGCTACATCTCTCCCCGTAAACTATTAATTGTTGAGTCCCCAAAATAATTAAGGATTTAATTATGACAAAACTGTAATTTATTTGCACTAAAATGTTATGTGCAGCCAGCACAAGTTTGTTCATATATAGACAGCAGATATTGCTGTGTTGAGTGTTTAGTTTGCTGCTTAGTCTACCAGTACAAGATAGACAGTAGTATTCAATCAGCACAGGATGTGTACCCAGCAATTCAAGAATATCAAGTGTCTCATCAATGAAGAACCAGCACAGCTGGAATGCAGCTTACTACACAAGACAGCTATGCTCTATTACAAGCATAGTGGTTTCCTGAGTGGTCTACATCAATTGTACTATTCAACAGAAGTCAAAGACAAAATTTAACAGAAAAGGACACGCATTGGCGGCTGATAAGTGACCTTACAAGACCACATGGGAATGCAGAAGTTTAATGCATATGCAGACATGTGTTATACTTTGTCAATGCCTAGGGAACACAATATTCTATTTGTTTAAACAAATAGTGGTGCCAAACCGAATTGGGGTGTTCCTGCAAATAGCTACCCAAGATGAAAGAGGAGAGCATGCTCTCTGATGCAGTTGTCCCCACAAGTACATACATCCTATGTACCGGTAGACAATAGAACCATTACACGGATAATAGGACTACTATAAATTGTTGTATCCACTATTGTAACAACTAGTGGTGTGAGTTTGTTTATTTAGAGTCCAAAACGTATAATAGCTTAGAACACACTCTGTAGCTATACTTAGGTAAATCTGTATCAACTAACTATCATTCCTCCAAGGATAGTTGTAATTCTTTATGATCTAATCAATAAAGAATAACCGTTGAAAAATTACCTTTGACTCTATTTAATTTACTTGCTTGAATACTAAATTGTGATTAACAGTTAAGTTAATTAAAGAGAATTGTATTCACCCCCCTCTACAATACTCCCGTTGTTTATCAAGGGACCAACAACTGGTATCAGAGCTTCAGTCTTGATAATTTAATATCTTGGATCTGAATTCTCTAATGGCTGTATACTCAAATACAGCTTACCTTGAAAATGGCTTATCCAATAGACCACCCAAATTTGATGAAGATGAGTATGAAACTTGGAAGACAAGGTTCATGCTTCACCTGGAGTCTATTGACCTACTCATGCCTGGTATTGCCACAGATGGTCCATTTGTCCCAACTGAGACTATTGATAGCATTCCAGCCACTGCTGACACTCTTGCCATTCCTGGCAGAGAGGTTGTTCTCATTCCAGCCAAATGGGATGCTGAGGACAAACGTCGTGTTGGACTTGACCCTAAGATCAGAACTCTATTAGCTATAACTTTACCTAATCACCTGTTCAAACTGATTAAGGGAAAACTGAATGCTAAGCTTATGTTAGACTATATAGATGTTACTTATGAAGGCATGGATGAGGTTAGGCAGAACACGATTATTGCTTTGAAAAGAGAGTATGAAATGTTCTTTGCCTATAAGAATGAGACCCTTAAGCAAACCTTCATTAGGTTTAACTCCTTAGTTGCTGACCTGCTTACTTTGAAAATTACATATACTGATTTTGAACAAGTAAACAAATTCATTGACTCATTGTCTGCTAAATGGAAACCAGTAACTGACCCTCTAAGAACCACTCAGACTTTAAAGAACTTTAACATGTTTTCCCTCTATGGTACACTTTGGAACCATGAGAAGGCAGAAGCTAAACTTGAACTAAACTTGAAAGAAAACTTTAAGTCTGCCCCCACCACTTCAAAATCTTCTAAAACAGATAATACTGCTCTTAATGCTGATGCTAAAAAGAAAGCTCAAAAGGCTTTACTGGTTCAAAAGTTGACAGCAGAATAAGAGTCAGCTGAAGATAATGTGGAGAGTGGTACTGGATCTGAAGAGAGCAGTGATGATGAAGATGATGTAGAAGGGTTTGCTGAAGGTATGGATTTCCTGGCTAGGCAGTTCAAAAAGTTTAATCGTAATAGAACCATCAATTCATACAAAGGGAGTAAGAAACCAAGTGCTAGGTATAGCAGCAAATCAGTCAAGGTCCTAAATCTGAGTGTTACAATTGTGGGAAGGTTGGACATTTTGCTGCTGAATGTATGTCCAGGAAACCTTCAATCTCACATGCTAACTCTTTTCCAAAAGCTGATAAGTACAAGAACAAGTACAAAGCTATGAAAGCTCAGATGAAGGAAAATGCAAAGACTGATAAGAAGGGAAAGCAGCCAGAAAAGGTTCTAGTTGCTGAGCATCATGACTGGGATGAAACCATCTCTTCTTCATCTTCTGACAGTGATACTGATGATGATGATGCTGGTTATGCCTCTGGTAAAAAGCTGTTTTTGATGGCCAAGGAGGTTGAGGAGTCTGATGAGGATGATAATGGTAGTACATTTGTGTCTGATATGAGGGAAGCTGACCTGAAAAAGGATTCACCTCAATGGAAAACTGAAATGCTGTATAAGGTTGATAATTTTCAAACTTATACTGATGATGAAAAAGCTGAAATGTTTAACAACCTAAGAGTTGATCTATTCAGAGGCTGTAAACGTGAAGAAGTTTTGAAAAATGATAACAAATCTTTAAATGATAAACTTAAAAGCAAAACTGATGAAATTAAGATCTTGAAGGATAAAATTTCAGAACTTGAAAAATAAAATTTTGCTTTAAAGTCTCTTCACGTTGAGGCAGCAGATGTTAAGAACCAGCTAAACGACCTCAAGAAGGTTGTTGCTTCATTGTGTACATCTGCTCAACGCACAGCTAAGTGTGTAAATGAGCAGGTGCCTGCCCAAGTGGAAACCTTCTTTGCTGGTGACTATGCTGCTGCTGCCCTTGCAGAAGTTACTTACATGGACCCCATTCTCGAAACTGATCCTGAAGCTATCTTGCCAAATACTTTTGCCAAGATAGTTAAGGGTAAAAAGGTCTTAACAAATAAGTTTGTCAGACCTACAGAGACACCACCACCGTCCATGAAAGAAATTTTGGAGGATGAAGTAAAAGCCAAGGAAACCACTACTTCAATTGATGAAACTACTGATCCCTCAAGCATTTACTATATGACTCCAAAGGAAAGATGCATTAAAAGGAAAACCATTGAAAACAACCAAAGAAAGTCAAAAACAATTGATTCTCCTTCATGTTCAAATTCCACCAATGCTGAGCCAGCTGATGAAAATTGTACTGGTCAACCAGTAGCTGCTGACAAGCCAGCAAAACGCAGTACTGGCAAGTCAAAGACAGCAATCAAGATTCGCACGAATCGTCCGGTATCAGCTGACGGGTTAGTAACTTTCCACACTGGCTCGTCGAACAACAAAGGCAAAGCAGTATACCATGATTATGGTACTGGTTCTAAAAGGAAAGCTGCCCTTAAGGGAAAAGCTAAAGTGAACCAAATTGTGGAATCATGTGATGAGTCATCTATAACTGAGATAATGACTGTCAAGCTTGACCAGCTCATAGCTGCCATATCTGAAAGTAGACCCGATCTTACTGTACCCATTTACTCAGTGTATGAACAGTCACCGATACTAAATGTGAGAAAATGCTACAAGTGTGGCAGCAAGTTTCACTTAGCCAACTGGTGTACTCTAACCCTAACTCCATCTGCTGCTGCCTCTTCAAGCGAACCAGCAGATAGGAAGAGATCATCAAAGATGACCTTTCCAGAACCCATCCTTGGATGGGTTCCCAAAAAGAACTAATCTCTTAGCTACTGTGCAGGGCATTCAAAACAAGTAAATATGGTATCTCGACAGTGGTTGTTCGAGGTATATGACCGGAAGTAAGTCCCTGTTAATGGACTATCAAGAAAAGGATGGTCCAGTTGTTTCGTATGGAGATAATTCATTGGGTTACACAAAGGGTTTTGGTACTTTAACAAATGGGAATGTTACATTCTCAAATGTAGCATATGTCGTTGGGCTTAAACACAACTTACTCAGCATAAGCCAACTGACAAGTAAAAACAAGATAGTTCAATTTCGAAGGAAAATTGGCACTATTTTTGATAAGACAGGGAAGCCACTGCTGACAGCCAAAAGACATGAAAACATATATCAAATTAACATGAACATCACAACAACTAATACTTGTTTTTATTCAAAGGCAGCAGATAATCTTAAATGGTTATGGCACAAGAGACTCTCACATCTCAACTTTAAAGATATCCACAAATTATCCAGTAAAAGTTTGGTGTCTGGGCTACCCACAATGTCTTATGTGAAGGACAGACTATGTCCTGGATGTGAAAAAGGGAAGCATCACCATGCCTCATTCAAGTCAAAGCAGATTTCATCTATTGAGAAACCATTTCACCTACTTCATATGAATCTTTTTGGTCCTGTTAATATAGCCAGCTGTAGTGGGAAGAAGTATACACTGGTGATTGTTGATGAATATTTCAGATACACTTGGGTATTCTTTTTGAAGCAAAAGAGTGAAGCTGCTGATGAAATTATCAATTTTATCAAAAGAATGGAACTACTAAACTGGTGAAGCAGCTTAGAAGTGATCATGGTACATAATTTAGAAATGCTACTTTAGAAGAATTTTTTGCTGATAAAGGTATTTCATAGAATTTTTCTACTGTGAGAACACCTCAACAGAATGGTGTTGCAGAAAGAAGAAACGGAACTCTCATTGAAGCACCAAGATCTATGTTGGATGAGTCTGGGTTGAAAAATTCATATTGGGCAGAAGCTGTGAACACTGCATGTTTTACCCAGAATAGATCCTTAATAGTGAAAAGACATCAGAAAACTACTTATGAAGTTCTCAAAGACAGAAGACCCTCAATTTCATTTCTTCATGTTTTTGGCACTCTCTGTTTCATTCTAAACAATAGGGATCAGCTAGGCAAGTTTGATGCTAAAGCTGATGAAGGTATATTTCTCGGATATTCCAACATGTCGAAGGCATATATGGTTTTCAATAAAAGACGGGGTTGTTTTGAAGAATCTATTAATGTTACATTTGATGAAACTGCCCCTGCTTCATCTTCTGGTCAAAGAGATGAGGAGTTACTGTTTGAAGAGCCAACTCAGCAAGCTCTAGATGATGAAGAAGAACCAGCAGCAAATCCCTCACCAATCCATGTTGCTGGATTTTCTGATGATGAGATGGAACACTCTGTTCTATCTGTGTCTAAACCAGGTAGACCTACTGGCTCTACTGAAGTCTTATAACTTGAGCATAGGTCTACTGGTTCTGAAGGATCTCAAGCTCGTACTGGTTACACTCATGATGAACAGCTATCCCCCAATGCTGCTCATTCCTCTGAGCCAGCTAATGATCAAGAAGATGTGTGTTCCACAACAAGCTCACCTGTTCATAACACTAGATGGACAAAGGAGCATCCAATTGAATAAGTTATTGGTAATCTGGTCAGTGGTGTTAAAACGAGAAGACATGCAACCAGCAACTTTTGTATGCATGTAAACTTTGTATCTACCATTGAACCTACATGTCCTGATAAAGCTATCAAAGATCCAAGTTGGGCAGGAGCTATGCAAGAAGAGATTTCCCAGTTTGATAAGAATAAGGCTTGGACAATGGTACCTCAACCTGATGATGAAACTAAAAAGATCATTGGTACCAAGTGGGTTTTCAAATATAAGATGGATGAAGATGTGATTGTGATCAGAAACAAAGCTAGATTGGTAGCTCAGGGTTTCAAACAGGAAGAAGGATTGGATTATGGAGAGACATATGCACCAGTAGCTATGATTGAAGCTATTAGATTGTTCTTGGCATATGCTGCTAAGATGAACTTTGGGGTATTCCAGATGGATGTTAAATCTGCATTTCTAAATGTGAAGCTGCAAGAAGAAGTTTATGTCAAACAGCCTCCTGGTTTTGTAAGCAGAAAATATCCAGACCATGTCTACAAGCTAGACAAAGCTCTTTATAGCCTCAAACAGGCACCAAGAGCATGGTATGAGACACTTCATGTGTATCTCACTCGTATAGGTTTTAAAGTTGGAACAATTGATACCACTCTATTCTCAAAAGAGATAGATGATGATCTCTTGCTGGTACAGATATATGTGGATGATATTATTTATGATTCTAAAAATGAAACACGTTGTCAAGAATTTTTAAAACTTATGTCAAAGACATATGAAATGAATTTACAAAGAGATCTGCAATACTTTCTTGGGTTGCAGATTAAACAACTTGATGATGGAATTTTTAATAGTCAAGATAAATATATCAAAGATATGTTAAAGAAATTTGGTCTGACCTGTTTAAAAGATATAGGGACCCCAATGGCAGCATCCACTTAAATAGATGCTGATCCCAATGGTGAACCAGTTAATATCACTGAATATAGAGGTATGATTGGATCCCTATTTTATCTCACAGCCAGCAGACCATATATTATGTTTGCCACATGTCTATGTGCCAAATATCAAGCTGACCCTAAAGAGTCACACTTGTTAGCAGTAAAGAGGATATTTAGGTATCTGAAAGGTACTGCTAAACGTGGTCTATGGTATCCCAAAGACCAGGATTTTGAGCTAATTGGATATTCAGATGCTGACTTTGCAGGGTGTAAGATAGACAGGAAAAGTACTACCGGTGGTTGCCAGTTACTGGGTGGTACGCTAGTCAGCTGGACGAGCAAAAAGCAAAATATTGTGTCCACATCTACTGCTGAGGCAGAATATGTTTTTGCTGGTAGTTGTACTGCTCAAGTACTATAGATGCAAAGCCAACTGAAGGACTATGGTGTTCATGTTACAAAAACTCCAATCTACTGTGACAACACAAGTGCAATTGCTATCACCAACAATCCTGTAATGCATTCTAGAACGAAGCACATTGACATTCGATATCACTTCATAAGGTATCATGTTCAAAAAGGAGATGTGGAGCTTCACTTTATTTCAACAGACCATCAGTTAGCAGATCTTTTCACAAAGCCCTTAGATGAGGAACGTTTTAACTATCTCATCTGTGAGCTGGGTATGCTTGAACTTTAAAATAAAAGACAACTTTGTTGGTGTGCTGACTCTACAACATGTAGGGCAAACCAGTAAGTCACAAACTCTTTCCTTACTGCCTACATTTCAAACAATCAGCACAACAATGTCTTTTATGATATGGTTACTCAAATGCTTGAAATGAAATACTAAATAGCTCACAATACTTAAATGATACCTTAAAACTGAAACTCATTTACTCCCAATGATTTAAAATTAAATTCATGACATATTAAATGCAACAAAGAATTCTTGTATTTAATAGAAAATTTATTTTATAGTTTTTAACTTCATTTTGAATTGAAAACTGCTGCATTTAATGCCTAATGGGAGGTATGAGTTGTAAAGGCCCGTCCTAATCCACCTGGATGAACACTTCAACATTTGGTCCCATTGCGAGGTACTGTCCTAAATATGCCATGAACGACTCCAAGTAACATCTTTAAAATGAGCAAATGCACAGCGAAAGATTTCTTTAATACCTGAGAATAAACATGCTTAAAAGTGTCAACCAAAAGGTTAGTGAGTTCATTAGTTTATCATAATCAATCATTCCATAATTTTAATAGACCACAAGATTTCATATTTCAATTTCTCATAAACATCATGCATGCATATAGCCATCTGCATAAAAATCATTCATATGGATTGAACACCTGGTAATCGACATTAACCATAATGCATAGAATATCTCCACAGACATCGACGTCTGTATAATAATAATCTCGAAGTACTAAAGCCATCCATAGACATGAATATGGGTTGTTAGGCCCAATAGATCTATCTTTAGGATTCGCGACAATTAGGGGCTATTTCCCTAATTCTTAGGTTACCAGACTTGAAGGGAGATATTCGATTTCGATAATCCAACCATAGAATGTAATTTCGATTACTTGTGTCTATTTCGTAAAATATTTATAAAAGCAGCGCATGTATTCTCAGTCCCAAACATATATATTACAAAAGCATTTAAAAAGGGAGTAATGAAACATACGATACGATATTTTGTAGTAAAAATATGCATACGACGGAACTAAACAATGCAAGGTTGGCCTCAGATTCACGAACCTATATCATTTGTATATATATTAACACATATAATCGTAATCGAACAGATTTATATATTATATCTTAAATTATGTATTATATATATTTAATTTGTGTATATATTTAAAATGATTAATATTTATATAGTTATATTAATATATATATATATATATATATATATATATATATATATATATATATATATATATATATATATAAATACTTAATTTGTTAAAAATGTTAATATGATTAATACATGCTTATATATAATATTACTATAAGTATATTTTTATATCAATAATAGTAACATAGGTTGTATTTGATTATAATGGTAATATTAATAATAATAATACTGATAATAATATTAACTATAGTAATAATAGTGATAAAAATAATAATAATGTCTCTAAAAATAATACTAATAATGATAATAATAATAATACTCCTAATAGTAATAAAAATGATAATTTTATTAAAAATGTTATTTTTTTATATATATATTGATAATAATAGTTTTTAATAAAAATAATACTTTTACTAAAATGATACTTTTCATAATAATGTTAATAATGATAGTTTTAGAAATAATGATGTTTATAATAATAATGATAATAATGACTTTACTACTAATGATACTAATATTAATTGTATTAATTTAGTACTAGTAACAATTAATTTAATCAATAATAATAATTATTATAATTGTAACTATAATTATAATAATAATAATTATTGATAGTTAATACTTTTATTAGAAATAATAATACTAATAATAATAGAAATAATTTTAGAGTACAACCTTTGGAGAAAACAAGCTTCTAAAAAAAAGAATATGTCCTTGCTCAGGCTCAAACCCACAACCTCTCGCTCACCCACAAACACCTCAAACCATCCCTCCATCCCTTTCTTTTCTGATTTAGCACACTTAAATAAATATATAACTCGTCTGTTTTTCTTTCTTATCCTTCTCAATTTTCGAATTACCAGGAACGAAATCTATCATCATTCATAAATCGTGTTATCATTTACTGTAAATCGTCACAGAATTATCACCATCATAATCACTACTTGTTTATCACCATACACCATCATTGTTTTTAGCTCCTTTCGTTGTACCAGGAATCGTAAGTTTCGTTGGTAGTTCTTGAAGGGTTTCGATTAAATAATAATAACAACAAAAGGTTCAGTTTGGGTTTTAAATCGAAATAGAAATGGTAGTAGCTATCAAACGAGAATTGCAGCTGGGTTAAAAAAAAATACGCAGTAGTAGCTGCAGAAAAGAATAGCAGTAACAACGACGGGCTTGTGGATTTAGGGTGGCCCAACAAAATAAAACTCAGCCCAACAGGTGAAACAAGTTTTCGGCCCAAGAAAATGAAAAGCCCAACAGAAAGCCTGTGTTGGGTCACGGCTTGCTAAAATGAAATATAGTTCACGGTCCAATCTAGCATTCTGTAACAATTCCATTCCATTTATCATTATCAATCAAGTGGGGTTATGTTCTTAAAATATGTCGGCCATCAAAGGAAAAAGAAAAGAAAAATGCAACACCTTTGTCATTGATATCCCATTCCATCATCATCATGAATGTAAACAGAAATGGAGTACAGTCAAACATAAGCTATAGCAGTTTTCTCTCTTGTGTTGTAGTAGGAAAATAAAGGAGTTTTTTTTTGTGGTTTGATTCTCATGGTTGTTGCAGGGAATAGATCATAATTGTTCGGGTTTTATTGGAACAAGATTATTGCAACATTCGTAATCTCAGAGGGTTTTGAGTCGAGCTGTTTTGGACAGACCCACACATATGTATCGAGTACTTGCTGAAGGTAACGATAGTAGTAACTAAAGTAAATTGGTGGTGGTTTTGATGGATTTCTTGCCAAGACAGAAAAAGAGAGTGAGTAGATGAGAGAGAGAGACAAGATGGTGGTTTTGGGTTTTTAAATGTGAATAGAAACAGAATCATAGTAGCTGCAACAATATTGGTTGATGGGTTTTCATTTAAGGTGTGATGGTTTAAGATGAGGGTGGTAGTTTGATGGCTTCAATAAGGAAGAGATAAGAGAGAGAGAGAGAGAGAGAGAGAGAGAGAGAGAGAGAGAGAGAGAGAGAGAGAGAGAGAGAGAGAGAGAGAGAGATAGAGATAGAGATGAGAGAAGATGGTGGTAATATGGGTGGTGACATGGTGGTGTTAGGGTCTCGGTTTTAACAGCACAACAGCATCAAAAGTTTAGGTGGTGTGGGTGGTGTTTGTTTCACCATCGTAGACAGCAAAAACTCAAAATCATACGGTGGTGAGGTGGTTTAGTGTGGTGGTCCAGTGATGTTGGAGATGGTGGCCGTGGTTGTGCTACAATCATAGAAGTAGTAGTATAACAACAAAGGTTTCAATGGTTTTGTATATGGTAATTGTGGTTTCGAAAATAAACAAGAACAGAAAGAAAGCATGTTTTGTTGGTAACTCGCTGGTGGTGATTCTAAATGGTTGTCTAGCTTATCGATTTGAAATAGGAAGTAGCAAGTCTTGATCATAGGTGGTGATCACGATGGGTAGTGTTGGCGTTTTGATGATGGTAACTGATTGTGGTGATCTTACAAGGGCAGTGTTGGGTTTTGAATCGGTGGTGATAAATAGGGTGGTGTGTGGTAGTCGTGGATGGCATGGTGGTGGTGCTCTTGGTGGTGACGAGTTTGAGTGTCGGTGGTGGTCGTTTGAAGAAGAAGTAGAAGGAGGAAGACAAGTTAGTTATAAATGATCCATGATCATATCCCTATACATATATAATATGATAAATATCTTATAATGATTTAATCTAACTGTATAAATAGTGTATCCACTATGAAAATTTTAGTTCACGGATCAAGTTAACATTTCAATAAGTTAAAGAACTTTTTATAGTTGAAAAGAAATTTGGTTACGTGAGAAACACAGGAATTAAAATTCAAATGAAGAAAGAAATAAAGGATTCATATGTGAGTAGCAATAAAGGTGTTGGTTTAAAAGGTAAGAAGACATCTAGGGGCAAGTTTTGGTGGGTGTTGATTTGGGATGCATGTAGTTATGTGTACATATATATATATATATATATATATATATATATATATATATATATATATATATATATATATATATATATATATATATCTAAATATCCAATCACAATAATATCCGTGAATCTAATAATTAATAATAATAATATAATATTAATTATAATATAGTTTTTAAAAATAAACGTGTGAGAATTGTCAGATTAGTTATATGAATGTTTAAGTCATAAACATATATATATATATATATATATATATATATATATATATATATATATATATATATATATATATATATATATATATATATATATATATATATATATATATATATATATTTTATATATATATATTTTATATATATTTTATATTTTATATATAAACATATATATATATATATATATATATATATATATATATATATATATATATATATATATTTTATATATTATATATTATATATCATAGGTTAGTGGATGGATATATACTAGTGGGTGTGAATGGAATTGAAAACAGTGTAACCATCGAAATCCTTTTCAGTATACATATCGACATCACTTCTAATTTCCGGATATAATTTCGTTCTCCGTTGTTAATCTATGGAGGATAAAAGGTTTTAGGAAAATCCCAAATTTATATTACATTCTTTTATTTATTTCAGTCATTAAATGTGAAACACATGATCAAGAGGTTCGTCTAATATTTATTTTATTATACTCACAAGCTTACATTTTACCTGTTTAATATTAATCGAAACATGAAACGTGTATTACAATCATTTAATATTTATTTTTGATATACCTTGTATATATATATATATATATATATATATATATATATATATATATATATATATTTATTTTAATAATAATATTATACTTTATTTTTATTTTACATAGTTAATTAAAGCATATAGTATTTTAAGTTATACTTCAAATATATACCTATATATACCTATATATATATATGTATATATATATATATATATATATATATATATATATATACTGAAATATGTATTTATCTATTTACAAATAGTTGTTCGTGAATCGTCGAGAGCAGTCGAATGTCAATTGAATATATGAGCAGTTCAAAATTTTTGAGACTCAACATTACAGACTTTGCTCATCGTGTTAAAAATATTAAATCGTATCGAGAGTTTGGTTTAAAATTAGTCGAAAGTTTCCGGGTTGTAACAGTACCTACCCGTTAATGAAATTTCGTCCCGAAATTTGATCGAGGTCGTCATGGCTAACAATAAAAATGTTTTCATGACGAATATGAGTTGATAAATAGAGTTTTATCTTCATTGAGTAATATGGATAAAATAATTCGAGTACTCGAAGCGTACGTGTGAATCTATCACAAAAGAGTGAAATGAGAAAATAAAGTTTCATCTTAACTTCTGACGTAGTCACGGTTGATTTCCGTAATTCAAGGAAATTAGAGAATATCTTCATAATCTATATAAGATTTGATTCTTCAGTAATTAAGGAAATTATGTTTCTCTTTAATTAAATGCGGTAATCTATCTCAATTGCTACGTCTGGTATTTCACTATAAATTTACCTCATCCGTTCCATTATTTTCACCACTCATATACTTTCTTCCCCAATTCATACTTCCAAAAGATCCGTTAAGATGCTCAATCCAGTATTGATTCTTGTTATTATCTTGACCATATATACAATTATTCTTCTTTTCTATCTCCCACCAGCAGAATATTTTTTACTTCTACGATGTTCTTGGGGTTATAGTATTTTTAATTCTCCCGTGTCTTTATATTGCTATACGCATTGATATACACGGTTTGTAATTTCTGTATTGTTGTTGGGCTTTATATTTTCCCTTAAATTTCGGAGCTCCATTCTTTTGTTTATCTTCCCGACTTTAAGTAAAGCGATTAAGACGTCTCGAATTTGTAGGTATGGACTTTAGAATTATCATAAATAATGTTCTAAGCAGAAAGGAAAAGTAATAGCACGATTTAATTTGTTAACTTACCAGATTCATGGAAGATAGAACTATCAAGAATATATTTTCTTGATATGTTCGAAGGTTAAGTAGAATGAAAGAGCTATGTATCATGGTACATGATGAGGGTATGATATGTGAACCATCATCACGTTCCATTAGAAATTCAGTATGACTTACTGTAATATAATTACGTTGGCCGGGCGTCATTATATTATACTAACTCATGCTTCAATTCCTAACACTACTCCAGAAATCATTCATAATTTAAACTCAAATTTTACAGAAGGATAGAAACTAAAACAGTTTCCTTTATGATTTAATACAGATAGCGCGAAGAGATAAATAATCTCGGGCAAAGATATTTATGAGGATATTTTCAAAAATATCGAGGATATTTATATCAATAGATACGATGATATCTTAGAGTTTCTAAGCTTGAAAGATGATGAAGAAAATTTTTCTGCAAGAATTTAGATTAAATAATGAACGAGGTATTCGCTAAAGATTTCATCAAATACTTAATCATCTGGATTCATTATGTACAAGTTTAGTCCTGGTGGTTTGTCCAGAGTCTCCTTCATGGTTTGCTCAATCCATTTTCCAGTACCAATTTTCTATTGAGTGTTTCCAACACTCCATTCTTTAGTATCAAGCTTTTTGGTCATTAAGACCATTTACAAGTTTTGCTGCTTCATCAGCATTCAATGTCACCATATTTGAATCATTGGTTATCAATCCGAGGTGTTTTCAAGAATTTGAAGGGTTTGAATGAAGATTGTAATTGTCAAGATACAAATGATGTTTAAGATGGAATTAAGTGGCAAACTTGAAGGAATGTTTAACTGTAGCAGATGTAGTTTATTAATGATATTATAAATCAAAATGTGTTATAATTAATATTTTCTACTCTTTTAATACTTTTTAATTGTCCAATTTTAGTATCTTAATGTTAGTAGTCCAATAGTTCAATATGTCCCGATTTATCCGACGATATTTAAAGTGCGTAAAATAAATAACAGTAATTAAATGATGATAAATAAAATTGCGAGTATTAAAATTGCGATAATTAAAATGACAATAAATAAAATGTAATAAGGAAATAGTCATAACGGGTATATGAACAGTTTGCTAGGATTTGGTTAGTATAGATTTACAATTTTACGTAGTTGATTAATTTATTTCTAATCAATTTTATTTTGTCCATTATTTTCTTCATTATGCCACTTGTCAAATCTTGACTTGGATTCTGATCGGTCAAAATCCGAATATAAAATTGAATTTGAATGAAAATAGTTGTTCTTTGGTGAACGAATACGTATATGTGTGGATTTGAGCAGTATTGTTAATGACTGCTGAATCTGAATTGAAGAATGTACAGTGTAACTTATTAATGTAAAATCTAAATATTCCTCGGGTATTACCTACCCGTTAAAATATTTTCACCATTAACAGTATGTACAAAAGAATCTTTGATGTTGAACGATACGTAGAACGAAGGTAATCAATGTTGAACCAGATGTAGAATGAAGATTATGCTCGAGGTATAGATTGTGATGTTGAGGCGAGTGATGTTGAGGCTTATGTTGTCTGTGGTACTGGTGCTGTAGGTGCTGGTGCTGGCGCTTGTAAGTTTTGCACCATATTCTCCAAAGTTACTACTCGAGCGCGAAGTTCGTTGACTCCTTCTATTACTTCGGTATGATTGGCAGTTGGAACGAGCGGATGAATAAGGTTTAGAATTGTAGATATTATGTAATCGCTAAGAACTATTCTGGAAATGAGGGTAAAGATGGTGTTTCGAATTGGTTAGCCGGTACGTGCTTCAGGTTCTTCATCAAGATGGCAATTTGATTGATGGAAGGGATCACCTTGTTCTCGTTTTCATTGGTTAAGTCGACTACAAACCCATCCCCAATTCATCCAGAATTGATGATGGCTGATTGGTTGGTCCATTCCGGTTGCACTGTTTTCAGAGCTCGAGTGGAAATCCATATCGGAAGAGCTGTCAGAATCCGAGGAACTTGAACTGGTTGCGAGTTCCATCTTGTACGGCCAGGTAAAAGATTGTTCGATATAAATGATTTTCAGATATCGGATGATATTCTAATTACATAGAATACCTAATACCTATATATAGTACAGAGGATCCCGTAGACTACAGAGGGAATTAAGGAAACGTATCAGACAAAGTCTAATGTAATGGAATATGTATTCGTCTGTACACCATCTATGCAATAATTGCAATAAGACGTGTCGAGACTGAAAATGATAAGTAGATATTTTTCGACAATGAATGATAAGTAAAACTTTTGACATGCAGACAAGGTCCAAGTCCAGACTCATTAATGTATCCTAACAACTACTAGGGTGAAGTCCAGACTTACTAATGCATCATAACAACTACTAGTTAGACACACTAATGCAAGATCTGGTTCGCAAAGACCACCGCTCTGATACCACCTGTAAAGGCCCGTCCTAATCCACCTGGATGAACACTTCAACATTTGGTCCCATTGCGAAGTACTGTCCTAAATTTGCCATGAACGACTCCAAGTAACATCTTTAAAATGAGCAAATGCACAGCTAAAGATTTTTTTAATACCTGAGAATAAACATGCTTAAAAGTGTCAACCAAAAGGTTGGTGAGTTCATTAGTTTATCATAATAAATCATTCCATAATTTTAATAGACCACAAGATTTCATATTTCAATTTCTCATAAACATCATGCATGCATATAGCCATCTGCATAAAAATCATTCATATGGATTGAACACCTGGTAACCGACATTAACCATAATGCATAGAATATCCCCACAGACATCGACGTCTGTATAATAATAATCTCGAAGTACTAAAGCCATCCATAGACATGAATAGGGGTTGTTAGACCCAATAGATCTATCTTTAGGATTCGCGTCAATTAGGGGCCATTTCCCTAATTCTTAGGTTACCAGACTTGAAGGGAGATATTCAATTTTGATAATCCAACCATAGAATGTAATTTCAATTACTTGTGTCTATTTCGTAAAACATTTATAAAAGCAGCGCATGTATTCTCAGTCCCAAAAATATATATTGCAAAAGCATTTAAAAAGGGAGTAATGAAACTCACGATACGATATTTTGTAGTAAAAATATGCATACGACAGAACTGAACAATGCCACTGAACAATGCAAGGTTGGCCTCGGATTCATGAACATATATCATTTGTATATATATTAACACATATAATCGTAATCGAACAGATTTATATATTATATCTTAAATTATGTATTATATATATTTAATTTGTGTATATAGTTAAAATAATTAATATTTATATAGTTATATCAATATATATATATATATATATACACAAATTAAATATATATATATATATATATATATATATATATATATATATATATATATAAATACTTAATTTGTTAAAAATGTTAATATGATTAATACAAACTTATATATAATATTACTATAAATATATTTTTATATCAATAATAGTAACATAGGTTGTATTTGATTATAACGGTAATATTAATAATAATAATACCGATAATAATATTAACTATAGTAATAATAGTAATAATAGTGATAAAAATAATAATAATGTCTCTAAAAATAATACTAACCTAATAGTAATAAAAATGATAATTTTATTAAAAATGTTATTTTTTTATATATTGATAATAATAGTTTTTAATAAAAATAATACTTTTACTAAAATGATACTTTTCATAATAATGCTAATAATGATAGTTTTAGAAATAATGATGTTTATAATAATAACTAGAACAAAATACTAAATATTAAATAAAGAAATAAAAGAAACTTTATTTTACTTATGTGTACACGGCCTAAACTCAGGGGCAGATCTATAGTGTGTCTAGTGGTTGCACGAGACACAACTGAAATACGCGATGTAGTGGAAATTTTTTTTGAATTTTTAAATAGTGATACTAGTAGATAATGTAAATTTTTGTGTTACACCAATGAAATAAGCCATCTAGTAGAAAATTTTTAGGGTTTTAACCGGTGATACCTGAAATGTCCCGTTCTTATTGATTAAAAACGTTCCATATTAATTGATTTCGTTGCGAGGTTTTGACCTCTATATGAGACGTTTTTCAAAGACTGCATTCATTTTTAAAACAAACCATAACCTTTATTTCATAAATAAAGGTTTAAAAAGCTTTACGTAGATTATCAAATAATGATAATCTAAAATATCCTGTTTACACACGACCATTACATAATGGTTTACAATACAAATATGTTACATCGAAATCAGTTTCTTGAATGCAGTTTTTACACAATATCATACAAACATGGACTCCAAATCTTGTCCTTATTTTAGTATGCAACAGCGGAAGCTCTTAATATTCACCTGAGAATAAACATGCTTTAAACGTCAACAAAAATGTTGGTGAGTTATAGGTTTAACCTATATATATCAAATCGTAACAATAGACCACAAGATTTCATATTTCAATACACATCCCATACATAGAGATAAAAATCATTCATATGGTGAACACCTGGTAACCGACAATAACAAGATGCATATATAAGAATATCCCCATCATTCCGGGACACCCTTCGGATATGATATAAATTTCGAAGTACTAAAGCATCCGGTACTTTGGATGGGGTTTGTTAGGCCCAATAGATCTATCTTTAGGATTCGCGTCAATTAGGGTGTCTGTTCCCTAATTCTTAGATTACCAGACTTAATAAAAAGGGGCATATTCGATTTCGATAATTCAACCATAGAATGTAGTTTCACGTACTTGTGTCTATTTTGTAAAACATTTATAAAACCTGCATGTATTCTCATCCCAAAAATATTATATTTTAAAAGTGGGACTATAACTCACTTTCACAGATTTTTACTTCGTCGGGAAGTAAGACTTGGCCACTGGTTGATTTACGAACCTATAACAATATATACATATATATCAAAGTATGTTCAAAATATATTTACAACACTTTTAATATATTTTGATGTTTTAAGTTTATTAAGTCAGCTGTCCTCGTTAGTAACCTACAACTAGTTGTCCACAGTTAGATGTACAGAAATAAATCGATAAATATTATCTTGAATCAATCCACGACCCAGTGTATACGTATCTCAGTATTGATCACAACTCAAACTATATATATTTTGGAATCAACCTCAACACTGTATAGCTAACTCCAACATTCACATATAGAGTGTCTATGGTTGTTCCGAAATATATATAGATGTGTCGACATGATAGGTCGAAACATTGTATACGTGTCTATGGTATCTCAAGATTACATAATATATAATACAAGTTGATTAAGTTATGGTTGGAATAGATTTGTTACCAATTTTCACGTAGCTAAAATGAGAAAAATTATCCAATCTTGTTTTACCCATAACTTCTTCATTTTAAATCCGTTTTGAGTGAATCAAATTGCTATGGTTTCATATTGAACTCTATTTTATGAATCTAAACAGAAAAGTATAGGTTTATAGTCGGAGAAATAAGTTACAAGTCGTTTTTGTAAAGGTAGTCATTTCAGTCGAAAGAACGACGTCTAGATGACCATTTTAGAAAACATACTTCCACTTTGAGTTTAATCATAATTTTTGGATATAGTTTCATGTTCATAATAAAAATCATTTTCTCAGAATAACAACTTTTAAATCAAAGTTTATCATAGTTTTTAATTAACTAACCCAAAACAGCCCGCGGTGTTACTACGACGGCGTAAATCCGGTTTTACGGTGTTTTTCGTGTTTCCAGGTTTTAAATCATTAAGTTAGCATATCATATAGATATAGAACATGTGTTTAGTTGATTTTAAAAGTCAAGTTAGAAGGATTAACTTTTGTTTGCGAACAAGTTTAGAATTAACTAAACTATGTTCTAGTGATTACAAGTTTAAACCTTCGAATAAGATAGCTTTATATGTATGAATCGAATGATGTTATGAACATCATTACTACCTTAATTTCCTTGGATAAACCTACTGGAAAAGAGAAAAAATGGATCTAGCTTCAATGGATCCTTGGATGGCTCGAAGTTCTTGAAGCAGAATCATGACACGAAAACAAGTTCAAGTAAGATCATCACTTGAAATAAGATTGTTATAGTTATAGAAATTGAACCAAAGTTTGAATATGATTATTACCTTGTATTAGAATGATAACCTACTGTAAGAAACAAAGATTTCTTGAGGTTGGATGATCACCTTACAAGATTGGAAGTGAGCTAGCAAACTTGAAAGTATTCTTGATTTTATGAAACTAGAACTTTTGGAATTTATGAAGAACACTTAGAACTTGAAGATAGAACTTGAGAGAGTTCAATTAGATGAAGAAAATTGAAGAATGAAAGTGTTTGTAGGTGTTTTTGGTCGTTGGTGTATGGATTAGATATAAAGGATATGTAATTTTGTTTTCATGTAAATAAGTCATGAATGATTACTCATATTTTTGTAATCTTATGAGATATTTCATGCTAGTTGCCAAATGATGGTTCCCACATGTGTTAGGTGACTCACATGGGCTGCTAAGAGCTGATCATTGGAGTGTATATACCAATAGTACATTCATCTAAAAGCTGTGTATTGTACGAGTACGAATACGGGTGCATACGAGTAGAATTGTTGATGAAACTGAACGAGGATGTAATTGTAAGCATTTTTGTTAAGTAGAAGTATTTTGATAAGTGTATTGAAGTCTTTCTAAAGTGTATAAATACATATTAAAACACTACATGTATATACATTTTAACTGAGTTGTTAAGTCATCGTTAGTCGTTACATGTAAATGTTGTTTTGAAACCTTTAGGTTAACGATCTTGTTAAATGTTGTTAACCCAATGTTTATAATATCAAAATAGATTTTAAATTATTATATTATCATGATATTATGATGTACGAATATCTCTTAATATGATATATATACATTAAATGTCGTTACAACGATAAACGTTACATATATGTCTCATTTCAAAATCATTAAGTTAGTAGTCTTGTTTTTACATATGTAGTTCATTGTTAATATAATTAATGATATGTTTACTTATCATAATATCATGTTAACTATATATATAACCATATATATGTCATCATATAGTTTTTTTACAAGTTTTAACGTTCGTGAATCACCGGTCAACTTGGGTGGTCAATTGTCTATATGAAACCTATTTCAATTAATCAAGTCTTAACAAGTTTGATTGCTTAACATGTTGGAAACATTTAATCATGTAAACATCAATCTCAATTAATATATATAAACATGGAAAAGTTCGGGTCACTACAGTACCTACCCGTTAAATAAATTTCGTCCCGAAATTTTAAGCTGTTGAAGGTGTTGACGAATCTTCTGGAAATAGATGCGGGTATTTCTTCTTCATCTGATCTTCACGCTCCCAGGTGAACTCGGGTCCTCTACGAGCATTCCATCGAACCTTAACAATTGGTATCTTGTTTTGCTTAAGTCTTTTAACCTCACGATCCATTATTTCGACGGGTTCTTCGATGAATTGGAGTTTTTCGTTGATTTGGATTTCATCTAACGGAATAGTGAGATCTTCTTTAGCAAAACATTTCTTCAAATTCGAGACGTGGAAAGTGTTATGTACAGCCGCGAGTTGTTGAGGTAACTCAAGTCGGTAAGCTACTGGTCCGACACGATCAATAATCTTGAATGGTCCAATATACCTTGGATTTAATTTCCCTCGTTTACCAAATCGAACAACGCCTTTCCAAGGTGCAACTTTAAGCATGACCATCTCTCCAATTTCAAATTCTATATCTTTTCTTTTAATGTCAGCGTAGCTCTTTTGTCGACTTTGGGCGGTTTTCAACCGTTGTTGAATTTGGATGATCTTCTCGGTAGTTTCTTGTATAATCTACGGACCCGTAATCTGTCTATCCCCCACTTCACTCCAACAAATCGGAGACCTGCACTTTCTACCATAAAGTGCTTCAAACGGCGCCATCTCAATGCTTGAATGGTAGCTGTTGTTGTAGGAAAATTCTGCTAACGGTAGATGTCGATCCCAACTGTTTCCGAAATCAATAACACATGCTCGTAGCATGTCTTCAAGCGTTTGTATCGTCCTTTCGCTCTGCCCATCGGTTTGTGGATGATAGGCAGTACTCATGTCTAGACGAGTTCCTAATGCTTGCTGTAATGTCTGCCAGAATCTTGAAATAAATCTGCCATCCCTATCAGAGATAATAGAGATTGGTATTCCATGTCTGGAGACGACTTCCTTCAAATACAGTCGTGCTAACTTCTCCATCTTGTCATCTTCTCTTATTGGCAGGAAGTGTGCTGATTTGGTGAGACGATCAACTATTACCCAAATAGTATCAAAACCACTTGCAGTCCTTGGCAATTTAGTGATGAAATCCATGGTAATATTTTCCCATTTCCATTCCGGGATTTCGGGTTGTTGAAGTAGACCTGATGGTTTCTGATGCTCAGCTTTGACCTTAGAACACGTCAAACATTCTCCTACGTATTTAGCAACATTGGCTTTCATACTCGGCCACCAAAAATGTTTCTTAAGATCCTTGTACATCTTCCCCGTTCCAGGATGTATTGAGTATCTGGTTTTATGAGCTTCTCTAAGTACCATTTCTCTCATATCTCCAAATTTTGGTACCCAAATTCTTTCAGCCCTATACCGGGTTCCGTCTTCCCGAATATTAAGATGCTTCTCCGATCCTTTGGGTATTTCATCCTTTAAATTTCCCTCTTTTAAAACTCCTTGTTGCGCCTCCTTTATTTGAGTAGTAATGTTATTATGAATCATTATATTCATAGATTTTACTCGAATGGGTTCTCTGTCCTTCCTGCTCAAGGCATCGGCTACCACATTTGCCTTCCCCGGGTGGTAACGAATCTCAAAGTCGTAATCATTCAATAATTCAATCCACCTACGCTGCCTCATATTCAGTTGTTTCTGATTAAATATGTGTTGAAGACTTTTGTGGTCGGTATATATAATACTTTTGACCCCATATAAGTAGTGCCTCCAAGTCTTTAATGCAAAAACAACCGCGCCTAATTCCAAATCATGCGTCGTATAATTTTGTTCGTGAATCTTCAATTGTCTAGACGCATAAGCAATCACCTTCGTTCGTTGCATTAATACACAACCGAGACCTTGCTTTGATGCATCACAATAAATCACAAAATCATCATTCCCTTCAGGCAATGACAATATAGGTGCCGTAGTTAGCTTTTTCTTCAATAACTGAAACGCTTTCTCTTGTTCATCATTCCATTCAAATTTATTCCCTTTATGCGTTAATGCAGTCAAGGGTTTTGCTATTCTGGAAAAGTCTTGGATGAACCTTCTGTAGTAACCAGCTAGTCCTAAAAACTGGCGTATGTGTTTCGGAGTTTTCGGGGTTTCCCACTTTTCAACAGTTTCTATCTTTGCCGGATCCACCTTAATACCTTCTTTGTTCACTATGTGACCGAGGAATTGAACTTCTTCCAACCAAAATGCACACTTTGAAAACTTAGCGTACAATTCTTCCTTCCTCAATACTTCTAACACCTTTCTCAAATGTTCACCGTGTTCTTGGTCATTCTTTGAGTAAATAAGTATGTCATCAATGAAAACAATGACAAACTTGTCAAGGTATGGTCCACACACTCGGTTCATAAGGTCCATGAACACAGCTGGTGCATTAGTTAAACCAAACGGCATGACCATAAACTCGTAATGACCGTAACGTGTTCTGAAAGCAGTCTTTGGAATATCATCTTCTTTCACCCGCATTTGATGATACCCGGAACGTAAGTCAATCTTTGAATAAACAGACGAGCCTTGTAGTTGATCAAATAAGTCGTCGATTCTCGGTAGTGGGTAGCGGTTCTTGATGGTAAGTTTGTTCAACTCTCGGTAGTCGATACACAACCTGAATGTACCATCTTTCTTCTTGACAAACAAAACAGGAGCTCCCCACGGTGATGTGCTTGGTCGAATGAAATCACGCTCTAAAAGTTCTTGTAATTGGCTTTGCAGTTCTTTCATCTCGCTGGGTGCAAGTCTGTAAGGAGCACGAGCTATTGGTGCAGCTCCTGGTACAAGATCTATTTGAAATTCAACTGATCGATGTGGGGGTAATCCCGGTAATTCTTTCGGAAATACATCAGGAAATTCTTTTGCGACGGGAACATCATTGATGCTCTTTTCTTCAGTTTGTACTTTCTCGACGTGTGCTAGAACAGCATAGCAACCTTTTCTTATTAGTTTTTGTGCCTTCAAATTACTAATAAGATGTAGCTTCGTGTTGCCCTTTTCTCCGTACACCATTAAGGGTTTTCCTTTTTCTCGTATAATGCGAATTGCATTTTTGTAACAAACGATCTCCGCTTTCACTTCTTTCAACCAGTCCATACCGATTATCACATCAAAACTCCCTAACTCTACTGGTATCAAATCAATCTTAAATGTTTCGCTAACCAGTTTAATTTCTCGATTCCGACATATATTATCTGCTGAAATTAATTTACCATTTGCTAATTCGAGTAAAAATTTACTATCCAAAGGCGTCAATGGACAACTTAATTTAGCACAAAAATCTCTACTCATATAGCTTCTATCCGCACCCGAATCAAATAAAACGTAAGCAGATTTATTGTCAATAAGAAACGTACCCGTAATAAGCTCCGGGTCTTCCTGTGCCTCTACCGCATTAATATTGAAAACTCTTCCACGGCCTTGTCCATTCGTGTTCTCCTGGTTCGGGCAATTTCTAATAATGTGGCCTGGTTTTCCACATTTATAACAAACTACATTGGCATAACTTGCTCCGACACTACTTGCTCCGCCATTACTCGTTCCGACACCATTTGTTCCTTTCGTTCTATTAACCCCTGGTCCGTAGACCTCACACTTCGCCGCGCTATGACCATTTCTTTTACACTTGTTGCAAAATTTGGTGCAGAACCCCGAGTGATTCTTTTCACACCTTTGGCATAGCTGCTTCTGATTGTTGTTGTTGTTGCGGTTATTATTGTTGTTGGGATGATTGTTGTAGTTGTTGTTGTTGTTGTTGTTGTTGTTGGGCCATTTGTTGTAGTTGCGATTGATGTTGCGATTGTTGGGATAATTGTTGCGATTATTGTTGTAATTGTTGTTGTTGTTGTTGTATTGGTGATTCTTATCACCGTTTTCCTCCCACTTTCTTTTGACTTGCTTCACTTTGGCCTCTTCAGCAGTCTGTTCTTTAATTCTTTCTTCAATTTGGTTCACGAGTTTGTGAGCCATTCTACATGCCTGTTGTATGGAGGCGGGCTCGTGTGAACTTATATCTTCTTGGATTCTTTCCGGTAATCCTTTCACAAACGCGTCGATCTTCTCTTCCTCATCTTCGAATGCTCCCGGACACAATAGGCACAATTCTGTGAATCGTCTTTCGTACGTGGTAATATCAAATCCTTGGGTTTGTAACCCTCTAAGTTCTGTCTTGAGCTTATTGACCTCGGTTCTGGGACGGTACTTCTCGTTCATCAAGTGCTTGAATGCTGACCACGGTAGTGCGTACGCATCGTCTTGTCCCACTTGCTCTAGATAGGTATTCCACCATGTTAACGCAGAACCTGTGAAGGTATGCGTAGCGTACTTCACTTTGTCCTCTTCAGTACACTTACTTATGGCAAACACCGATTCGACCTTCTCGGTCCACCGTTTCAATCCGATCGGTCCTTCGGTTCCATCAAATTCCAAAGGTTTGCAGGCAGTGAATTTTTTGTAGGTGCATCCTACACGATTTCCTGTACTGCTAGATCCAAGGTTATTGTTGGTATGTAGCGCAGCCTGTACTGCGGCTATGTTTGAAGCTAGAAAAGTACGAAATTCCTCTTCATTCATATTCACGGTGTGTCGAGTAGTCGGTGCCATTTCCTTCAAAATAGTTAAATGGAACAAGTTAATCATACAGAATATTAAGAGTAGTTAATAGTATTTCGTAGCATAATATGAACTCATTTATAAAAGCTTTTTCTTCATATTAGCATTTTATAAGTTTAAATTCGGGTAGTACCTACCCGTTAAGTTCATACTTAGTAGCTAATATACAATTCAACTACTACAATTCTATATGAAAAACTGATTATAATAATATTTCGCGTTCAAACTTTTATACAATATTTTACAAACTTACAATACCGCTTATTTTACATAAAGCATGAAATATAGCACACAATAACTTTGATACAAGATAGTTGTGAAGACAATTCTAGCTAGTACACAAGTCGTTCAGCAAAGGCAATAAAGACACGTAATTCATACGTCCAGAAACAAGTCATGCATTCTGGTTTTACTAGGACTACTTCCCATCCTTGGTCTTGTGGAACATAACCGTTATGGCCGTTGATAAGATAGCGTGTTGTAACGTCGTCAAAGGGACGAGGGTTACGTAATGTCCAACAGTCCCGTAACAATCTAAAAACCTCATTTCTTACCCCAATTACCGACTCCGTCACTTGTGGGAACGTTTTGTTTAATAGTTGTAGCCCGATGTTCTTGTTCTCACTTTGGTGAGAAGCGAACATTACTAATCCGTAAGCATAACATGCTTCTTTATGTTGCATGTTAGCCGCTTTTTCTAAATCACGAAGTCCAATATTCGAATATATTGAGTCAAAATAATTTCTTAACCCGTTGCGTAAAATAGCATTTGGGTTCCCCGCAATATATGCGTCAAAGTAAACACATCGTAACTTATGGGTTTCCCAATGTGATATCCCCCATCTTTCAAACGAAAGTCTCTTATAAACCAAGACATTCTTGGAACGTTCTTCGAATGTCTTACAAACTGATCTCGCCTTAAATAGTTGTGCCGAGGAATTCTGGCCGACTCTAGACAAGATTTCATCAATCATGTCTCCGGGTAGGTCTCTTAAAATATTGGGTTGTCTATCCATTTTGTGTTTTTAAACTGTAAAATAGACAAGAGTTAGATTCATAAAAAAATACTTATTAATACAAGCAATTTTTACATATATCATAAAGCATAAGAACACTATATTACATATATTACACCACACGAATACAACTATCTTATTCCGACTCGCTCGTTTCTTCTTCTTCGGTTTTGGTTCGTTTTGCCAAGTTTCTAGGGATATATGATGTTCCCCTAATACGAGCCGTCGTTGTCCACATTGGTTTAGAAAAACCTGGTGGTTTAGAGGTTCCCGGGTCATTGTTACAACTTAAGGACGTCGGGCGTTGACGATACATATAAAGTTCATCGGGGTTGGAATTAGATTTCTCTATTTTTATGCCCTTTCCCTTATTATTTTCTTTTGCCTTTTTAAATTCAGTTGGGGTAATTTCTATAACATCATCGGAATTCTCATCGGAATCCGATTCATCGGAGAATTGGTAATCCTCCCAATATTTTGCTTCCTTGGCGGAAACTCCATTGACCATAATTAACCTTGGTCGGTTGGTTGAGGATTCTCTTTTACTTAACCGTTTTATTATTTCCCCCACCGGTTCCGATTCTTCTTCCGGTTCCGATTCTTCTTCCGGTTCCGATTCTTCTTCCGGTTCCGACTCTTCTTCCGGTTCCTCTTCGGGAACTTGTGAATCAGTCCACAAATCATTCCAATTTACATTTGACTCTTCATTATTATTAGGTGAGTCAATGGGACTTGTTCTAGAGGTAGACATCTATCACATAATATCAAACACGTTAAGAGATTAATATATCACATAATATTCATATGTTAAAAATATATAGTTTCCAACGAAAATGTTAAGCAATCATTTTTAAAGAAAACACGGTCGAAGTCCAGAATCACTAATGCATCCTAACAAACTCGATAAGACACACTAATGCAAATTTTCTGGTTCTCTAAGACCAACGCTCTGATACCAACTGAAATGTCCCGTTCTTATTGATTAAAAACGTTCCATATTAATTGATTTCGTTGCGAGGTTTTGACCTCTATATGAGACGTTTTTCAAAGACTGCATTCATTTTTAAAACAAACCATAACCTTTATTTCATAAATAAAGGTTTAAAAAGCTTTACGTAGATTATCAAATAATGATAATCTAAAATATCCTGTTTACACACGACCATTACATAATGGTTTACAATACAAATATGTTACATCGAAATCAGTTTCTTGAATGCAGTTTTTACACAATATCATACAAACATGGACTCCAAATCTTGTCCTTATTTTAGTATGCAACAGCGGAAGCTCTTAATATTCACCTGAGAATAAACATGCTTTAAACGTCAACAAAAATGTTGGTGAGTTATAGGTTTAACCTATATATATCAAATCGTAACAATAGACCACAAGATTTCATATTTCAATACACATCCCATACATAGAGATAAAAATCATTCATATGGTGAACACCTGGTAACCGACAATAACAAGATGCATATATAAGAATATCCCCATCATTCCGGGACACCCTTCGGATATGATATAAATTTCGAAGTACTAAAGCATCCGGTACTTTGGATGGGGTTTGTTAGGCCCAATAGATCTATCTTTAGGATTCGCGTCAATTAGGGTGTCTGTTCCCTAATTCTTAGATTACCAGACTTAATAAAAAGGGGCATATTCGATTTCGATAATTCAACCATAGAATGTAGTTTCACGTACTTGTGTCTATTTTGTAAAACATTTATAAAACCTGCATGTATTCTCATCCCAAAAATATTATATTTTAAAAGTGGGACTATAACTCACTTTCACAGATTTTTACTTCGTCGGGAAGTAAGACTTGGCCACTGGTTGATTTACGAACCTATAACAATATATACATATATATCAAAGTATGTTCAAAATATATTTACAACACTTTTAATATATTTTGATGTTTTAAGTTTATTAAGTCAGCTGTCCTCGTTAGTAACCTACAACTAGTTGTCCACAGTTAGATGTACAGAAATAAATCGATAAATATTATCTTGAATCAATCCACGACCCAGTGTATACGTATCTCAGTATTGATCACAACTCAAACTATATATATTTTGGAATCAACCTCAACACTGTATAGCTAACTCCAACATTCACATATAGAGTGTCTATGGTTGTTCCGAAATATATATAGATGTGTCGACATGATAGGTCGAAACATTGTATACGTGTCTATGGTATCTCAAGATTACATAATATATAATACAAGTTGATTAAGTTATGGTTGGAATAGATTTGTTACCAATTTTCACGTAGCTAAAATGAGAAAAATTATCCAATCTTGTTTTACCCATAACTTCTTCATTTTAAATCCGTTTTGAGTGAATCAAATTGCTATGGTTTCATATTGAACTCTATTTTATGAATCTAAACAGAAAAGTATAGGTTTATAGTCGGAGAAATAAGTTACAAGTCGTTTTTGTAAAGGTAGTCATTTCAGTCGAAAGAACGACGTCTAGATGACCATTTTAGAAAACATACTTCCACTTTGAGTTTAATCATAATTTTTGGATATAGTTTCATGTTCATAATAAAAATCATTTTCTCAGAATAACAACTTTTAAATCAAAGTTTATCATAGTTTTTAATTAACTAACCCAAAACAGCCCGCGGTGTTACTACGACGGCGTAAATCCGGTTTTACGGTGTTTTTCGTGTTTCCAGGTTTTAAATCATTAAGTTAGCATATCATATAGATATAGAACATGTGTTTAGTTGATTTTAAAAGTCAAGTTAGAAGGATTAACTTTTGTTTGCGAACAAGTTTAGAATTAACTAAACTATGTTCTAGTGATTACAAGTTTAAACCTTCGAATAAGATAGCTTTATATGTATGAATTGAATGATGTTATGAACATCATTACTACCTTAATTTCCTTGGATAAACCTACTGGAAAAGAGAAAAAATGGATCTAGCTTCAATGGATCCTTGGATGGCTCGAAGTTCTTGAAGCAGAATCATGACACGAAAACAAGTTCAAGTAAGATCATCACTTGAAATAAGATTGTTATAGTTATAGAAATTGAACCAAAGTTTGAATATGATTATTACCTTGTATTAGAATGATAACCTACTGTAAGAAACAAAGATTTCTTGAGGTTGGATGATCACCTTACAAGATTGGAAGTGAGCTAGCAAACTTGAAAGTATTCTTGATTTTATGAAACTAGAACTTTTGGAATTTATGAAGAACACTTAGAACTTGAAGATAGAACTTGAGAGAGTTCAATTAGATGAAGAAAATTGAAGAATGAAAGTGTTTGTAGGTGTTTTTGGTCGTTGGTGTATGGATTAGATATAAAGGATATGTAATTTTGTTTTCATGTAAATAAGTCATGAATGATTACTCATATTTTTGTAATCTTATGAGATATTTCATGCTAGTTGCCAAATGATGGTTCCCACATGTGTTAGGTGACTCACATGGGCTGCTAAGAGCTGATCATTGGAGTGTATATACCAATAGTACATTCATCTAAAAGCTGTGTATTGTACGAGTACGAATACGGGTGCATACGAGTAGAATTGTTGATGAAACTGAACGAGGATGTAATTGTAAGCATTTTTGTTAAGTAGAAGTATTTTGATAAGTGTATTGAAGTCTTTCTAAAGTGTATAAATACATATTAAAACACTACATGTATATACATTTTAACTGAGTTGTTAAGTCATCGTTAGTCGTTACATGTAAATGTTGTTTTGAAACCTTTAGGTTAACGATCTTGTTAAATGTTGTTAACCCAATGTTTATAATATCAAAAGAGATTTTAAATTATTATATTATCATGATATTATGATGTACGAATATCTCTTAATATGATATATATACATTAAATGTCGTTACAACGATAAACGTTACATATATGTCTCATTTCAAAATCATTAAGTTAGTAGTCTTGTTTTTACATATGTAGTTCATTGTTAATATAATTAATGATATGTTTACTTATCATAATATCATGTTAACTATATATATAACCATATATATGTCATCATATAGTTTTTTTACAAGTTTTAACGTTCGTGAATCACCGGTCAACTTGGGTGGTCAATTGTCTATATGAAACCTATTTCAATTAATCAAGTCTTAACAAGTTTGATTGCTTAACATGTTGGAAACATTTAATCATGTAAACATCAATCTCAATTAATATATATAAACATGGAAAAGTTCGGGTCACTACAATACCAGTGACCACCAATCCTAGATCCGCTACTGTCTAAACTGATTACCCGTGACTGTTGAAATTCATAATCCAAGCCACCTCAAAATATGTTGCTAACAAGTGGTATTTAGCCCACGCATTGCAGCATGGTTTTAGAAGATGATAGTGGGAATGAAGATGACAATGGGAATGAAGATGATAATGACTTTTGGTGCAATTTTTTAAGAAAATTCAGGGACCTGCCGTGTATTTTTGACTAACGATCATTAATGAATTTGACGATGTTATCTTTAGTTTTACACTTTTTCAAAGGGCAAATGACCCGAAAAGGTAACATAAGTTACCAAATTTGACAATCAAGGTAACTCCCAAATTGCATAAGCCTGAAAAGGATTTTAATTTTATTTTTGCTCAAGAAAAGGATTGCGTGTTCAAAAATTTTAAAATTGGGGTAATCTTCGTCAATTTCATTAACGATCGTTAGAAAAATATACACGTTTGGTCCCTGAAGTTACTTAAAATTTTTAACCATAATCCTTATATCAAAATTCAAACTCCAACAAACACCATATCACTTGCAAAACTCCATCAATTAATAATTAACAACTAGTCCGGATCTGGCCCGCACGATGCGGCGGTGGCTTTTGGCTTGTGTATTCATATTTAACATAGCGTTGTGTATTTACAGAGGGGAAAATGGTCCATGTCTTAAGCGCCGTTTTAGATGTCGTTGTCTTAAGCGTTTTTTAAAAAGTGTCCGTTTCGAACATAGTTAGTTTCGTTTTGTTCATAATTTTTTTTCGAGTGTAACGGTGCTGTCGGAAAAATTTAACTTGAGGCGAACAAAAAGATACGGGCTGTCGTTGTGTTAAACGTTTTTAAAATGTGTTCGTTTCGCGTATAGTTAGTCCTGTTGGGTTCGTGAGACTTTTTCGAGTTGAACGGTGGTCTCGGGAAATTTAATTCGCACCGAGCGAAAAGATAGAGCCCGTTAAAAATTTGGGTGGAATTAGTTTCTTTTATTTTAATAAAATTATATAATTACACTTTTTATCCTCGAAAAAGTGTAAATTCGAGGGGTCGTTGTGTAAAGTAAGCATAAGTTGGGGGACCGGTTGTAGTGTGAACGCAAACTCAAAACTACATTCCGAAACAACTGAAACTACACCTTCGACCATGACTTTTAGTATGTAAGGATTAATGATAATAATAACTTTACTACTAATGATACTAATATTAATTGTATTAATTTAGTACTAGTAACAATTAACTTAATCAATAATAATAATTATTATAATTGTAACTATAATAATAATAATTATTATTATTATTATTGATAGTTAATACTTTTATTAGAAATAATAATATAATAATAATAGAAATAATTTTAGAGTACAACCTTTGGGGAAAACAAGCTTCTAAAAAAAAAGAATATGTCCTTGCTCAGGCTCAAACCCACAACCTCTCGCTCACCCACAAACACCTCAAACCATCCCTCCATCCCTTTCTTTTCCGATTTAACACAATTAAATAAATATATAACTCATCTGTTTTTCTTTCTTATCATTCTCAATTTTCGAATTACCAGGAACGAAATCTATCATCATTCATAAATTGTGTTATCATTTACTGTAAATCGTCACAGAATTATCACCATCATAATCACTACTTCTTTATCACCATACACCATCATTGTTTTTAGCTCCTTTCGTTGTACCAGGAATCGTAAGTTTCGTTGGTGGTTCTTGAAGGGTTTCGATTAAATAATAATAACAACAAAAGGTTCAGTTTGGGTTTTAAATTGAAATAGAAATGGTAGTAGCTATCAAACGAGCGTTGCAGCTGGGTTTAAAAAAAATACGCAGCAGTAGCTGCATAAAAGAATAGCAGTAACAATGATGGGCTTGTGGATTTAGTGTGGCCCAACAAAATAAAACTCGGCCCAACAGGTGAAACAAGTTTTTGGCCCAAGAAAATGAAAAGCCCAACAGAAAACCTGTGTTGGGTCACGGCCTGCTATAAATGAAATAAAGTTCACGGTCCAATCTAGCATTCTGTAACAATTCCATTCCCTTTATCATTATCAATCAAGTGGGGTTATGTTCTTAAAATATGTCGACCATCAAAGGAAAAAGAAAAAGAAAAATGCAACACCTTTGTCATTGATATCCCATTCCATCATCATCATGAATGTAAACAGAAATGGAGTACATTCGAACATAAGCTGCAGCAGTTTTCTCTCTTTTGTTGTAGTAGGAAAATAAAGGAGTTTTTTTTGTGGTTTGATTCTCATGGTGGTAGCAGGGAATAGATCATAATTGTTCGGGTTTTATTGGAACAAGATTATTGCAACGTTCATAATCTCAGAGGGTTTTGAGTCGAGCTATTTTGGACAGAAACATACATATGTATCGAGTACTTGCTGAAAGTAACGATAGTAGTAACTCAAGTAAATTGGTGGTGGTTTTGTTGGATTTCTTGCCAAGACAGAAAAAGAGAGTGAGTAGATGAGAGAGAGAGACAAGATGGTGGTTTTGGGTTTTTAAATGTGAATAGAAATAGAATCATAGCAGCTGCAACAATATTGGTTGATGGGTTTTCGTTTAAGGTGTGATGGTTTAAGATGAGAGTGGTAGTTTGATGGCTTCAATAAGGAAGAGATAAGAGAGAGAGAGAGAGAGATGAGAGAAGAGGGTGGTAATATGGGTGGTGACATGGTGGTGTTAGGGTCTCGGTTTTAACAGCACAACAGGAGCAGTAGTTTAGGTGATGTAGGTGGTGTTTGTTTCACCATCGTAGACAACATAAACTCAAAATCATATGGTGGTGAGGTGGTTTAGTGTGGTGGTCCAATCATAGAAGTAGTAGTATAACAACAAAGGTTTCAATGGTTTCGTATATGGTAATTGTGGTTTCGAAAATATACAAGAACAGAAAGAAAGCATGTTTTGTTGGTAACTCGTTGGTGGTGATTCTAAATGGTTGTCTAGCTTATCGATTTGAAATAGGAAGTAGCGAGTCTTGATCATAGGTGGTGATCACGATGGGTAGTGATGGCGTTTTGATGATGGTAATTGATTGTGGTGATCTTACAAGGGCGGTGTTGGTTTTTGAATCAGTGGTGATAAATAGGGTGGTGTGTGGTGGTATGGATGGCATGGTGGTGGTGCTCTTGGTGGTGACGAGTTTGAGTATCGGTGGTGGGTGTTTGAAGAACAAGTAGAAGGAGGAAGACAAGTTAGTTATAAATGATCCATGATCATATCCCTATACATATATAATATGATAAATATCTTATAATGATTTAATCTAACTGTATAAACAGTGTATCCACTATGAAAATTTTAGTTCACGGATCAAGTTAACATTTCAATAAGTTAAAGAACTTTTTATAGTTGAAAAGAAATTTGGTTACGTGAGAAACACAGGAATTAAAATTCAATTGAAGAAAGAAATAAAGGATTCATATGTGAGTAGCAATAATGGTGTTGGTTTAAAAGGTAAGAAGACATCTAGGGGCACGTTTTGGTGGGTGTTGATTTGGGATGCATGTAGTTATGTGTACATATATATATATATATCTAAATATCCAAACACAATAATATCCGTGAATCTAATAATTAATAATAATAATATAATATTAATTATAATATAGTTTTTAAAAATAAACGTGTGAGAATTGTCAGATTAGTTATATGAATGTTTAAGTCATAAACACACACACACACACACACACACACACACATATATATATATATATATATATATATATATATATATATATATATATATATATATATATATATATATATATATATATATATATATATATATATTATATTATAGGTTAGTGGATGGATATATACTAGTGGGTGTGAATGGAATTGAAAACAGTGTAACCATCGAAATCCTTGTCAGTATACTTATCGACATCACTTCTAATTTTCGGATATAATTTCGTTCTCCGTTGTTAGTCAATGGAGGATAAAAGGTTTTAGGAAAATCCCAAATTTTATATTACATTCTTTTATTTATTTCAGTCATTAAATGTGAAACACATGATCAAGAGGTTCGTCTAATATTTATTTTATTATAATCACAAGCTTGCATTTTACCTGTTTAATATTAATTGAAATATCAAACGTGTATTACAATCATTTAATATTTATTTTTGATATACCTAGTGTATATATATATATATATATATATATAGATGTATTTATTTTAATAATAATATTATACTTTATTTTTATTTTACATAGTTAATTAAAGCATATAGTATTTTAAATTACACTTCAAATATATATATATATATATATATATATATATATATATATATATATATATATATATATATATATATATATATATATATATATATATATATATATATATATATATATATATATATATATATATATATATATATATTTGAAGTATAATTTAAAATACTTCAAATATATATATATATATATATATATATATATATATATATATTGAAATATGTATTTATCTATTTACAAATAGTTGTTCGTGAATCGTCGAGAGCTGTCGAAGGTCAATTAAATATATCAGCAGTTCAAAATGTTTGAGACTCGACATTACAGACTTTGCTTATCGTGTCGAAAATATTAAATCGTATCGAGTGTTTGGTTTAAAATTAGTCGAAATTTTCCGGGTCGTCACAGTACCTACCCGTTAAAGAAATTTCATCCCGAAATTTGATCGAGGTCGTCATGGCTAACAATAAGAATGTTTTCATGACAAATATGAGTTGATAAATAGAGTTTTATCTTCATTGAGTAATATGGATAAAATAATTCGAGTACTCGAAGCGTACGCATGAAGCTATCACAAAAGAGTGAAATGAGAAAAATAAAGTTTCGTCTTAACTTCTGACATAGTCACGGTTGATTTCCGGAATTCAAGGAAATTAGAGAATATCTTCATAATCTATATAAGATTTGATTCTTCGGTAATTAAGGAAATTATGTTTCTCTTTAATTAAATGCGGTAATCTGTCTCGATTGCTACGTCTGGTATTTCACTATAAATTTACCTCATCCGTTCCATTATTTTCACCACTCATATACTTTCTTCCCCAATTCATACTTCCAAAAGATCCGTTAAGATGCTCAATCCAGTATTGATTCTTGTTATTATCTTGACCATATATACAGTTATTCTTCTTTTCTATCTCCCACCAGCAGAATATTTTTTACTTCTACGATGCTCTTGGGGTTATAGTATTTTTAATTCTCCCGTGTCTTTATATTGCTATACGCATTGATATACACGGTTTGTAATTTCTGTGTTGTTGTTGGGCTTTATATTTTCCCTTAAATTTCGGAGCTCCATTCTTTTGTTTATCTTCCCGACTTGAAGTAAACGATTAAGACGTCACGAATTTGTAGGTAT